>NW_024081132.1:930245-1145143 GCF_003009895.1 Hyaena hyaena
GAGCTGGCAGTCAGCACAGAGCCCGACGCGGGGCTCCAACCCACGAACCGCGAGATCATGACCTAAGCGAAAGTCGGACGCTTAACCGACTAAGCCACCCAGGCGCCCCTGCCTTATGTTTCTTAATAGGCTCTGACATTCTGCACTGGGCTACTGCCATACACACATTACCCTATCTTTCACCCTTCATGGACACACTTCACATCCTGATTAGGCCCCAGCACCCTGCTGTGGGCCTCTGCCACCCATAGATCTATAGATCTGACCTTGCTTGACCCCACCTAATGACTTTGGACAGGATCTCTTTAGGAAGGGGGAGGAGAGTGGGAACTGCAAGAGAAAGTCATTTTCTAAGTTTAATACAGTATGGGTAGGGAACATAGAATGTTTTATTCTTTGGAACTAATTGAGACTTTTAGCTAGTATAAGGTCAGGTTTTTTTACTTCTATGTGTGCTGAAATATATATACTCTGGGTGATTGGTATGTATATACATATACATATATGTATATATATGTATGCACCTTATAAGTTGCATTCGAAAAATTTTTAATGTTATTTTTGAGAAAGAGAGAGGTGGGGGAGGGGCAGAAAGAAGGTGAAAGAGAATCCCAAGCAGGCTCCACACCATCAGTGTAGAGCCCAATGTGGAGCTTAAACCCATGAACCACGAGATCATGACCCAAGCTGAAACCAAAAGCTAGATGCTCAGCCAACTGAGCCACCCAGGTGCCCCTGCATTCCAATCTTTTACATAGCTTTTTATATGCTTGTTCTGTTACTACTCTTTTACATACTTTAAGTATATAAAACATATAGAGAATGGTGAATATGTGGAGATTGGGGAGAGCAGTGCACCTGGAGAGAGCTTAGAAGCTCTGCATACTTTTCTTCCTTAGGCATCTCTTCCAGAAGGCCGTTGCTTCATATCCTTTATCATATTCTTGAATAAACTGGTAAATTTAAAAAAATGTACAGTGAATAGGGATGTATGTATCACTTACCTTAAGAAATAAAGCATTACAGGGGTACCTGGGTGGCTCAGTCGGTTAAGCATCCGACTTTGGCTCAGGTCATGATCTCACGGTTTGTGGGTTCGAGCGAGCCCCACATTGGGCCCTGTGCTGAAGCTAGCTCAGAACCTGGAGCCTGTTTCAGATTCTGTGTCTCCCTCTCTCTCTGCCCTCCCCTGCCCACGCTGTCTCTCTCTCTCTCAGAAATAAATAAAACATTAAAAAAAAATTTTTTTTAAAGAAATAAAGCATTACAAATGTACTTGAAGCCATCCAAGACCTTTTTGATTCCTGTCCTTTCATTTCCCCATGGAGATATTTACTGTCCTGAATTTGGTATTTTCTATCCCCATGAACTTAAAATAGTAGAGCAAGGCTGCTAATTTATTATGTGAGAAATCTCCTCCAAACTAGACTTTGTACCAGTGTAGACCAGAATTGCCTACAGATGCAAGCCTCCTCTTATATTAAAAAACTTTTATCTAGCCCCTGGAAGAATGTTGGGAATTTGCCAAAGAAATATTTGTGTCATCTCTTAAGCGTATCTTAAGTTGGAGCCTAAGAGCTTAAGTCTCTCAGCTGATAACTAGGTATCTAAAAATATGTATCATATATCAGGAATACTATGACAGATGTCTTGTTTTTAAGGATCAGGCTGTGGTTGGTATTAGTTGATTACTGTGGTAATAAGCAAGTTATATGACTTTTTGATTACTTAGAGCAATTTATTCTCATGTAGGAGAGAGAATGTAACTGACAGACTCACTAATTTGCATTTCTGAATTACCTCTGATAGCTAATTACAGATATAGTTATAAAAAACAACAGACACTGTTCAGGTGACTTGTCTAAAATCTTTCAAAGAATTATAGTCAGTTGTTTTTTTAAATGTTTATTTTTGAGAGACAGAGAGAAACAGAGCATGAAGAGAGGGACAGAGAGAGAGAGGGAGACACAGAATCCGAAGCAGGTTCCAGGCTCTGAGCTCTCAGCAAAGAGCCCGGCACAGGGCTCAAACTCATGTACCATGAGATCATGACCTGAGCCGAAGTTGGACACTTAACCGACTGAGCCACCCAGGTGCCCTTATAACCAATTACTTTGTTGCTGTCGGTGGTGACACATTAAATTAATGTCCAAGTTGTACCTAAAAGTTTTACCTACTAATATCTTTTATTGATTGATCATTTGACTGTGTCTCATTTTAGCATTTCTTTGTAATAATGATTTTGCCTCTTCTGACATGGTGTTATTTTGCTTTTTCACTTACAGTGATAGATTCCTGTGGCCTTTTAAATGATTGAAAAATGATGGAAATGGATCCAAAATAATAAGTGACTACTCTCCTGAAGCAGTAGAATATTCTTCATAGCACCATCCAGCTCAGTTCAGTTTTCAGGAAGAGGCAGAACAAGTGAAATACAGAAAACTGAAGAGGAAAAAACCTTACTTAACATTGGAACTGTTTTACTCCTTAACTACTCCTTAACCTTTTTCTTTCTACTTGTTTTAATTTTGCTGTGAATTTCTAAATAGTGAAGACCAAAGAAATAGAAGATACATTTGGGAGCTTTATATAACCCAAGAAATTTGCCTTGAGAGCTGCTATTCTATAGAGGGAAACATATATAAAATTTGTCTGATTAAAAACAAACAAGATTTCTTATGTCCTTAGATTTTGAATATTAAAACAGATATAAATACATATCTGCACACTTTTAGCAGCTGTGTAGGAATAATGAGATTTGTAAATTAAGGGCTTTGTCATGTGGATGTTTTGCCATTACAATTGATTGCTCAGAAGATCTTTTATAATTCTTTAATGTTCTACTTTTGACTATTGTTTTGATGGCGTTATTTGCCCACATGAGTTCACCTATCTTTCTAGCTATGACCTTGTTATGAACAGTGTTTGCACTCAGTGTGCAAATGTCCACGTATTATCTATTTAAGCAACATCATAGTGCTGTTACTCAAGGAAGTTGAATGAGGTGAACATAGACGAAGCTCTTTCCCCTTCCCCCCATTTTTTAAATGTAACAAATACTTTTTATGTTCCCCTTCCCCTTCCCCTTTCCCTTTCCCCTTTTTGGAAACGTGTCAGGAATTAGATAGTTAAAGATGAGCAATTGAGGGGACTGAGAGTGATCCACACAGAGCCTGGCTTCCTTGTGCTTTATCACAAGGCGTGCTGCTGGCCAGCCTATTTAAGTACCCTTTTAACAAAAGAACCTCGTGGGAAATCCAGCTGGCAGACTCAAGGAGTTCGGGAAACAGGACCACAGAGGTTACACTCTGGGGTAAATATTCTCCTATATCTGACTTTAGAAGACTGTTGTGTGTATCTGAATCATGGAAAATAAATACCGCTTTCTGGTGTATTTAATTTTGGAGATCTTTAGTGGGATGGTTTGGAGACACTAATGGATCTCTTAGGAAAACTGATGCTAGTGGATATTTGAGGAAATTAATGTGAACTAAATAGAATATCTTTTTTGTTTGTTTAATGTTTATTTTTTTTGAGAGAGAGAGAGCCTGTGACTTGCGGAGAGGCAGAGAGAGTGGAAGACAAAAGAATTTGAAGCAGGCTCCAGGCTCTGAGCTGTCAGCACAGAGCCGGACAAAAGGCTTGAACTCACAAGCCGTGAGATCATGACCTGAGCCAAAGTTGGACGCTTGACCAACTTAGTCACCTAGGCGCCCCAAGAATAACTCGAGAGATTGCATCTTCCTTCTCTAGGAAGATCTTTTCTACTGCTTTTGCCACAGGTTACCTGAGTACCTGAAGCAGATTAATCTCTTCATAAGTATTAGTAGTTTTAAGTAGATGTTTATTCTTTTTGGTTTTTTAAAAATCTTTCACTATTTGTTTTTAAAATGTTTATTTTTTGAGAGCAAGAAATCCCAAGCTGGCTCCACAGTGTCAGTGCAGAGCCCGATGCAGGGCTCAAACTCACGAACCGTGAGATCATGACTTGACCCAAAACCAAAAGTCAGATGCTTAACTGGCTAAGCCACCCAAGCACTACAGGTGTTTATTCTTAAGGTTCTTCTGATAAAACTCAAGTATTCATAACCTTCCAGGTTTATGTCACATTTTTCTGTTTACGTGTTTTTCATAGTCCTTTCATGGACTCTTGCTCCTGTTTAGAACTTCTTTGAGGTATGCCTGATAAGTAGTATTAGAGAGGCTCAGAGGGGAGGACTTTCTGTAAAGAGAGGATCTTAGAGTAATCAGATTCTTTTGTACATTGGTATCCAGTTCTTGCAAGCATAAGTGATTAGAGTTTTCTCATTTTCAGATCCTGGCCATGAGGTTGGATGCCTCACCTTGCTGAAAAGAGACACTGGACCTAAATGGCGCAGCATGACTTTGTTCCTGCTTGGCTAAATTTCTCAACACCCCAGTCAGCTAAGGTACTGTTCTTCATTCCTATAGTAACTTTCCAAGTAACAATTAATTCTTTCTCTCCCCAACTTGTTGATGGCCTGTTTTATAATCTAGGTGTTTCTTGTGTATTCACCCTTGCCTGAGGCTTTAAAGTATGTTTTCATAAGCTCACTGCATTTCTTTTAACAGGATATAAATAATTAGGCAGTCTAAGTGTGTGTCCTGCCATAGCCAAGTGTGTCTCCCTGCTCCCATTACCCCCATTTTTCATTACATGCTAAGCTTTTCTCATTATGTGGCACACAAGATTTCCTGGATTAGGTGCGCTACGCTTTGGAACTAAAGCATGATTGGTTACCTATTGTTTAGGTACAAAGGGGCAGGGGTAGAGGGGAAATGGTTTTTTGGGGAAATGGACCTTTAGAGTGAATGCATATTTGTATATAGTAGCAGATGAGTAAGAAGCATTGACTCCTATGTGGATCTCAGATTAAATCTTAGAAATTTTGTTTTAGGGGCATCTGGGTGGCTCAATTGGTTGAGGATCTAATTTCAGCTCAGGTCATGATCTCATAGTTTGTGAGTTTGAGCCCCACATTGGGCTCACTGCTGTCAGTGCAGAGCCTGCTTCAGCTTTTCTTTCCCCCTCTGTCTCGGCCACTCCCCTGCTCACACTCTCTCTCCCAAAAATAAATATTAACAAAATATAAATTCTGTTTTAGAGATAATAATCTGCTTAATGATTTCAGGGGGAAATGTGTGTTGAATTAGGAATAAAGACAAATGAAAACAGCCAGTTCATATAAAGTAAAGTAGTCCTAGTCACAGTACACAGAACAGCCTAAATTATTGACAAAGGAAACCTTTGGGAAGTTACAAAACTTAAAAATGCTTCCCAAGGAGGGACAAAATTGATAGGTAGTCTCAAAAAAAAAAAAAAGTCCTATCTTCCCAATTTTTAAAATGTGAATTTTGGGGCAGATATCCTTATCTGCCTAGACCCGCAACCGTTTTCTTTGAACTTCATTCTGAGTTGTCCTTTTGAAATTCCCAAGATCTTATAATTGGCATAATTCTGACCTAAAGCTTGGGGATGGTGGGCCTGAGGGATTAGGTGTGAGATCCAGGAAAGCATTTAAAAGTATGTAGATCTTATCTGCAAAGAATAATGTAGCACAGTGAAGTAAGTAAAAAGAATTGGGAAATATGATTTCATTATTTCCAGTAAAGTTACAATAAACAAAGTTGCATAGCATTGGCATACAGATAGATATAAAGCAATGGAATCGAATAGAGAATTCAGAAATTGTCCTATACATATAGTCAGTTGATTTTTGACTAAAGTGCCAAGGTAATTTAATGCAGAAGTGATAGTGTTTTTAGCAAATGGTTCTAAAACTGGATATAAATATGGGCAGGGGGAGTAAGAACCTTGACTTCAACCTTCATGTCACACAAAAATTAGCTAGAAATGGATATTAGCCTAATTTAAAGAGCTAAAAACCATAAAACTTCTGGAAGAAAGGAGAAAAATCTTTGTAACTCACTAGAATTGGCTAAAATAAGCAAGACTAACAATACCAAGTGTTGGTGAGGATATTAACAATAAGAAAATAAATACAAAGATGTCTATGCTGCAACCTACAGTTTTCCTCTAAGCCTTTGTCAAATATATCCATATTTTTCACAACTTTTTAGATTTTGGTCTCTCATTTGAAACTAAACAATGTTCTAGAATAAAATTATTTGGAATAGGGAGGAAAATGAGAGTTCATCTATAAATGTTTCTCAAACTGCTTCCTTTTCATGGTGTAACCTCAAAGACTTATTTTCCCTGACCTCTTTCCTCATGTGTAAATGAGTAAAATGAGGATGATGCCAAATTACAGTACTGTTATGAATATTAAGTAATGTTTAGAAATAAATGTTTTATAAAATGAGAAAAACTATGTAGTTGTTAATGGACTCTCAAGGTGGGATGTGGTATTTAAGCCATTTCTTTCTCTCCACTTCTAGAATAATTTACAGAAATACCAAAGCTGTTTAGGATTTTAAAAAAGTTTTTAATGTTTATTTTATTTTTGAGAGAGGACAGAGAGAAAGGGAGACACAGAATCCCAAGTGCGGGGCTCAAACTCACAAACTGAGATCCATGACCTGAACCGAAGTCAGACACTTAACCAACTGAACCACCCAGGTGTCCTGAGAATTTTTTAAAGCAAGCATCTTGCTTTTCCTTTTCTGTTGCAATATTAACTTAATATATTTAAGTGTAAAGTTCGAGGTGTTATTTATTGATATCTACAAGTTTTTTTTTTTTCACCTTCTCATGCAAATAAATGAAGTAGCTGCCATTTCCCCCCTTCTGGAATACAGAAAATGAGTTAATGATTGAATATGTAACCTAGGACTTCTCTAACTCAGTGGCCTATAGTACCCGTATTATGGCCTATATACTATAATAGGGTTTCTGCCACTCTTATTGCTTGTTTTCTAAAAGGCTGATGCAAAACCTGAGATACCGAGATTGGTATCTTAACTCTTTACTTCTCTATACTTTATATCTTAGTCACCTACAGCCACCTTTGAGAAACACGGAGAGCACCTACCCCGAGGAGACCGTAGGTTTGGAGTAAGCCGTCGTCGACATAATTCCTCTGATGGCTTTTTTAACAATGGACCTCTACGAACTACAGGAGGTAAGCCATGCCCTACTTCCATGACTATATTTAAGCTACTCAGTTAGGGCAAGCCCACATTGGGGGTGCAGGTCTGTCCATAATCTTGAAATGATGATGTTTTTAAACATATTTCTCAATTAGATCTTACAGTTTTCATTATTCAGTTACATTGTCTTTCTAACATTCTTGTGTTCTCCTTTGTCATTTATTTAGTTGGAAGATTTCTTACAGAAATTACATAAAAGAAAAAGAAGAATTTTATGATTTCTTTTTTGTGGACTTATTTATTTATGTTTATTTTTTTATTTTTTATTTTTTTAATATTTTTATTTATTTCTAGGAGAGAGAGAGAGACAGCGTGAGCAGGGGAGGGTCAGAGAGAGAGGGAGACACAGACTCTGAAACAGGCTCCAGGCTCTGAGCTGGCAGTCAGCACAGAGCCCGACGCGGGGCTCGAACCCACGAACCGCGAGATCATGACCTAAGCGAAAGTCGGACACTTAACAGACTAAGCCACCCAGGCGCCCCTATTTATGTTTTTTTTTTGAGGGAGGGAGAGAGTGGGGGGGGGGAGGGGGCATCTCAAGCCAGGCTCCACGCTGTCAGTGCAGACCCTGACACGGGGCTCAGTCCCATGAACTGTGAGATCATGATCTGAGCCGAAATCAAGAGTCAGATGCTTAACTGACTGAGCTGCCTAGGCACTCCTTAATCTTTTATTTTTAAAAATCCCCTGAAGTGCTTTTGATAGTATTATAAAATCAGATCAGAAAGCAAAAATCTAATATGTTACTTTTCCTTACTGTTCTAGATTCCTGGCACCAGCCCTCCCTGTTCCGCCACGATTCTGTGGACTCTGGTGTCTCTAAGGGAGCATATGCTGGAATCACAGGGAACCTATCTGGTTGGCATGGCTCTTCCCGAGGTCATGATGGCCTGAGCCAACGTAGTGGGGGTGGCACAGGGAACCATCGCCACTGGAATGGCAGCTTCCACTCCCGGAAAGGCTGTGCCTTTCAGGAGAAGCCACCTACAGAGATTAGGGAAGAAAAGAAAGAAGACAAGGTGGAAAAATTACAATTCGAAGAGGAAGACTTTGTAAGTATGAATGTGTAGATGTGTAATTAAAACCTAGGAAATAATGCCATAAATATAAGACCCTGTTAATAATGAGAATATTGAAGAAATTACTAAAAAGGAAGTCACTAAGTTTAGATTTTTATTATTTTTAGAGGGAGTTGATTAGTATGAAGATAATGACCAAAATTCCTGTGTAATTTTGGCAGATCTTCATGTTTTTCATCTTTATGCCTTCGAAACTTAATTTTAATTTAATATCCTTTGTTCTATAAGGTTCAGCATTCAGAATTCAGTATTCAAATTAGGTGAAAATGTTTTGCATGCTAAATTGTCTTTTCCAATTATCTCAAGAGTTTTTCCTCTTGATTTTGCCCTCTTGTATAAAATAATTTTGATGTTATAAATATGCAGTTGTAAGTATTTAAGCTGTTTTCCTATCTATACAGTAAAAATTTGCTATTGTGTGTTGAATTATATGCCTTTTGGCCTCTCAACCTAAAGTAGAGTTTTTAGTGCACCTTAAAAAAAAGTTGAGTATAATTTATTTAACAAAATATATCTAATTTATTAACATTTTAATATGTAATTGATATCTTTAAGTTATTAATGAGATAATTTATGTTATATTTTGCACTAGATCTTCCAGATCCTTTGTGTATGCTATACTTGTTTGTAGCATAATCTCAGTATAAATTACACACTTTCTGAGTGCTCCAAAACTTGAACAGCACAGCTCTAGTTATTTATTTATTTATTTATTTATTTTTTGAGAGAAAGAAAGTTGCAAGTGTGGAGGGGCAGAGGGAGAGGGGAAGAGAGAATCCTAAGCAGGCTCCACACTAAGTGCAGCAGTCCAACACGGAGGTCAAAACCATGAACCATAAGATCATGACCTGAGCCAAAGTCAGATACTTAACCAACTGAGCCATCCAGGTGCCCTTAGTTATTTTGAAGTAGCACATTAGATTAGCCAATCACTTCTGTGACAACCATTTTAATATATTAGTAAGGCCAATTGATTAAGAACCAAATTTAGGCATCAGCTCCTCTTTTCCTAAGTCTAGCAAATATTATGGGGTCATTTTATTTTATTTTTTCTAGGTTTCTTTTTAATGTTTGTTTATTTTTGAGAGAGAGGGTGCATGCAAGTGGGGGAGGGGCAGAGACTGAGAGAAGGAGAGAAAGAATCCCAGCCCAGCTCTGTGCTGTCAGCACAGAGCACGATGTAGGGCTCCATCTCCAGGGCCTTGAGATCATGACCTGAGCCAAAGTCAAGAGTCAGTTGCTTAATCAACTGGGCTACCCAGACGCCCCATTCTGAGGTCCTTTAAATGTTATTTTTTAATATGAATTCCTACCCCAGACACCTATTCTTCAAAACTTCATTTGTGGAAAGGTTTATATTGCCCTGACATACTGAATATTTGTCCAGAATGTTCTAAATATTAAGTAGTCCAGACTTATTATGACACTAAATTATAACTTGGATTATTTGTTCAATAAATTTAGCAAATTTAAGAAAGACCAGTGGGAATGATTAACAAAACCTCTGTTGCTCATCATGCATTGGGAATTTGGTTAAAATACTCATCAAACTAGTAACAACAAAAAAGTTTGGGGAGCCTGGGTGACTCAGTTGGTTAAGTGTCCAACTCTTGGTTTCAGCTCAGGTCAGGATCTCATGGTTCATGGATTCAAGACCCGCATGAGGCTCTGCACTGTCTGCACTTGGGATTCTCTATCACCTCTCCACCCTCTGCCCCTCTCCCGTTCCTGCTCTCTCTCAAAATAAGTTAAAAAAATTTTTTTAAATGTTTATTTATTTTTGAGAGAGAGAGAGAGAGAGAGAGAGAGAGAATCCGAAGCAGACTCCAAGCTCTGAGCTATGAGCACAGAGCCCGACGTGAGACTGGAACCCATGAACCGTGAGATCATGACCTAAGCCGAAGTTGGAGGCTTAACCTAGGTGCCCTAAATTTTTTTTTTAAAGTTTAATCATATTCCCTTATAAAACAAGTTTCTTTTTGTATTTTATTCCACATAATTCAAAACCATTTTTTAAAATATTTATTTTGAGAGGGAGAGAGCTAGCAGGGGAGAGGGCAGAGAGAGAATCCCAAGCTCCACATGGAGCCCATTGTGGGGCTCAATCCCACTACCGTGAGATTATGACCTGAGCTAAAATCAGGTGTTGGATGCTTAACTGACGGAGCCACCTAGGTGCCCCTCCACACAATTAAATTAACCCACTGTAAAATTATAATTTATATATGACATGAATGTTTATCTAGAAGTATATCTTACATTATGACCACAGCCAGCTGAGCACATAGTACAGAAATTTATTTGGGTTTCTTTATTAGTTTTGGTTCTTGCTTTGGTAAAAAAGAGATTGCAGCAAACAAAAAATGTGGGGTAAAGTATAAGTTGCTTAAGAGTATTTTTTTTAAGAGTACCTTTTAAACTAGGTTCTATACTACTCATTGATATAATTTGATAAGAAGGACTATTTCAGTTCTGTGGCATCCCCAGTGGGAAATGAATTGACAACAGAAATTAAAATGTGAATGGGAGGCTTTGCATTAGAAGACCCAACATTGTTAGGACATCAGTTCTACAGATTCTGCACAGTATCAATCAGCATGCTTTCTTACAGAAATGAACAAAATTATTCTGAAAATTTTTCTTAAATACAAAGACTCTATCCAAAATAATCTTGGAAAAGAATTGGAGGACTTCGGGATGCCTGCGTGGCTCAGTCAGTTAAGCGTCCGACTTCAGCTCAGGTCATGATCTCACAGTTCATGGGTTCGGGTCCCACGTCAGGCTCTGTGTTGACAGCTAGCTCAGAGCCTGGAGCCTGTTTCACATTCTGTATCTCTCTCTCTCTCCCTCCCTCTCTCTCTCTCTCTCTCTCTCTCTGACCTTCCCCTGCTCACATTGTCTCTCTCTCTGAAATAAAACACTAAAAAATATTTTTTTAAAAGAATTGGAGGACTTATACTACTAACTTGAAGCTTAGTATAAAGCTATAATAATCAAGATAATGATGGGGTTGCCTGTGTGGCTCAGTCAGTTGAGCATCCCGACTCTTGATTTCAGCTCACGGGTACCAGGTCAGGCTCCATGCTAAGTATGGAGCATGCTTGAGGTTCTCTCTCTCTCTCTCTCTCTCTCTCTCTCTCTCTCTCTTTGGGCCACTCTCCCCCACTTTGTGCTGTCTCTCTAAAATTAGGAGAACAAAAAGATAATGTTATATTATTACAAGGATAGACCAATAGTGGAGCAGAATAGAGTGCTTAGAAATAAACTTCCAGGGCGCCTGGGTGGCTTAGTCGGTTAAGCGTCCAACTTTCACTTGGGTCATGATCTCGCGGTTCGTGGGTTTGAGCTCTGCGTCGGGCTCTGTGCTGACGCCAGCTCAGAGCCTGGAGCCTGTTTCAGAGTCTGTGTCTCCCTCTCTCTCTGACCCTACCCTGCTCATGCTGTCTCTCTCTCTCTCTCCTAGAAATAAATAAAAATAAAAAAATTTAAAAAAAAGAAACTTCCATTTATATATTCATTGAATTTTCAGCAAAGATACTAAAGCAGACCAATGGAAAAAGAAAGGTGGAGAAAGAAATATATACACAGACACAGTTTCTCTGAGACTCCCTTTTTCTCACAGCCTACAAAAAAATGAATTTGGGAGGAATTATAGACCCAAATGTAATGACCTAAAACTATAAAGGTTCTAGAAGAAAACTTGGGGGAATAATGGCTTAGAGAGTAGAAAAAAATTTCTTTGGACATAGGAAACAATAACCATAAAGGAAAACATTGATGAATCAAATTTCATCAAAATTTAAAACATCTGCTTATCTCACACTCAGAAAATATTTGCAAAACATATATATGAAAAGGGACCTGTATCCATAATATGAATAACTCCTACAACTTAATAATAAAAAGACAATATTTTATATATACAGTAAATATATATATGGTTTGTGAACATAATTCATTTTGGAAACATGCTTATAATCTGAAGCACTTGTATATCACAGCGAATTTCCATGTAGGAAATAATGGAAACTCAGATGATTCATCCTATAACCCCAAAATATTAATATAAAAATGATTACATACTGTAATATAATACAAAATAATAAAATACAAAATATAAAGAAAAATAAACAAATTAACTTGCACTTACCCTTGAAAACCTTTGTGGCTGTTATGAGGGAAACGAGAGAGGAGGGTTATTGGATGACTTTCACTATCACTAACAGAATCACTGCTGTTGGCTCAATGGAATCTTTTTCTTTTCATGCAGCTTTAACAAGGAACCTATCCAATGACACTTGCTTTTGCCTCCTTTTGAGGATTTCGCAGAAAAGTGACATTGCATTGTTGTTAAGCATACTCATCGCTTGCACTGCTGCAGCCTTGTTCAGGTGGTGCATTGTTTCCTCCACATCACCTAATCTTATTTGAAGTGAGGGATTCCTCCGCCTTTTTCTCCTCCTCCTCTGCAGACATGATGCAGATGTAGACATCTTATACAATCTTGCAATTTTGGCCACTTGCAAACCTTGTTCATGCTTCTCAGTGGTTTCCTTTTTTTTTTTTTTTTTATGTGTATTCATTTGTGGGGGGGGCATAGAGCCTAATTTGGAGCTCAAACTCCTAAACAGTGAGATCATGACCTGAGCCAAAGTCGGATGCTTAACCGACTGAGCCATGCAGGTGCCTCACGATGATTTCCTTCTTAGCTTCCACCATAATCATCTCTTCCTCCTTACTGCCTTTCTTTTCAACCTTTTTGGGCATGGGGTCCATTGTATACACTGGCACGGATGTTGACTACAGGACAGTATTAATAAACTCTTGTACTGTATTTAATGTAACTGGCAATAAGGCACTAGAAGAAAGGATCTATATCTGCAGGCAGCCTGACCTAGAATGAAGCAAATCATTCCTGAGCTTACTCTTATATGGTAAAGCAAAGGACTGTCCATAGATGCTTTAAAGTGACAAAAAAAAAAATACACTAGTGCCAGGTGTGGGCACCTTCCAGTGTTCTGAAAAATCTCTTATTTCTGCCAAAAACAGGCCTGAGACCAAGCATCCAAGCATGGGATGTGGGGACAATCACCCACAAGTCTACAGTGAACAATAGAGAAAAACCATTGACTTACTTTGATTATGTGATGTTTGGCACGTACTACTCGTATTGCAAGACATCGCTCATTTATCAAGTTAAAATTTATTAAAAATATTTACTTATCTAATGGAACACTTGCAGAACAAGTTACTTGCAATCCAAGGTTTTACTGTATTTTATTTCTTTTAAGTAGTCTCTGTGCCCAGTGTGGGACTCAAACTCATGACCCCAAGATCAAGAGTCGCATGTGCTACAAGCTGAGCCAGCCAGGTACCCTGACAACTCAATATTTTAAAAATGAGCAAGATTTATAAGAACTATAACGATCCTCTCAGTAGATGCAGAAAAGGCATTCAATAGAGTACAGCATCCATTCTTGATAAAAACTCTCAACAAAGTAGGGATTAACTGAACATACCGCAACATCATTAAGGCCATATACAAAAGACCTGCAGCTGATATCATCCTCAATGAGGAAAAACTGAAAGCCTTTCTCCTATGGTTAGGAACAAGACACAGATGTCCAATCTCACCATTACTATTTAACACAGTACTGGAAGTCGTAGCCTTAAGCAATCAGACAACAAAACGAAATAAAACACCATCCAGATTGGCAAGGAAGAAGTCAAACTTTCACTATTTTCAGACAACATGATACTCTGTAGAAAACTCAAAAGTCTCCACCAAAAAATTGCAAGTTAATATATGAATTTAGCAAAGTTGCAGGATATAAAATCAGTGTCCAGAAATCTGTTGCATTTCTGTACACTGATAACAAAACATCAGAAAAGGAAATCAGGGAACCAGTCCCATTTGCAATTACACCTAAAACAGATACCTGGGAATAAATCCCATGCTCATGGGTTGGGAGGATATAGTTAAAATGTCTATGCTGCTCAAAGCAAATCTACGCATTTAATGTATCCACATCAAAATACCACCAGCATTTTTCACAAAGCTGGTACAAATAGTCTTCAAATTTATATGGAACCATAAAAGACCCTGAATAGCCAAAACAATCCTGAAAGATAAAAACAAAACTGAAGGCATCATGATTCTGGATTTCAGCTTATAAATTTGTAGTCCTCAAGACAGTATGGTATTGGCTCAAAAACAGATACATAGATCAGTGGAACAGAACAGAAAACCCAGAAATGGATCCATAGCTATGAATGAATCTTCAGCAAAGCAAGAAAGACTATCCAGGTGAAAAAATAGTTTCTTCAACAAATAGTGTTGTGGGAACTGAACAGCCACATGCATAAGAATGAAACTAGAACACTTTCTTATACCATATACAAAAATAAATTCAAAGTGGGTGAAAGACCTAAACGTGAGACAGGAAACCATCAAAATATTAGAGGAACACAATTCAGCAACCTCTGCGACCTCAGCCTGAGCAACTTCCTACCGGAGATAAGGGAAACAGAAGCAAAATTGAACTGTTGGGACTTCATCATGATAAAGAAGCTTCAGCACAGCAAAGGAAACAACAAAATTAAAAGGCAACCTGCAGAACAGGAGAAGAGATTTGCAAACTACATATCTGATAAAGGGTTAGTATCCAAAATCTATAAAGAACTTCTCAAACTCCAAGCTCAAAAAACAACCCAGTAAAGAAGTGGGCAGTAGACATGAATAGACACTTTTCTAAAGAAGACAACCAAGTGGCTAACAGACACATGAAAAGATGCTCAACATCGCTCATAGTCAAGAAAATACAGATCAAAACCATGATGAGATATCACCTCACACCTGTCAGAATGGCTAAAATTAACAACATAAACAACAGGTGTTGGCGAGAATGTGGAGAAAGGGGAACCGTCTTGCATGGTTGGTGGGAATGCAAAGTGGCTCAGCCGCTCTGGAGAATAGTATGGAAGTTCCTCAAAAAAACAAAACTACCCTATGACCCAGCTAGGTCTACTAGGTATTTACCTAAAAGATTAAAAATTACAGATTTGAAGAGGTACACGCACCCCAGTGTTTATAGCAGCATTATCAACAATAGCCAAACTATGGAGAGAGCCCAAGTGTGCATCAACTGATGAATGGATAAAGATGTGGTGTACATATACAAAGGAATATTACTCAGCCATTAAAAAGAATGAAACTTTGCCATTTGCAAAGAGATGGATGGAGCCTAGAGTATTATGCTAAGCAAAGTAAGTCAGAAAAAGATATCATATGATTTCACTTACCTGTGGATTTTAAGAAACAAAACAGATGAACATATGTGAGGGAGTAGGGAAGAAGGGGGAAACAAACCATAATAGATTCTTAAGAATCTCTCTTAAAGATAGAGATTCTTAATTCTTTTTTTAAAATTTTTTAAATGTTTTATTTGTTTCTGATAGAGGGTGCATGAGCAGAGGAGGGTCAGAGAGAGAGAGGGAGATACAGAATCTGAACAGGCTCCAGGCTCTGAGCTGTCAGCCCAGAGCCTGATACGGGGCTTGAACTCACAGACTGTGAGATTATGACCTGAGTTGAAGTCAGATGCTTAACTGACTGAGCCATTCAGATGCCCCAAGAGATTCTTAATTCTTAAACAAGATTGATGGAGGTGGGTGTGAAATGGGCTAGATGGGTGATGGGTATTAAGGGGGGCACTTCTGATGAACACTGGGTGTTGTATGTAAGTGAGGAGTCCCTGAATTCTGCTTATGAAACCAATATTGCACAGTATATTAACTGATTAGAATTTAAATAAAAATTTGAAAAACATGAGCAAGATTTGAACAGATAGTTCACAAAGGAAGGTACACAAATGGCCAGTAGACACTTGAAAAAAATAATCATTGTCATGAGTTGCAAGGGAAAAGTGGAAATTCAAATTAAGACCATTGTGAGATACTGCTACCCACATTCCAGGAAGTGGCTAAATTTTTTAAGTCTGAAAACACTAAATTCAGTGACATTTTAGAGCATTTGAAGTCTCATACATTACAGGAGCATGAAGTACTATTCCCGTTTTGGGAAAAGCTATAGTAGTTTCTTGTAAAACTACATACAAACCTATCCTGTGACCCAACACTTCTAGATATTTACTTACAGGTATTTACTCAAGAGAAATGAAGGTCAATGCCCATTTATTTTAATTTTATTCATAATAGTACCAAACAGTTTAAATGTCTGTTGACCCAAGAATAGAAAAGTTGTGGTGTAATCATGTAATGAATTACATATTTGTTAATAAAAAGGAGTGATTGATAAAACAGCATGATGAATTTCAGTGAAACCCTTATACAAAATGGTTCATACTGTCTGGTTCTATTTATTTGCCTATTCTAGAATAGGCAAGTAATCTATGGTGGGAAAGAAAATCCCAAACAGTGGTTTCCTGTGAGGATTGACAGGAGAGGGCATAAGGGAACTTTCTGGTTGTAGAAGATAGTTTTTATTTTTATAGAGATTGAGGAGTTATGAGCATTTTTCAACACTTAGAGAATGGTATGCTTCTCAACACTTGGTATATGTGCATTTCACTGTATATAAATTTTATTTAAAAAATAGATGGGATGCCTGGTGGCTCAGTCAGTTAAGCATCCGACCCTTAATTTTGGTTCAGGTCATAATGTCATGGTTCATGGGATTGAGCCCCATGTTAGACTCCACAATGACAATGTAGATCTGCCCCTACCCCACTCTCTCTTGCACGTGCATGCTCTCTCTCTCTCTTTCCCTCCCTCTCTCTCAAAAATAAATAAACTTCAAAAATAGATTAATATCATGAGGCATGGGGGAAATAAATATAATAAGCCTCCTGATGTGATGCATTGAAAATGCAACCTCACCTCTGTGAATTCCTTCCAGAAATGCATAGCCTGAATCAAACCATAGGAAATCCCACACACACTCAAATGGAAGTTTTACTAAAGAATTACAAAAGATTATACAAAAGAAGTCACCTCTACTTTTTAAAACTGTTATGAAAGAAAAAGGTCCAGGTTAAAGAAAACTAAAGAGATAAGAAAATTAAAGGAGACATGTGTAGGGTGCCTGGCTTGCTCAGTCAGTGAGACTTTTGATCTCAGGGTCATGAGTTCAAGCCTCACATTGGGTGTGGAGCCTATACCCCCCCCCCCCCCAAAAGGTAGCTTGTAATCTCAGATTGGTTACTGGATGAGGGAAAAACAATGTACATTTTAAAATCTTTTGTTTTGCTATGAAACTCATCAGTGTTATAGTTTGAATAAGTGTTATAGATTAGATAGTAGTATTTGTTGATGTTAATCTCCCAGTTTTTATAATTGCACCTTGCTTATGTTAAGGATGTACTTCTGAGGAAACACATAATAAAGTATTTACAGGTAAATGGGATCAAGTCCTTCAGCTTGCAAATGGTTCAAACAAAAATAGTGTTGGAGCAAGTGCTCGCTTCGGCAGCACATATACTAAAAAATAGTGTTGGAGCAAATGTGGTAGAATGGTGACATGAGAATCTAGACATCTATACAGGGTATACAGAAATTCTTTGAATTATTTTTGCAACTTTGTTGTAACTCTGAAATTATTTCAAAATAACAACACAGAGCAACTGGAATCAGTGAACCAGGAAAAAAAAATCCATAGGCATGATCTACAGCAAAACAGTGTGGTGTCATAACAGGAACAAACCACAAAACTATAGTACCTGGGTAGTGGTAGCATTTGTGCAGGAAAAATTGGAGGAAGAGACAGGACATCTGACAGCCCCTAAAAGAGCCAGCAGTTATTTCTAGATAGCTTAGAGGATAATTGGAGAACAGCTAGAAATTAGGAGTGGTTTTAAAAACTAGTCAATACAGAAGTTTTGAAACGAAGTACAAAGGGTCTGACTGGAATAGTCGAGAGAAAAACCACACAATAGTTTGAACAAGGGAAGTACAGGATTGAGGTAATAAGCAGTTAATTAGCAATAAAGAGAACACTAAAGAATATCAGAGTAGCAGATATAAGGAATAGCCATTAACCCTAAGGCTAAGATAGCGTGCCCAAGGAAGAGTCTCCCCACTCCCCCATCAGCACTAGACCTTGTTAGGAAGGGCTTAGTTGTGGTTCACTGAATGACAGAACAGTTGTTTAGGTGCTCCTCCAGGGAACATGCTGGAAATCTGCCCTCTTAAGTACCTGGTAAAGCTGTTCAGATGTCACTCTGCTGTAAAACCACTCAAGTCAAAGCTCATTTGCACTTTAGAACCTGGCTTAGCAGGAACTGCATGCTGCAGGAGCCTGAGTAAGCACACTGGAATAAGAAGCAGAAATCTCTCTATTGCCCTCTGCTGACAAAAGTTAACCTGACAGCTGACAAAGGAAAAAATTTTAAGTGATCAGACACATTTACAAAGAGCAGGCAGAACGGATGACTTTGCACTAAGGCAATAGTTAGTAACTAGCACCGGGCACTATCATTGTTTATGTTAACCAACTAGTATTCCCTTCCAGAACGCAGCCCCTCACTGAACACAAAACTATTGGAAATAGAGTCCAGATTGAGCTGCAGAAATGGAAATCGTAGAGACAAAGGAATGAGAAGGTTCAGATAAAAGGGAGGGAAGAAAGTAGGGATGATACCCACAGCATGGAAGAAACTAAGCCACCATATTTTTTAAACACTCTATGAAAACAACAGAAGAGCGCTCTAAAGCTTGATGTCAGAAAAGCCATCTTGACCCACATTCACAAAACTAATCCTACATAAATGAACATAAAGGATCAAAGGAAGGCACACCTTGGTGGCTCAGTTAAAGCTGGCTTGCTTTCAGCTCAGGTCATGATCACACAGTTTGAAAAGTTAGAGAATACTAAGAAAATGGCATAAGAATTATCTCAACCAGAAATACTCAAGGTGCTAGAAGTCAGGAAAGATATTCAGAAAAAGGGACACTAAACAAGAAGGAACACAAGAAAATAATCAGTGTTTTCCAAGAATTAGAAGAAGAAACATTTTTAATAGTTTATTATCAAGTTGGTTTCTATATAACAGCTAGTGCTCATCCCTACAAGTGCCCTCCTCCATGCCCATCGCCCCCTTCCTCTCCCCCACCCCCGTCAGCCCTCAGTTTGTTCTCAGCATTTAAGAGTCTCTCATGGTTTGCCTCCCTCCCTCTCCCTAACTATTTTTCCCCTTCTAGAAGAAGAAAAATTTTAAGTAAGGGATCTCACTCTTCTCTTGAAAACTGATTAAACATTAAAAAAAAAAAAAAAAAAAGATTAGATTTGAGGGGCGTCTGGCTGGCCCAGTCAGTAGAGCATGTGACTCTTGGTCTCAGTGTTGTGAGTTCAAGCCCCACATTGGAGATAGGGTTTACTTAATAAAAAAATTGCAGGAGGGAGGTGCCTGGGTGGCTCAGTCAGTTAAGTGTCTCACTCTTTATCTTGGCTCATGTCTTGATCTCAGGATTGTGAATTCAAGCCCCCATTGGGCTCTGTGCTGTGTGTGAGCCCTGCTTTAAAAAAGCTTCTTTAAAATACATTATTACTGTCTAAATAACGAATGAGTAAATAAAAAATAAAAGGGTACCTGGGTGGCTCAGTCAGTTGAGCGCCTGACTTTGGTTCAGGTCTTGATCTTGCGGTTTTTGGATTCAAGTCCAGCATCAGGCTCTGTGCTGACAGCTCAGAGCCTGGAGCCTGCTTCAGATTCTGTGTCTCCCTCTCTGCCTCTCTGCCCCTCCCCCACTCATGCTCTGTCTCTTAAAAAAACATTTTTAAAAGAATTGAGAGATGATACACATTTGGCCAAAAATGATCTAATATACGTATAATAGGATCTCGTGTGTGTGTATGTGTTTGTGTGTGTGTGTGTGCGTGTGCGCGCGCGCGCGAGCATACAGAAAAACCCAAAAGAATAGCTTAAAGGCTAAAAATTACAATTCAAGAATAATTTCCTAAAATATAGTAAGATTTGAAGCTATGAATTGAAAGGACAGCCAGAACAGCCAACACCAAATAGGGTTATAAAATGCTAGACTCAAGTGAAAAAGAAAAATACCCATAAAGTCCAAGTGACTTAGAAAGACACACATTGACAAAATTGTATGACAAGTCAATAGAGTAACAAGTATAGTACTCAAAGTGTGAGCCAAAGATGTTATGCTCTTTCAAACTAATCTTCAGTTCTAAAAGTCACAAATACAAGTGTGTAGGAACTTGGAATATTGTTCCCAAGAGTTTTCCTGTGGAACGTACTAAATAAGCTTCGGACAATGAACCTAACCAGAAAGATAAAAGGATGGATGGTAAATACTAAATACATGGTTAATTATAGAACTAAATGAGAGTTAAAGGAGTTTAGCATGTAATAGCTATGGACTCTTGACAGTCTAGAAAAAGCAGATCTTTTTTTTTTTTTATTAAAGATTTTATTTCTGAGTAATCTCTACACTGAACATGGGGCCTGAACTCACAATCCTGAGATCAAGAGTTGCATGTTCATAAGGCACCTGGGTGGCTCAGTCAGTTAAGTGTCCTCAGGTCATGATCTCACTGTGAGTTGGAGGCCCATGTCAGACTGCTGACAGCTCAGAGCCTGGAGCCTGCTTTGGATTCTATGACTCCCTCTCTCTCTCTGCCCCTCCTCTGATCCTGCTCTATCTCTTTGTCTCTCTCTCTCTCAAAAATAAATAATAAACATAAAAAAAAAAAAAAAAAGTTGCATAGTCCATTGACTGAGCCAGCCAGATGCCCCGCAAAAAGTATAACTTTTTAACGGGAGAATGGGGAGAGCCTGTACAGAATGTTTTCTTAGTCATATTGGTGGTGTCATATTGATTGTTACTCTGATTACTGTTGTATGTAATATTAGATAAAATGATTGAATATAATATTCTATACCCAGTGTCCTTGAAAATCAGGATTCTTGGTATAGAGGAAAGGAAGTATAGATATATAAGATGTTTGCTAAAAACTCAAGTTCCTCAATGTGAATTAGAAATACCAGGGCATGTGGGTGGCTCAGTTGGGTTGAGCATTCAGCTCCCATTTTCAGCTCTGGAATCAGGTCATGATTCCAGAGTCATGGAGTTGGAGCCTGCTTAAGATTGATTCTCCCTGGGGCACCTGGGTGGCTCAGTTAGTTAAGCGGTGGACTTCGGCTCAGGTCATGATCTCACAGTTCATGGGTTTGAGCCCTGTGTTGGGCTCTGTGCTGACCGCTCAGAGCCTAGAGCCTGCTTCGGATTCTGTCTCCGGCTTTCTCTGCCCTTCCTCTGCTTGTGCTCTGTCTCTCTGTCTCTAAAATAAACATTAAAAAAAAAAAAAAAAGATTGGTTCTCCCTCTGCCCCTCTTCCCTCTGCCTGCGCAACCTCTCTCTCTCTCTTAAATCTTTAAAAAATATGTATCAGTAAGAGGTCATGCTATATTTTATCTTTGAAAATAGGTATATATTTCTAGTCTCTGCTCATGGAAAAGACCTAAAAGCAGTGACCAACCCCATAGCAGTTAGCATCCCTAGTACTCAGAGGGATCTGGGTACTTGAAATACCATTTCTGGACACAATATTAGTAAGATAAGCTTGGAATATTTTGTCTTACTACATAGCAGAGAAGTAATTAAAGATTACCAGAGTTGTATCAAAAGTATTCAGTAGCCAAATTGAAGAGATTCCCACTGGCCAAATATAGATGTTTCATGCATCAGTGAAGGATATTAACTGATTAAATTTGTGAATTCTCAGTGATACCTCACCTTAGAAACAAGTATTTGATCTACCTTTCCCTTTGAGTTTTACCACTGAGTCACCAAATGAATGAGAGGAAATTCCTTTTTATAGAAGTATACTAGCTAATAAGGAATGATAAAACTGGAAGATCATTGCTTTGCAGTTTGTAGTAAGTTAATAGTTTTAGGCTTTGAGCTTTCATATCTGCCAGCAGCACAAAAAGAAGTGTAATCAGACATTATGGGTCTCCTGGTACACAAAACTAGCAAGAAATTGCCTTTCCAAGGTAAAGGTATGTGTGTGTGGCAGTGGGGGAGGGAGGGTGGTTCTATAGCCTCTAGAACCAACTACCAATTTGTAGGAAATATAGAAGTATATTTTAAAGTAACCTGAAGGTTAAGAGAGTTACGAGATGGTTTTCTTTGGAGACCAAGTTATCAATTTGAGGGATATACACTTGGGTGGTAACAGAAAAGCAAAGAGGTGATCAATGTAAGTCAGGTTAATAGTTATTTTTAGAGGGGAGGGAGGCTTGTTGTTTGTGTTTATGTTGTTTCTTGTTTATTTATTTTTGAGAGAGCAGTGGGGAGCAGAGAGAAAAGGAGACAGAATCCCAAGCAGGGTCTGCAGTGTCAGTTAATCTGTCACTGTCACTCAGATAATGGCATGAGCCAAAATCAAGAGTCAGATGCTTAACCAACTGAGCCATCCAGGCACTTCTGGTTTGGTTTTTTAAAATGAGGCTTGTAAAACTTTTTCTGGTTTGGATGTTAATATTCTGTTGCTAGAACTGAGTTGAGTGGTGATTATAGGAGCTTTTGCCCTTTTGGGGGGTTTCTTTTGCAGTTTTTGTATTTGTGTTGTATCTTACTATTTTAAAAACCAATGGAAAGAAATACAATCAGGTCAGTTGCTCTGAAAACCCTAAATGAAGTGTGACTAAGAACAAAAGCCTAGGGACACCAGGGTGGCTCAGTTGGTTGAGCATCCAACTTCGGCTCAGGTCATTATCTCACAGTTTGTGGGTTTGAGCCCCAAATTAGGCTCCCTGCTTTCAGGGCAGAGCCCACTTCGGATCCTGTTAACCTTTCTCTCTGCACCTTTCCCGCTCATGCTCTCTGTCTCTCTCAAAAATAAACATTAAAAAAAACAAACAAGCCTATTAAAACAGGAAAATACAGCTTTTATCTATGGGGACTTCTCTCCCCTTACTTTTCCATCCAGAGGACTGTATTTATTTGTCCTTCATATTTTGTCACTAATTTGTCTATTTATATAGTGAGTGAGTTGTTCAGTATATGTCTGTACTTATCCTATTCTTGTTCTCACCTTGATGGGTTGAAAATATATACCTGCTGGGGCCCCATCCCTGGAGATTTTGATTCAGAAGCTCTGTAGTGGAGTCTGGGCATCTTTCTGTTATTTGTTTAATGTTCTCTGAGTGAGTGTGCTGAAAAGACATCTTCCTACCTTATTACCATATTATAAAGTTTGGGCTTGGACACCAGTGTTGTATTCACACCTGTTAAGTCCAGTTTATTCCTCTTAACACTTTCCCATCCCTCCCCTCATCTTTTCCTCTTTTCCTTTTACCTTCATTTCTCTCCGTTATCTATGGATCTGTGGAATTGGTCTCCTAGTTGATGTTTAAACTTCTCAAATACATCCTTCAAGCTGCTTACCAGACTGTTAACAAACTTAATGATTATGTATTATGTTAACTCTGCCCAAGAGATGGATTCTTCAATACCTACAGGATAAAATTTACTCTTCTTAAAAACTAAACTACAATCTTGCTCTTGCCTACTTTGCCAGACATCTCTTTCACCACAGAAGGATCCCCTCCTACCCTAGTACTAATCATTCTAAACTATTTGCAGATTTCTGAATGAAAAGAATATTCTTTTTCATGCTTTCCTGTCTTGATGTTCATTGAGCATTCTGTTCCTGGAATCACCCATTTTCCAGCTTTGGAATTCATCTTTAAAGATTCCTTCTTAGTCCTCGAACCTCTAATGAAACCTTTTCTGAGAGCACTTCTCTTTCAAGCACAATTGACTTTTCCTTCTTCCCCAATAAGAATTTCTATCATAAACCCTGTAACCTTTGATTATGCCTATCTACAAGTGTATCTTTGTAGTGGGCACAGGGCCTCTTCTTAATTGTCTTTGTATTCCTAGCACGGTCTCTGGCACATGGTGTGCCTCTGCCCTAAAGCAGTCTTAGGAAAGTTACGAATACTACACTTTTCACTGACCAGATTGTCCTTAAGTCTGAAAAAAGCTATACATTCTTGTCCATTCAGTTTTCTGTGCCTCCTTATTTGGCGTATATATTCCTGTTGGCAGATGAGGGCTTACACATTTAGTGTGTTCATTTAAAAAAATTTTTTTAATCCTCTTACGATAAGGGAAATGAAACCCAAGAGAGCCTAAGATTAATATAAGGTCTGTTCATTTAGCATTTCAGTATCTTCTGCTTACTTGATTCTAAATACGCATTAAATAAGTGCTACTCATATATAATTATTTGATAGGTTCCATGGTGATGGCTACTTTGTAAAAAGTTCCAAAATAATTAGCTTCCTTTATCAACCATTAATATCCCTTTTTTCCTAGCCTTCTTTGAATCCAGAAGCTGGCAAACAGAATCAGCCATGCAGACCTATTGGGACCCCTTCTGGAGTGTGGGGTAGGTAGATTTTGCCATTTTAAAGGCACACAACTTTAAATTTTTCTTCGCATGGAGAGGAGCAAAAATTCTTTATCTCTTTTTTTGTTTGTTTCTTTATGTCTTTTTTTCTCATCTCATCCATTTGCACATGGTAACTAACACCTATTATCTCTTTCTCTGCCTGCCCAAAATACCATTGAACTGTAATGGTAGTGGAGTCACGAGACAGATAATTGAGAGCTTTATAGAGCCCTGTATTTGAAAGCAGATTTTAAGCAAAGGGAGAATAATCTAAAGCTTATAAGTAGTAATGTTTAATTAACATTGCTAATTCATTTGTAACAATTCAATTGAATTTTATGTTGTTATAGTTGTCTACTAAATATTTGGAAGCATATATAATATGTACTAAGCATTCTTTCATATTACTGGATACTCTTCTAAAATGTTCTTTGAAAGGCTGCATAATACCACATCCTATAGAGTATTTTGTTCAGCCAGGCTCCAGTTGAGTTTTTTTTCTTTGGTGGGGGTGGTGGGGGGCAGGTTTGGCAATTAAATGTTCCTTGTTGTAGAAGGCAAGGTGAGAACATATAAATACACCATTTATGTGTATGTGTTAGAAGTAACTAGCTTTATAAAAGAAATTCACAGACAAATCAATGTATTTCATACCAAACCTGATCTATAGTTTTGGAATTGTTGGCATTTACAAATGAGACTTCCTCATTTCTACATTAGACCTATTAAGGCAGTAGTTAGGCATCTTACTGGGAAGGCTTTAGCATATCTAAGTACTGGTTTTGGATCTTGAGTTATAGAATTAAGGGTGCTTGTTGTATGATTTTTGCTTTGTTTATAGTGTAAAACTTGCCTCTATTTTGTCTAATTAGAAGGTCCCATGGTAGTCTCCTTTTCCCAGTTTCCACATCTCTCTCCATTCCCCTGCTGACAGGAACTGCCACCCCTGGATATATTCTTGTTGGTGTGTGCCTGAGTGATCACACCATACGCTAGACATACTAAGCCCCTGAAGGACTACTAACGTCTTTGGGCTTCCTGGTTGCTTTATGAATTTAGCTTCATGTGTTGCCTTTTTCCTGTAGTTCCCAAGTATTGTCACTTTTGAGAGTATCTGTTAAGTGCACACCAGAAAACGTTTGTCCCTCAGTCTCAACTGTCGGCTCTTGTTGAAAGTGAAGACTTCATATAAACTGTGCTTCATGTTAACCATTGGTTGACATTCTTTTGTCTTTTCAACTATTGTGTTTCACAGAAAACCCACCTAGTGCCAAGCAGCCCTCCAAAATGCTAGTCATCAAAAAAGTTTCCAAAGAAGATCCTTCTGCTGCCTTCTCTGCTGCATTCACCTCCCCAGGATCTCACCATGCAAATGGGAACAAATCATCAACCATGGTTCCAAGTGTCTATAAGAACCTGGTTCCTAAGCCTGCACCACCACCTTCCAAGGTATGATTTGGAATTAGTATAAGAACTTTATACAGTAGAAGTTTGGTAATAAATCAGGAAAAACTTGAGTAAATTCATTTTTTTCTGTTGAATTATTCACCAGATATTCATTTAGTACCTAATGTGTATATAAATTCAGTATCTAATGTGTATGTATATATATATAGTAGTTCACTGTGTCTCCAAACTCTCTACTGCTGCCATCTGGATTCTTAGTAGGTTTCTCATTCTCCTGAGCTTCATTTCATAAACCTGCTTCTCCTAATTTGCTGTTTCTATTAATAGCATCAACATCCATCTGATCACTCGGGCAGTTATCTAGATTGGCTGCTTCTTTCCTCTTTGTTACTCATTCCCCTCTATGAAGCAGTTATAAAGTCCCCTGTCAGTTATTCCCTCTGTGATGTCCTATGCCCTTTTCACCTCCCATTTACTCGTTGTTGTGTCCTCTTCTATTTCTTCATCTCTCTACATTCATCTTATACAGAATTGTCAGACTGATGATCGTGAAATAATTTGAATATATCACATCCTTTCCTCAATCACTTCAGCAATTCCAAACCATTTACAGAAGGGTTTGGTAAACTTCTGTGAAGAGCCAAATAATAAATATTTTAGGCTTTGCCAGTCACTTATGACGTATGGTCTTTGTTACCTTTTCTCCTTTCCCCTTGTGTTTTTTGTTTGTTTTACAGTGCTTGAAAAATGTAAAATATTATTAGGTCATGGGCCATATGAAAACAAGCCTCTGACCCATGGATTGTTGCTTGCCAACCCTGATGTTATAATACAGTGGCCAGACTCTTTAGCAGTGGCTTATATAATTCTTTATACCCTAAGTCTAATCCATCTTTTATATTTTACTATCCCATCTTTCTTTTACCTGGGAAATTATCTGCTTTCAAGTTCATGTTATCTGTCCTGTGAATCCTTTTCTATCACATACATCTAAAGATCTAATTCATCCTTTTATCTCTAATTGAGTGGTGCTCCTGTCTCTTATCATATTTATAACACTTTATTGGATCTTTTTTATTATTAAAAACATTTTTTTATTGTTTATTTTGGAGAGAGACAGAATGTGAGCAGAGGAGCGGCAGAGAGAGAGGGAGACATAGAATTTGAAGCAGGCTCCAGGCTCTGAGCTGTCAGTACAGAACCCAAAGCGGGGTTTAAACCCACAAACCATGAGAGCATGACCTGAGCCGAAGTCAGATACTCAACTGACTGAGCCGCCCAGGCACCCCTCTTAGAGCTCTTTATTTCTTTACTTACAGAGCAGCCTTCAGGTCATTTTCATATTTGTATCTTTAGCTCCTTAACAAAAGCACATAATAATTGCTTAAATGAATTCTAACCACTGTACAGAAATAATTAGAATTTACTTTGTTATTGAGCAGGAAACCAGTGAGCATTTATTCATTTTCATCTGTGTGTAACCACTATGTTTGGTGGTTGTGAGCAGTACAGAAAAGTACAACATTAGTCATGAGCTGAAAGTCTTATTGAGATAACAAGATACAACAATATGAAAGGTCATGTGATATATGTGAAATGAAATAATAACCTGCTAATAACAAATTCAAAACAGACTTGGAATAACTAAATTAAACACTGTTTAGTGTTCAGTTTATAGGAACAAGATCAGTTCACATCATGACCATTGAAGAAAATTTTACTGAAAACTAACTTGATCTGATCTTTGGAGAATTGTCCAGATTTGGATGGGCAGAAAAGAGTCTGGAGAGCATTGCACACAGTAAGAAGAGATAGTTAAATACAAGTTCTGAAAGCAGAAAACACTAGGCATATTTGAGGGATAGTGGATGATCGTTTTAATTACTCCTGGGAGCACTGGGGAAATATCCAGACTGGGGGTCCTTATCCTAGTGGTAATGAATGAAGCTTTTAGGGTAGATAAGATCTCCAAGGGAAGAGGATAGAAGAGTAAAGAATGGGAAAATAAAACTTGAGGAAATATTTAATGTCTTATAAATATTAGGAAAATAACAATATAGTCCATAGGACTAAGAAATTGTAATTCAAAAAAAATACCATGCACGGGGCGCCTGGGTGGCTCAGTCGATTAAGTGTCAGACTTCAGCTCAGGTTACGATCTCATGGTTCGTGAGTTCAAGCCCCACATCGGGCTCTGTGCTGACAGCCAGCTCAGAGCCTGGAGCCTGTTTCAGATTCTATATCTCCCTCGCTCTCTGACCCTCCCCTGCTCACTCTCTCTCTCTCTCTCTCAGAAATAAATAAAACATCAGAAAAAGTTAAAAAAAAAAAAATACTATGCTGTCACAAAAATCTGGGGAGGTGAGTTTAGATAGCAGCTGGGGTTGTCCACACTTGACAGCTGCTATTGACCATTTGAGGAAAATAAGTGATAAAAGGGTTTTGAGCTTAGCAGTTGGAGAGGCTTACGTGACCTTTGACTTGAGGTTTTAGTAGTGTAGGGACAAAACAAGATCTCAGGGGATCCTGGAATTATGTAGATGGAAGTAGAGGAAGTGACAACTTTAATACTTGACAGTAAAAGGAAATAGAATATAGATGATTGTAAAGTTAAGTGAAAGGATGAAGAAATCCATAGGAAGAAGCCCATGGGAGCAACTTGGAATTTACTTCAAAGAAGTCATTAAAGAATCATGGCCCAGGAAGAAATGAGTGGGAATAAAACTGATTGACAAGTTGAATTATCTTTGAAAGGGTTTAGGATATTTGTTTGATGTAGAAGGGAAAGAATGTGAATTTAAATCAAGGGAGCAAGTACTATCGAAGAAATAATGTGGCATGGATATTAATAGCAGGGCTTTTGAGTGTAGTGAGTTCACCTTGCACCTTCTTTGTGATATAACTGTGGTCAAGTTTCTTAAGTTCTAAGTCCCAGTTTGATCATCTATAAAATGGGGTAATAATTCCCATCTTTTAAGGTTTTTGTGAGGAATAGATAAGAATGTTTTTTGAAGTACTTAAAGCTGGCATATAGTAAGTGCTAATAAGTTATAGCTATTATTATCAATATGCCATCACACTTTATGTTTGCTCCATTCCTTAAGAAGTTATAAAGAATTAGGGGCGCCTGGGTGGCTCAGTTGGTTAAGTGTCCCACTTCGGCTCAGGTCATGATCTCATGGTTCGTGGGTTCGAGCCCCATGTCGGGCCCTGTGCTGCCAGCTCAGAGCCTGGAGCCTGTTTCGGATTCTGTGTCTCCCTCTCTCTCTGACCCTCCCCTGTTCATGCTGTCTCTCTCTCTCTCTCAGAAATAAATAAAACATTTAAAAAAAAATTTATAAAGAATTCTTTTTTTTTTTTAATGTTTTATTTATTTATTTATTTATTTCTAGGAGAGAGAGACAGCGTGAGCAGGGGAGGGTCAGAGAGAGAGGGAGTGACAGACTCTGAAACAGGCTCCAGGCTCTGAGCCGACAGTCAGCACAGAGCCCGACGCGGGGCTCGAACCCACGAACTGCGAGATCATGACCCAAGCGAAAGTCGGACGCTTAACCGACTAAGCCACCCAGGCGCCCCTATAAAGAATTCTTATAAGTGTTACTTAATTTGAAATGTGTGCAGAGTGTTCTGTTAGATTATAGAGGGTATAAAAACAATATCATGTCCTCAAACATCTAGGAAAGCTTTTGAGGGTGAAGAAGTAGCAAGAACAAAAGTCAGGACACAAAGCTTAAGATTAGTTTAGCCCTGTTGTATAGGACTATCCTAAGTGGAAAATAGAATGAAAATAGGAAAACTAAAGTAAAAGCTGTTATTGTCCTTGTATAAGGTAATGAAGCCTGAACAGGGATGAAGAAAGCTGGCACACAAGGGAGGTGGTGAAGGCACACAGTGGGAAGCAAATTAGAGGCAGAACACAGGACATCATGTGTTCTTCTCTGAGAAACTGGGATAACTGTGGAGCTGTTTCACTAGAGGTATAAAAGAGAGAAAGATCAGATTTCAGGAACACTTAATGAGAATGGTTCTGGGAATATGAAATGTGAGGTATTGAAGGAAGAGGTGAGATGACTGGGAAACATGTGGATTTATCCATTCATTAATTTTCTCCAGACATTGAATATCTATGTATTAAAAACTGTGTCACTAGATGGGGCACCTGGGTAGCTCAGTCAGTTAAGCATCTGACTTCAGCTCAGGTCATGATCTCAGTTAGTGAGTTCAATCCCCGTGTTGGGCTCTGTGCTGACAGCTTAAAGTCTGGAGCCAGCTTTGGATTCTGTGTCTCCTTCTCTCTCTCTGCCCCTCCCCCACTCACACTCTGTCTCTCTCTCTCTCAAAAATAAATTTAAAAAAATAATAAAATAAAAACTGTCACTAGACGCACAGAATAATCTTTGGGGTGCCTTGGTGGCTCAGTCGATTGAGTGTCAGACTACTGATTTTGGTTCAGGTCATAACCCTAGGGTTGCGGGATCAAGCTCCCTGTCGGGCTCCACACTGAACATGGAGCGTGGTTGGGATTCTCTTTCTCCTCTGCCCTCTTCCTTGCTCCTACTCTCTCTGTTTCTAAAATAAAACAACAGGGGCACCTGGGTGGCGTAGTCGGTTAAGCGTCCGACTTTCAGCTCAGGTCATGATCTCGCGGTTCGTGGGTTCGAGCCCCGTGTCGGGCTCTGTGCTGACTGCCAGCTCAGAGCCTGGAGCCTGTTTCAGTCTGTGACTCCCTCTCTCTCTGACCCTCCCCTGCTCATGCTGTCTCTCTCTATCCTAGAAATAAATAAAAATATTAAAAAAAAATAAAATAAAACAACAAACACCAAAATAATCTTAAAGAGTTTGCCATCAAGTGGAGAGAGATGCATAAAATGTTCTCCTCAGAGTCTTTATAGATAAGGTCATATTTGAACTGTTTTTTTTTTTAATTATTTTTTAATATTTTTTATTTTTTAATTTACACCAAGTTAGCATATAGTACAACAATGATTTCAGGAGTAGATTCCTTAATGCCCCTTACCTATTTATCCCATCCCCCCCTTCCCACAGTCCCTCAAGTAACCCTCTGTTTGTTCTCCATATTTAAGAGCCTCTCATGTTTTGTCCCCTCTTTTTTTAATTATTTTTGCTTCCCTTATGTTCATCTGTTTTGTATCTTAAAAGTCCTCATATGAGTGAAGTCATATGACACTTGTCTTTCTTTGACTAACTTAGCTTAGCATGATACCCTGTAGTTCCAACCACGTAGTTGCAAAGCAAGATTTCATTCTTTTTGATAGCTAGTACTCCATTGTGTGTGTGTGTGTGTGTATACACATACATTTTCTTTATCCATTCATCCATCTATGGACATTTGGGCTCTTTCCATACTTTGGCTATTATTGACAGTGCTGCTATAAACATTGGGGTGCATGTGTTCCTTCAAAACAGCATACCTGTATCCCTTGGATAAATACCTAATAGTGCAGTTGCTGGGTTGTAGGGTAGTTCTATTTTTAATTTTTTGAGGAGCCTCCATACTGTTTTCCAGAGTGGCTGCACCAGTTGGCATTCCCATGAACTGGGTTTTGAAGTAGAAGAGGAAAGAATTGCCATTTGTTGACATCCTTTTATAAATTCCAAGACCTTCATTAGGCCTTTTACGTATATTCTATAACACTTATTCCTCTAATCCTAAAATGCAGAAAATTCTGTAATATGAGATTACATAGCTAATAAAGTGATGGAGCTAGGACTCTTAAACCAGGTTTGTCTAACTTCAATCCAGAGCTCTTTCCACTGCTCCAAAATGCGTCCTATCCTGAAGGATGAAAAAAGAGGAAGTTGAGAATTCAGGTTTTAGAGTCAAACTTCATGCTGCTCTCTAGGGCTATGATTTTCAGTAAGTTACTCAGTTTTGCTAAACTTGTTTCCTTAAAAATAGGAGTGAATTATATCTGTTACATAATTGTGGCAAAAGAATGAAATTAAAGTTTTGAAAGTACTTGAAATATAATATTGGCACAGCCTAAGTCAATAAATAGTAGTTTCAAAACAGTAGAAGTTTGGGGTGCCTGGCTGGCTCAGCCCATGAAATATGTGATTCTTGATCTTGGGATTGTGAGTTCGAACCCCACATTGGGCATAGAGAGTACTTAAAAAAAAAAAAAAGAACAGTAGAAGTTTGTTAGGGAGCAAGTAGATGGGGCTTTTGAGGCAGAGGAACCATTGTTAACCAAAAGAAAGAGGAGGGGGGGAAGGGGAAGGAAAGGAAGGAAGGCAAAACATGTCATGATTGGGAAAAGACAAATGCTTAAATATGGCTGGTAGTTGGGAATTAGTAGGGGGAAGTACTGCTCAAGCCAGTCCAATCATGGAGGTCTTTATGAAAACTCAGGAGAGAGAGCACACCTAGGTGGCTCAGTCAGTTAAGCGTCCGACTTCAGCTCAAGTCATGATCTCACGATTCATGAGATCTCATGAATCACGCTCTGTGCTGACAGCTCAGAGCCTGGAGCCTGCTTTCAGACTCTGTGTGTGTGTCTCTCTCTCAAAAATAAACATTAAAAGGGGCGCCTGGGTGGCTTAGTCTGTTAAGCGTCCGACTTTCGCTTAGGTCATGATCTCGCGGTTCGTGGGTTCGAGCCCCGCGTCGGGCTCTGTGCTGACTGCCAGCTCAGAGCCTGGAGCCAATTTCAGAGTCTGTTATCTCCCTCTCTCTCTGACCCTCCCCTGCTCACGCTGTCTCTCTCTCTCTCTCCCCTAAAAATAAATAAAAAATATTAAAAAAAAAAAACATTAAAAAATAATAATAAAACCCTCAGGAGAGAGGTTAGAGGTAGGGACACAGTTTTACATATTAATCTACATTGTCTCAACAATTTAAGTGATTAAACAGTTACAAATAACTGGTTAACCACAGCAGAACACTGAGGCTAGAGTCTTGGGGAATGCCTGCATCCACTGAAAAGACCTAGGGGAATCCAGAAAGGAAAGGGGGACAGGTTCTGAAAAGATGGGTAATAGCAGTCTCCAAAAACAGATTTTTAAATTAAGAGCCAGCTGGCCTTCCAACAAGATTTTTGGTTATTTATTGAAAGAGCTTGCTTGCTTATTTATTTGTTTGTTTATTTAATATTTATCTGGGGGGAGAGGTTAGAGGAGAGGGACAGAGGATCTGAAGCAGGCTCTGCACTGACAGGCTGACAGCAGTGAGCCCAATGTGGACTTCAACTCACAAACCATGAGATTGTGACCTGAGCTAAGGTTGGATGCTCATCTGACTGAGCCACCTAGGTGCCCTGAAAGAGCTATTTTATTAAAATGGGAATGGAGGTGAATGTTGTAGAGAGTTGAACAGTAAGAAATAATGAGCAAGTGTAAAACAGCAGATACTGACAATGCAGAAAAGCTTGGCAATAAAAGGATGGTAGTATAAAGGAAAATAAATGTGTTTGGGTTTTTTTCACCTTCATTAAGGTGGCTTAGCATGTTTGTAGATAAAGTGAAAGAACTTCTTAGATTGAAGGGAGGAAATAATTGATAAGTTTTTAAAGGAAAGAATGAACAAGTGTAGAATGGTAGAAAGGGTGTAGGAAGCCATTAAACTTGAGGTGTAAAGGAGGGAATTGGGGAAAGTTTGATCTAGTGACTTCTGGCTTCTAAGTCCAGTAGGAGAAGGCAAGATCATTTGAGGTGGAGAGCATTGGGATTGACTTGGAGTTTGAAGGAAAAGAGAGGACATTTTTTAAAAAACTGTGTTGAGGGGTGCCTGGGTGGCTCAGTCAGTTAAGCGTCTGACTCTTGATTTCGGTTCAGGTCATGATCTCACGATTTGTGGGATCAAATCCAGCATCAGGCTCTGCACTGGCGGTGTCTAGCCTGCTTCGGATTCTCTGTCTGCCTCTCACCTGCTGATGTTCACTTGCGCTCTTTGTCTTTCTCTTTCAAAATAAATAAACATTAAAAAAAAAGAAAACCCAGCCATGGTTGATATGTGGTTCATTTTGATGGATTTCTACATCCATAATTTCTCTAATAAAAGAGGGCATGGAGCATAATAGTTTTGTCCAGTGAGCAGCCAGCTATATAGCATAGTGTTTGAGTTACTGAAAATTAAGATTAAATTGGAATAAAGTTGGGCAGAGACGTAGGTATCCTGTTGCATGTAACACTGTCTGGTAAACTTTTCATACTACTGTGGCAGAAAAGCAAGTGTGATAATGTTAAAAGAAAGACAAGGCATCTGGTAACCATCTACAGCTCTGTGGAAGCCACTGAGGAACTTTGACATTTAGCCTATATAAGTGGCCATCTTTAGATTTTGATCAGTGCAAGAAAAAAATTAATCTCCATTTCACTTGGGTCATTGTCTCTCTAATCTGCTTGCATGTTCTTTTTGGAGGCATTACAAGAAAACATACTGTATACTACTTGAGTAACCTTGGACAAATTGTGTAACTTTCATAAAAGTCAACATAATAATTATACCTAATTGGACTAAGAATGCAAACAGTATAACAAGCGTCTGGTAGATACTCATTTACGTTAATTCCCTTCCTGAAGTCTATAGTATCCTGTTTAATACCAAGAAAGGAATTCTTTACACTCATCCTTCCTTTGTCCTGACCTTCTCTGTCCTGATTGTTCCATTCTGGAAAAATGGATATTTTCCACTTACTTCAGCCTCACTCCATGTGCTTTGTCTTCCTGTTCTCCTCAGACAGTGTGATTGAGTCCAAAAAAAAAATCCAGCTTCACTATGCTGTCATCAAAATTGGGTCTAGGGCCAGCATGGCAGAATAGGCCTAGGCTCCACAAGGCCAAGCAAAGAAGGGAACAGATCAGCATTGCCTAGCCATTTACATTGTCTGCCCTGGCCTCCTAGAACTACCCTTAGCCTCCTGCCATCAGAGTTGCTTCTAGAAAGCAGCATTACTGTGATTTGCTTTTTTTTTTTTTTATAAGAATCTGATTTCATCAGAGATTAATAAGTACACCATAAAAGAAAACATTTTTGGGTCCAGTAAGTTTGGAAAACGCTATATTCACATATGATTAAATGCTTTGAGAAATAGCACAGTAAAGAAATCTGTTGAACTTTATTTACCTCAACTTCTCCCACAGTTATTGAACCAGAGCTTTCTTTTTGAGAAATACCTATTAATATCCCATGACCCTTCTGGTTCCCATTTGTTTTTTTCTCCTTCAAGTGCCTAACATCAGAAAGAGGTTGCATGCCTCCCAAACATGTTAAGATGGGAAAGCTCTTAGAACTCGGGTTCTTACATATCAGAAAGATTTCCAGGCTGAGCATCTGTCTTGTTTTGACTTGTTTTGACTGATTTATTCTTTCTTCCTGTGTAGCCCAGTGCATGGAAAGCTAACAGAATGGAACACAAATCAGGATCTCTTTCCTCTAGCCGGGAGTCTGCTTTTACCAGTCCAGTCTCTGTTACAAAACCAGTAGTACTGGCTGGTGGTGCAGTTTTAAGCTCTCCTAAAGAGGTGAGTGAGGACAAGGCCAAACAGCCTTTTCTAAAATTGCCATTTCTCATTTACTTACATATACTAAGATACACGGTGTGACGTGTACAGCTCTAATTCCATTTTCTTTATAGCTGTGCATATCTCAGAGTCATTTCTTGACCCTGTTAGCATCCAGAGACAGACAGTAGCTGAGTAGTTAGTAGTTGCTCTGTGGTAGACTATTTTAGACCAGCATTATTGCTCAAGTCTGTAAACGAAGAAGTACTATATAAGCCGTACAGTCTTAACTGCAAAAACCCTGCGAAGCTGAAGTCTGTTTATATGAAAAAGGATAGTTTATTTTCAGTAAAAGACAGATAAATAGGCTACCAGATTCTGTAAATCACTACCATATAGAAGTGACCCAGAGAATCCCAGTTCTTGTTCTTTGCTGTCAGGAGCAACCTATTTGTGATATTTGCCCAGAGTCCCTCCAGCACTACTCCTCCGATTGAGATCAGCTCCTCTCGCCTGACCAAGCTGACCCGCCGAACTACCGACAGAAAGAGTGAGTTCCTGAAGACTCTGAAGGATGACCGGAATGGAGACTTCTCAGAGAACAGAGACTGTGACAAGCTGGAGGACGTAAGAGCATAGGATTTTTCTGGGGCAACATAGGGGTTTTCCCATGTTATAGTTGTGCGTTTTTTAAAGTTTTGAACTGGTCAGTGCTGTAAGAAATTGGTAAACTACAGAAGCTTTTATCAGTTAGGATTATATTTACTTGCAATAAAAGAAAATCTGACGGCACCTGGGTGGCCCAGTTGGTTAAGCATTTGACTTCAGCTTAGGTCAAATACATTAAAACTTTTTTTTTTTTTTTTTTTTTAAGAAAATCTGACAAATAGAACCGTAAAACAAGAGGTTTTTTTGTTTGTTTGGTTGGTTTTGTTTTTGTATCCTACAACAGGAAAGTTAGAGGTTGCAGTTTAAGGGGGTGAGCCCGGGGCATCTGGGTGGCTCGGCTAGTTAAGCGTCCGACCTCAGCTCAGGTCATGGTCTCACAGTTTGTGAGTTCGAGTCCCACATCAGACTCTGTGCCGACAGCTCTGAACCTGGAACCTGCTTCGGATTCTGTGTCTCCCTCTCCTTCTGCCTGTCTCCCGCTCACACTCTGTGTGTGTCTCTCAAAATCAACATTAAAAATTAAAAAACATAAGAAGATGAGCTCATTGGTATTATCAGGAAACTTCTAAGTTTTAGTCAACTTGGGCTTGGGTAGTTATGCACCTCTATACTTCCCATCCACGTTCTGGTTAGAGAAAGGACAAGGAGCCAAAAACCTAAAAGGGGATAATGTCTGTCCCTTTTTTAAAGTGCTTTCTTAAAAGCTACGACCTGCAGTTTCCACCTATACAACATTGACCAGCTGTCAGATGGCAACACTTAGCTGTAAGAACTCTAGGAAAGTAAACTTTTTTTTTTTTTTTTTTTTACCCTGGGATCATGACCTGTGCCAAAATCAAGGGTTGGATGCTCTCAACTGACTTGAGCCACCCAGGTACCCCGAAAGTGAATTTTTTAAAGTTGAGCACAGTAGTTCTTTAGTCCAAATCATTGCATAGGTACCTAATAGCTCTGCCACCATTGATATAACCTGAAGTTAAGATCCTGACCAGTTGGTATACTTTGGAAATCTTAGTAAGGTGAGCAAGTCCTCATTACCTCATTATTCAATGGAGAAGACTTTTGAGCTGAAGTTGTTTTCTGAAAAGCACTTTACTCAGTTCTGACTCCTTAATTTTATAGATTACTTTTCTTGCCACAAAGGGTCATTAAACCAAGTGTGTCCTTATTTCAGTTGGAGGACAATAGCACACCTGAACCAAAGGAAAATGGAGAGGAAGGCTGTCATCAGAATGGTCTTACTCTCCCTATAGAGGAGGAAGGAGAGGTCCTCTCACATTCTCTGGAAGCAGAGCACAGGTAAGTGAAGATCACATTACAGTACTTGTTGTGTATGGCCTGTAAGAAGCTTGAACATACTTAAGACATTTCACATCGGATCTGGCCTACAGATAGAAGTGTCTGTGGGCACCATAAGTTGTTCTCTCTGTATGCCCCTGCTTGGCCTACGGCCCTCTGGGCATTACTTTACAGGTTTGCCAGCTTTTTTATACTTCCCTCTAAGGCTTTCATGTAGTGTAGTTTCAGACTCAGTTTATAACTCCAGGTGGAAAGGGGAACCTGTTTTCGGGGACTGTTGTACTGGCCCTAGGGCCCTCCTAACCCAAGATGCCTTTAAAGGGCCTTGGAAAGGGGCACCTGGGTGGCTCAGTTGGTAAGCGTCCGCCTGCGGCTCAGGTCATGATCTCACGGTTCGTGGGTTCAAACCCCACATCAGGCTCTGCTGACAGCTCAGAGCCTGGAGCCTATTTCGGATTCTGTGTCTCCCTCTCTCTCTGACCCTCCCCTGTTCACTCTGTCTCTCTCTCTCTGAAATAAATGAAAATAAAAATAAATAAACAAAATAAAGGGCCTTGGGAGGCGTGAGATCTCCATGGGTGGAGTTCATTCTTTAAACGAGGGCCTTGAACACAGAGCAGCCAGCTATCTAGGCAGCTGGATGGCAAATGGGGCCTGCCATGTTTGGCAGGCCCTTCCTGAAAGGAAGTTCCTGTCCAGAATAACTTTAGGAGTCACGAGAGTATGAAGGAGACCACAATGCCATGAACTTGAGAGAAAACTTAGGTACATATGGAAATGGACTAATTTGCTTATAAGAGACAAAAGTGAGATTTCTCCCTCTGTTTTGTCTATGGCACAGAGAGGGCCCTGGCATTTTGGCTCTTATGTGATCTTATTTTCTGCTTCTACTATCTTCTCTATAGCCATTGTGCTCTGTAAAGAGCAACTGTGGATCCCTCATTTAATTCAAGCACCTAAGTGCCATAATTAAAGTTTACCCCACTGGGGAGAAAAGAAGATTCCAAGTGGGTGCCATTGCCCCTAGGCAAGCAAGTTTTCTCTGAAATGTTGTGGGCTTCCCACTTATGCTTAAAATGTTTTCTTTGCCTCACTTTCCTCTACCAGGTTATTGAAAGCAATGGGATGGCAGGAGTATCCTGAAAATGATGAGAACTGCCTTCCCCTCACAGAGGATGAGCTCAGAGAGTTCCACTTGAAGACCGAGCAGGTATGTCATAAACCTTTCCTGGAGACCAGTTCATGACTAGGAGAGAAAGGAATCAGGACATCCTTGTCCTTAGGGAGTCCCAGTTTAGTGTGAGAGAAGGACCGTGGAAAAGAAAATATAAAGTGAGTTGCCATAGTAAAAATAGAAGTGTATCACTGCCTAGGCAGTAGGGGTCTCCAGGAGAAGATACAGAAACTAGGTCAGCAGTTTGCAGATTTCAGAAGGTAGTATATCCTTCCATCCTGATAGCTCTAACTAAACCGGAACCACAAGACCGTGTTCCAGAGTTAGGGCTCAGCCCTTGGTCTCTAGAGTAGCAGGCCCAGCCTCCCCTGCCCTCAGCCTTACCATTTCCCTCGGATATTCTGGCCAGAGACAAGAAACAACATATTTAAATTCATTCAACAAATACTTGGAGCCTTTCTCTTAGTGAAACATTGCCATATCCTAGGGTTTATAGTAGTAAGCAAGATAAGGAGTCTCTATAAACCTCATGGAGCCTAAATTCTGGTGGTATTTATATTTTATTTACATGTAATTATATTTATAGCATTTATGTTGCAGCACAAATAACAACAGTATCAAGTCCTATAAAGAGAAATTACAGAGGCGCCTGGGTGGCTCAGTCAGTTAAGCGTCCGATTTTGGCTCAGGTCATGATCTCACAGTTTGTGGGTTCGAGCCCCACATCGGGCTCTGCTGACAGCCAGCTCAGAGCCTGGAGCCTGTTTCAGATTCTGTAGCTCCCTCTCTCTCTGACCCTCCCCTGCTCATGCTGTCTCTCTCTCTCTCTCCCCCTGTCTGTCTCTCAGAAATAAATAAAACATTAAAAAAAAATTTTTTTAAAGAGAAATTACAGGCTGACAGAAAAATTTTGCTACTGTTTCCTCAGTCATTGAAAAATTGGAAAAACAGAATCTGAAACCCTACCTACTGAAATCAGATTCTGCATTTTAAAAAAAAGTCATTAAATGATTGATTTGTACATTAAAGTTTGAAAAGCACAGCTCTGTGAAATCTTTGATCTCTTAGAAGGGCACTATCTAGGGGCGCCTGGATGGCTCAGTCGCTTAAGCATCCGACTTTGGCTCAGGTCATCATCTCACAGTTCGTGGGTTCGAGTCTCGCATCGGGCTCTCTGCTGACTGCCAGCTCAGAGCCTGGAGCCTGTTTCAGATTCTGTGTCTCCCTCTCTCTGACCCTCCTCTGCTCATGCTGTCTTTCTCTCTCTCTCAGAAATAAATAAAACATAAAAAAAAAAGGGCACCGTCCACATTCTGCCTAGAATTGAGTTGAGGACTGGCCTTTTCCAGATCCCATTGCCAATATCGTTTTTGATGGTTTTCTTTTTTCTTTCCCTCCCTAACCATAGCTGAGAAGAAATGGATTTGGGAAGAACGGCTTTTTGCAGAGCCGCGGTTCCAGCCTGTTCTCCCCTTGGAGAAGCACTTGTAAAGCAGAGTTTGAGGACTCAGACACGGAGACCAGTAGCAGTGAAACATCAGATGACGATGCCTGGAAGTAGGCATATAAATGTTCACAAATCTGACCCAGGAAACTCAGCTTGTGTGTTTAGGGAGTATACAAAAGAAAGCATTCTTTTCCTTTTCTTATGTTGTTGCTGAATACTTCATGCACAAGGGAAATAATCTTATCCCAAAGAGAGAGCAATTGGCTTGTTTAGCTTTTGTTGTTGTTCTTCCCTGTTATCTGCTTAATAGAAGTTTGTGTGTTGGGAAAGATTTTTTAAATACACACACACACAGACACAGTATATATGGGGCGATGCACAGGTGGGAGCTGGCAGTGCAGAGAGGAGGAGACACCGGTCTGCAGCAACAGCTTCTACTACCAGCCCTTGGGGCACTCACCCCTGTGCTCAAGCAATCATTGTCAATGACAAAGTGACTATTGAAGTTATAATTGTATTAAATTAATGCTAATAATTTGGATATTTTATTTTATTTTTGGCTGCTCGGGTAACGATAGCCCTTAACCAAGCATACATGGTTTTCGTTTTCTTTTTTTTTTTTTTCTTTTTGGGTACAGCTGTAAAATATTTGGATATAGGAAATGTTGTGTTATTCTTGCAGCCTTGATATTCAGGGTGGATTGTAAAATATAAATTTTTGTGAGATTTCAAAGATTAAGATTATTTTGATAACATTATTTACAGATTTAAAAGGTGGTTATCACAAGTCTGTTAAGGGGGAAAACTACTGCATAAAATAACTAACTTGGAATAAATATTTTGCATCAGTTTGGAGTGTCTTGTGTAAGAAGTATATTTCCTTTAAAATTAGATGAGTGGATTCTTTGGGGGAAATACTTTTAGAAGTCTGAGGGAAATCTGAATTCAGATACACCTGTTTCTCCTTTCAGCAGATAACTTTTCTGATGCGAAAAAACTTGTGCAATAAATTACCAGTAATAAAATCAGAAACCCAAGTTTCCTTCCTGAAACTGATTTTTACTGCCTAGCTGTTTACCAGTGTGTATATTTTAAGGAAGGTCTGTGTCTCAGTTTTCCTGCTAAATAAGAACATGGGAGAGTGTTTGAGCGAGTACTGAGTGACAAGTGGAGGGAGCACAGTTTTTCATTCAACGTACACTTCCCCAGCTCTCCTTGTACAGCCCAGGCATTTTGCAAGGCTCTGGGGATGCAGAGAGTGCCCAGCCCAGTAGGAAAGAAAAGAAACAGTTACATTAAAAAATAAAACCTTAGTCCAAAATTTTATGGACCAGGTAGAAGTTAAACCAAACAGATCCTGACACTGGTACTCTTTGGCCCTCCCTACAGTGGCTGTAGATGTCCAAGATCATACTCTAATGGGAGACCAACAGCAGAATAACAGGCTTGACTGCATGTTAGGAAGAGGACTAACTCATAGTGTCTTTTGAAGGGGTAGAGGCCTAGAGACAGACTAGCATGACATTTGCGGGAATCTAACGGTTCGGAAGGCAGAAACCCTATCTGCCACACTATTACATAGTCTCTCCTGCTACAGGGTACAAGCAGTCCAAGTGGAAATGTTTGAGCAATAAAAACTGTGTCATATTTCATTGAATATATTTGAAGACATTCTCTTATGTAGTAACAAGAAAACTTGGCAGTTATGATACTACATTGTCGATCCTGATTTCAGTGTTGAAATGTGGGAAAAGGTGCATCTTAAAATCTGTGAAATACTATAACATGAATTAAGTTGCAAAAGTATTAAACCAGAAATGAGAAACTGGTTGAGAGAGCTATCATCCCTGTTTAGCCTTGGGCTTTTCCCCTAACTATCTTTTACTGAACAGATTTCTAAAAACGTGTCCTTTTTCTCACTTGGAATTAAGCTGGACTGAGAGCACATGCTTTCAACACTTTACAAGCTGTTGCTGGTCCTATCTTGGCCTTACATGGTGGGGGTGGGGGCTGCTACCATAAGTCTCTGTCTTGTTTAGAAAAGGGAGTTTGGAAACCTGGGGTAACTCAGAGCTCCTGCCTCTTATGGCTGCATATATTTGGGGGAGGTGGCAGAGAGATCTGACCTGCAGGAAGAGCCTCCCTTGCCCCTGGCCAGCCTAGGTGAAGGCTTACCCTCATCTGATAGATTTATAATGTTCTCCCTGAACTTTCGTTCCTTGGCTTGTGTGGACTATCTTCCCTCTATAGCCAAGCAAAACAAAACCCAAAAAAACAGGAACAGGGAATTGGTGTTAGGGAGAGACTGCTGGCCTTTGTGTGACTTGGTTATGCAAAAGCTGTGGTTGCTTCCAGAGAGGCACAGGGCAAGGAAAAGCTTTTCAGCCTAGAGGAAAGACAATTTTCCTGGCAGAAAGCCCAGAAGGGCAGACAGCTGCTTCCTTTCCCGGGTGTTCCCTAGAATGGAGAATGGCGCTAACTTGGGTAACATCCACTTGGGACAAAACAAGAATGAACAAGGTGACACTTCCCTGCTGGAGGCTATTAAATGGCCAGTGATAGGCAGTGATAGGGGCCCAGCCAGCCTAGGAGACAGCTGTTTGTTTCTTTTTATATAGGCAGAGAAACAAAAGATGTTGAAAGGGACTTGCCTCATACTTAATGTAATGAGGTGGGGCAGACTTTGTGACACTTTTTCAAACGAGGGGCGGCTCCTCAAAGTGGCCTGCTTTCCCCTGCCCATGCTCCAGACCTGCCTAGACTTGTAGTTGCTGCCCAGGGAGCTAAATCTCCTCCCCAAACATAATCTTGTAAACTCAAGTTAACCTGGCCTTTCCTCTCTGCCTCTGGCTTTCTGTTTCATCCTCCTCTCCCGTTCCCCTGCCCTCTGCCCTGTCTTTTGCAGGTCTTGGCTGGTGTCAGGAAAGGAGTCCCACTCCATGGCCTCCTACTCTGGGGAGCCGGGGCTCCTGTCCTGTGGGTCCTGTGACATGGTTTTCCGCTCCGGGGCCCTGCTGGCCACGCACACTCAGCGCTTCTGCATTGGCCGTCTGACCCAAGAGGTAACACCTGGTGCACACCCCTCAGCAGGCCGCCTCTGGCCAACCGGGCGGGTATTCAAGCAACTCTTTGAGCATTATCTCATCCCACACCCTGTCACCAGGTTGTGCCACAAGAACACCAGGGCCTCTCAGACCAAGAGGCCAGCAAATTGGCTCTGAAGAAGCTAACGGAGGAGGTACCCTCCGCTCGAAACTCGGCGTCCTTCCCAAGCCTCCAGATCGGGCAGATCATAGGTCAAATTACCCCTAACACTGAGATCGCGGGTTCCTGTTATCTCCAGGTGCAGCGGCTGTGGCTTTATCTACAGGAAATGCGACCCTGGATAACAGAGGTCCCCCGGAGATCAGAAGGGCTCCGAAGGCGTTGTGAGGCGCCGACTCAGAGCCCCACCCACGAAGCTGCTGGAAGCCCAGCAGAGCGGCTTCGGGCGCTGCAAGGGACTCATGCAAAGCGGTTGGTGGAGACGAAGGCACTGAGCCTTGCCCTGGAACGACGCAGCGAGGGTGAGGGGGAAAGGAAGGGGACCCGCTCCGCCCCTCCCCCTTGGGATTTGAATTTGTTGGCCCCGATGCGACTCGATCCCTTACCGCCTCAGAACTGAGCCAACAACTCCAAGGTTTGGCCCAGACCCGGGGCGGAGTATCACGCCTTATCGGCCTGGAGCGGGAGCTTCGAGAACTCAGGGCAGAAGCTGGGCGAACACGGGGAGTTCTAGAGATGCTAGGGGCGCAACTTCAGCAGCTACAGCCGGAGTCCGGGTGAGACCCTGCTCTGGGAATTCGGTAGCGCAGCTGAGCCGCCTTGGGGGCGGGGCCTGGGGGCGGGGCCGGGGCGAGAGCCTCCGGGGGGCGGGACGCGCGAGGCCTAAGCCACTAAGCCGCTGCAAAGCTCCGAGTGGTAGGTCGGAAGGGGCGGGGTTTCCGGAGGACTGGCGTCTGGGTCAGTCTGTAATGCCTTTTCCGCGCCGGTATCCCTCTACCCCAGGACCGGGCTCAACCCCTTGCGAGAGGCAGAACTCTGTTGTCCGGTACTACAGGCGAACTCAGGGACTCTGACTGCCGAGATTGGGTGAGGTCTGGGGCCCGGGGGACGGTATGGGAGAAGCACTATCAGTTCTGGAAAGACGGCTGCCTTTTTGTCCCCTACTCCCTCCCTAGAGCCCTGCGCGAGGCCTATGTTCGAGGAGGGGGCCGGGACCCCGGCGTTCTGGGCCAGATATGTCAGTTGCAAGTGGAGGCCTCAGCACTGGAGCTGCGGCGGTCGCGGACTCGCAGGGGTGAACAGGAGGAGGGCCAGCTAGGAGAGCCTTTGGGAAGCGGTGGTCTTAATTGTGGGAGGAGAAAAGGGCGGTTGAGGGAAGTGTCTTTGGCATGGGGACCACCCGAGCAAAATCTCAGAGGTAGAAAACCTGGGTGGTCTTTGTGGTAATTGCTAGAATGTTACCTGACGAGTCTAGCCATGTCCAGAGAGACCTAAAGCTGGAGAGCTGCTCAGAATCGCACCAGCTGGTCACCAAAGGTCAGAGGTGACAGGTCGGACTTTTCATCATCGCAGGAAGAAGGGCAGATGCGGCCGCCCTGGGTGAACTTCTAGTAGTGGAAGCTGAAAACCGGCGCCTGGAGGCAGAAATCCTGGCCTTGCAGATGCAGAGAGGCACAGGCCCTGCGTCCTGGGGTCAGCGAGTACCCTCTTCCCAGGCCACCTAACTCTCTTCAGCAGACCGAGATCAGAAGAGGGGTTAGAGGGATCCTGCATGGGGAATGAGGCGCGCGTGTTTATGTCCTGTCCGTCCTGTACAAGTGCATCTCCAGGTGTCCATGCACCCGCCATGGGTTTGGCTCCCCAGGGGAGGGTTATCTCACCGCTGTTACTTGCTGCTTCCTGCTCAGGGGTGCCCTACTCTTAATTATGCTCCCAGGGCCTAGGGAGCTTCGACCTGCGGCGAATCCCAGGCCAAGCCTAAGGAGGGAAGAACCCCCACGCCTGCCACCCCGGGTGGCTCCCCCACTGCCACCGATTCCACACCCCACAGGTGTCCTATTGAGTGGCACAGAAGAGGCTGTGAGCACCCAGGGGTTTGGTGGGGGAGGGTGGCTGGCAGTTCTGTCTTGTGCAGCTGGGGAAGCATTGGCACCTGGGAGGCTTTCCGGAGTCCACTCTTCCCCCACCCACAGCCGCAGCTTCCTGGAACCATGACCAGAAACCTAGGCCTGGATGCACACTTCCTTCTGCCTACTTCTGATGTTCTGGGCCCTGCACCTTATGACCCTGGGTGAGGCCTGCTGCTGCTTTTGACATCCTCTGTGATTAGGCCACTACTTCTGATTAAGGAGAGACCCACTAGGACAAGCTGGGCGGGCCGGGAGGGGGCGCTGGTGTCAGAGGAGTTGGTGGTGTGTGTATGTATAGGTGCCAGCTGAGACCTGTATTCTTCAGGGCTGGCCTGGTCATTTTCTATGACTTCCTTCGGGGACTTGAGGCTTCTTGGATTTGGGTGCAACTACTGACTGGTTTGACTCGAGATGGACAGGATACAGGAGGGGCCACAGCATTGCCCCCAGCCCTTTGCTTGCCCCCAACTCCAGCTCCTGGGCCCATGGGCAACTGTGCCATCCTTGCCAGCAGGCAGCCTGTACCCAGGTTAGTAGGTGGAGATTACTTTGGTGCCACAACTTGAGGCTTTTCCCTCATTCTGCTGAGTTTTCTCATGTGTATACAGGGCCACTGGCTGTGAGAGCTATCCTAGGAAGGGAGATCAGTTCTGACACCTTGTTTTGGTTGTTACAGACTGCCACCTTCACCATCAGTATCCTTGATCTGTGAGCTACAGGCCTGGCAGCGGCTGGCATGGGCTAGGACACCACAGCCAAAGGCTTGGACCTCACTGGTGTTATTTGATCAGGAGCAAAGGGTGTTAAGTGGACGTTGGCGTCTTCCACTTCGGGCCCTTCCTCTGAACTCCAGGCTTAGCCTTGGGCAGCTGAATGGGATTCCCCAGGTGAGTGTGGAGGACAGGGACTGGGTCTACTCCAGGTCCGGATGCAGTCAGTACTATGTCATCTCTCTCCAGGTAGGTCAGGCTGAGCTCTTTCTGCGACTGGTTAATGCAAGAGATGCAGGTGTCCAGACACTGGCAGAGATCAATCCAGCAAGTGCCCAGGAATACCAGTACCCACCTCTGGTGAGGGCCCACATGGAGCTAGGGACACCACAGGTGTGATTGGTGTGGTTAATTGCCAGCATTTGTTGACCACCATGTGCCAAGTTATCAACTGCTGTGAATGAACTCATTTAACCCTCATACATCCTATTAAGTAGATCAACAGTGTAAACAGAAGGAAATCAGAGTACAATGAGGTTAACTTGGTTTTACATTGGGTAGTCCAGACATAAACCTCTTAAAAGATCTTTCTTCTCCCTCTTCCATAGATGTCCAGCTCACCTTCACCGGAAGCCAGCTCCCTTGCCCCAAAAGCTGGCTTTGTTGATCCCCCTCCTCCCACAGAAGAGCCCCTCAGCAGTCAAGGATTGAGATGAGGGTTTGACCCTCCCCCCTCTGGCTTTGAGTCTAGGAAAATATGGGCAGAAGTAGCTTAACATGCACAGATGGAGGATGTGAAGTTTGTTGCCAGGCCTGTAGTTTTACTATTATACCTTCTGAGGGTCTAGGAGCAGGTAGCAGATAAAAGCTCAAGATATGAGCTTCAACAGCTTTACCACCTTTCACAAATACTCGTTTTCCTTTTGTAAAAAAGTTATTTGCAATATTGCCTGGCATCTAAATCCTTTCAAAGATAAGCAAGGGTAGTCTTTAATTCATTAAAGGAATTTGATAAACTTATCCCCTTATTTTTTTGCTAAAGCCTCTTATTGCCACACTAATTCAAATTCAAGCTACCTCAGGCTATCCTCTAGAAAGCTGCGCAAGCTCTAAAAGTCCCCATAAACTAGGAACACCCCTCCCTATCTTATACATTTAGAGGGTCACTTGTGAAATCTGGCTGAATTTGGTATTAGGCCTAGCCCCAGACCCTGTCACACAAAAGGTCAAAGGCCCAAAACTCTTAGGACTTGGTACATGCAATACGAAGGCAACTTTAGGAAAATCTGCAGCCATGAGTTACCATAATCAATCAGCCCAGAAAAACTCCATTTTCTATTTAGGGAACAAAATGCAAACTGAAAAACTGCCTCTGACATTGGATATTAAAATGGCAGGTTCTGACCTACAGTCTGTCTAGTGTGGCAAAGTAGCCCTAAGGATGGTCAGAATTAAATAAACCCCTTTAGGTAATGTAGGGCAGGCACTGTTTGGAATTCAGATCCAAAGAGTGCCTGGTACATAACAAGTAAACTAAGGGTCAGTCAGGTCAGACGCAGCTCACATAAGGAGGCTCTCCCATTTACCTTACATCCTGGGCATCAGTGAGGTCCCAATGGGATGGCTTTAGCACCAGTCCCCAGTCCTGAGCATGAGCACCCTTGGGCTGGGCAGCCAGAATTGGGCAGTTTCTGCCTTTCAATCCCACTTCCCAGACAGAAATGCTCTAGGCAGCCAGGGATCCCCCTCAAGATCTTTAAACACAAGTCCAGACCAAGAGCTTTTTTTAGCATCTTTATTTGAGAAGTCAAAACTGCAGACGGGTAACAATTCAGATTCAAGTTGATAAGATATATTTCAGCCTTTCTGTACAGAAAACAAAACTCCCATCAACCAGCCTCTCCACAGATTCTCCCAAGCACATCCAAAGGGTCTGTCCCTCAGCCCCTTTCGAACCAGAAAGCTTAATCCTCTGTAATTAGCACAGTTTTCCTCAAGGACCACTTTACCCCCCATCACTCCCCTCACAAGTTTTCTTCAGAGTCCTTTTTCCAGACAGGATTATTTGCCACCAGTTGGAGACTAAGTGGATAAAAGTATCATCCAAGGCCTGGCTCAGAGGCCGTTTCCACTCATAAAGTCCATCAACAGAAGTATCAGCACCAAAGAGCAAGATCTTCACCAAGTTGTTTTTGTAGCCCCCATGAAGGGACAGCACCACTGAAGGTTTGCAACATAGCTGAATTTAGTATTTAAATGGAAAAAGTATAGCACCATTGGAAGACAAAGGGCCTATAAGCCATGCTTGATTTGATCACCTCCACATTAGACAAATTTGGATGAGAACTAACAGAAATCAGTACAGAAAGGGGGTTGGGGGGGGGTCCCTTTGGCCACTATATAAAACCTGGAGTGCTCCAAGGCACAGATTCAGCCAATGTTTAAGAAAAAAATCATCAAAGCCTCAACCTTTGCTTACAATCTTTATTGAAGTTATACAAAAAGAATCCCCCCAAAGTGAAAAAATACATTATATACAAAAACACTTTCCCTCAGGAGGAAGGCTCTGTGCCCTCTTTTAACATGCAGTGCTTTCAACTGTAGCTCCGGCCTCCACTGTCCCCTCCACTGCTGCCCGGCTTTCAGCCTGATTCGCCTGGAAGATAAACAGGGAGCCTGGGCATAAATGACCCTACCTAGTTTAAGATGTTCTGTCTTATATAATTGAGTAGAGGCCTTAGAGAAAGTGAACAGGTCTCTTAAAACCTTGCTTTGCTCCCTACACGAATAACAGGGCAATGATGACAAAGTAGAAGGCCATTTCCTAAATTTTCTAGAATAGGGCTGACCGAGACAATGTTTAATAGGTTACCTAGAAAGGAGGAAGCAGAAGTAACCCAATGGTCTTGCCAATTAAATACCTTCTCACACATTCATTGCAAATTAAATACCTTCTCATACATTCATTAGAGTGGGACCTGTGGTAAGTATATAGTTTCCATCTATGAATGGGACATCCTACATTCCATAACCAAACTGTTTCCTGCACAGTGGATTAATTGAATGCAACCCTTATAAAAACAAACAGGCTCAAGGTGAGGAACATGCACTTTAGGAGGTCTAATTTCCCCTGGCCCCGAGAACAAGAGGAAATAAGGCAAGAGTCCAAGCCCTCTTAACTGCCCACCTCCTCCTCCATGCTTTCTGAAACTTCATTTCCACTGGAGACTGCATCCCCACCGCCTCCATTCACCTCCAGCTCTTGTTTGGCTTTCTTTGCATCATCTTTTCGGGGACTCTCTTCATCTGGTTTCCTCTGAAGATATAATTGTGAAGGCTTCACAAATGTGCTGAATATTTTTAAAAGAACTGCAGAACTTTTTAATAGTCCCTTCACTCCTCTCCTCTCCCACCACTGCCACCCCAGGGTTTTGCAACAGGATCCCATGGCTCTAAGGGTCTTCTCCCATGGCCACAGAGGCAGGTGCCAACCTGAGCTCAATTCAATAAACTGGTCTGCCCCAACATACCAATTCAGCCTCTCTAGTGAAAAGGTGGGGTAGTGTGAGGAGTAGATCTAAACAATACCCAAACCACAAGTCTGGGAGTCAGAAACAAAGGTATCAATCTCCCACAAGAGAAAAAAAACTATTGTAACTATAGGCAGAAGGCAAACTTAGGAGTTTAAGTATCAGCAGGTCTGCTGCTGAATGACTACTGCCAAAGAAAACCTCCCAACTTCCCAAGATGAGCCACGTGACCAAGTCTCCTCAGCAACTTTTCTGATTTGATTGTCCTGGGCCAAAAGAGGCCTGGAAATTTTTGTTAGAAGACATATTCAAGTGAAAACTACTTTCACTCAAATGCTCACCAACTATGCAAAATGAATGTCTTATTGCACCAAATATTAGGGTATGCATTTCCTATGTTATCATTTGAAGGAAAAATAAAAAAGCAGACTGGAAACACAAAAATGACATGTAGATTTACCTTCTTTCTGACAAGGTGGGAAATATCAGTCACACAATTAGATGAGGAAGCACCATCTGTTGGCTTTCTACTGGCAACCTGGCAAAAAGGACTTTGTTAGCAATGTACAGCTACATATGAGACAAACAGGCCTAATAGTGACAAAAATCACCCGCATACTCACCATGGAGACGGAAGTGCCTCCTCCACTAGGAGTGAAACCTGAAGTAGAGCTCTCCACCTGTTTGGGAGGTGACAGACCCAGTGGGGCCCGGGATAGAACCCACCAGGTCACCCACAATCTTACAACGTTACTGACCATCCAACCGATTAAGACCTCAAATACTAGTGGGCTTCCTTATAGAAGCAGTATCGTTCACCTGCCTCTACCGATACCTGCCACCCTAAAACTGGGAGCTTATGCAGCATAGATGTTAAATTAACCCCTCTGTATCATGTAATCACCAGCAGGGTAGGAAGCTCCCTGACATTCCAGCAGCCAAAAGGAGAGCCAGTAAATGTGGGGCTAAAAACCATCAATACTTTGCTAATCTAAACAGGAGTTCTCAGAGATGGAAGTAATAGCTTACATTTATTAAAAGCAAACATCATTCATACTGTCATTAAGTACTTTAACATATAGGTACTATTATCCCCATTTTATAGATGAGCCAACTAAGGCAAAGAAATGTTAAATAACATGCCTGTGGTCACACATAGTAAGCCGCAGATGCAGAACTCAAACCAGTTTGGCTCTAGAGCGTCTATTCTTAAGCGTTATACTATTTGATAGGAGTAATTAGATAAATTCTCACATTCCTTCAAACAACCAGCTCCCTAGAAATCACGTCATGGTTCCTAGACAAATGGAACACTAATACCATGATGCCTTCCAACAATATTATACAATTACCAAAACTTTAAAAAGAAACCAAACCAACCAGAGTTGCTTTCAGAGCCAATTCAGCTACATTCCCACTATGCTGGGACTCTTTTGCATCTTCTATCTTCTCTCTAATTTCAGGTAGCAGTTCCTTCAGCTCCTCAATTTCTTTCTCATATTCAGTAGAAGATCCATCAGCCTCCTTCATCTGCTCACTTAGTACAGCTACAAAGAACAGGCTAAAGTGATCAGTAATAGTTACCACAAAAGGACCCATTTTTTAAAAATCTTGCCCATTACTGGATCCACCAAGCTTAGCATTAAGTAGCTCACTCACCCATTCTCTTCTCAATGACTTCAATAGATTTGCTAAACTGTGCCACTGCCTCATCATACTGAGAGTTGTACCCATAGGCCAAGCCCAGCTGATAGTGGGTCTCTGCAAGGAGACGGTCATGGGCTTCCAGATACTGTTCTTGAAGGTTTAGGCAGGCCTGGAACTCCTCCACAGCTTGGACATAATTCTCTAATAAAGAGAAAAAGAATACTAAGCAAACAGACAGGTTTTAATATAATATTTCTGAATTTTAGATTATTCTACAGGAATGCTCTCCTGTTTTACATTTCAATTTCTTTGTAGCATCTCCAGGATCCTTGACTATAAAAAATATCAGGGGGAAAAAAAAAAAAAGACAAAAACTACTTAAAGACTTTAGTTAGAGGAGATTGTTCACAGTTCTAGGAGCTATAGGAACCTAAATTATCCTTTAAAGCCAGATGCCCACAACTTATGACCAATCAAGCTAAAGAATTAGAAGAAGAATGGGGGGGGGCACATTAAAGGAGGGAGTAAAATAAAAAATGTATTACCAGATTCAACACTAACTTCTCCAAGTTTAAGATGTGCCTGTGCAGCATAAAGCTGAGCTTCTTTTGTTTCTTGCCTAAAAGAAAGAAAAGATGATCAGAAACCTTAACATCATTTGTCCAAACCTTACTGGTATTCTATTTTCAACCTCTGAACTCCCAACTTGAGCCTATACACACCAAAAGTTTTACCTTTTAAAAATAATCTTTGCTAAATCCAGCATATCCCAGGCAAGCTCTAGATTCCCAATCTCCTCCTCTTCACTTTCTTGAAGAGACTAAAAAGTATATCCAAATCATTGGTATTAGGCAGAAGTACAAGACAGGCATCTTTAGATTACAAATTTAAATGTATAACCAAGAAAAAGCTATGATAATAATCAGGCATACCCTAGTAAGCTACAGTCCTACAAAAAGAAAGCAGAAATTGATACTGAACAAATAATAATTTACCTTGTTTTCAAGAATTGATTCATTTGGTGTTTCTTCAGCCTTGTCATTCTCTTTATCCTCCTCTTCTGAGCCTTCAGTTTCTGCAAGCAAAAATTACTCAGTATTGAGAATACTAAGGAGATCTTCTAACTAGTCAAAAATTCCAATAAATGTCTGTTGAATAACCTATATTCTGAGGTAGAACAGGCCAGATGCTAAGTCAGTTAATATCTGAACTGGGCAGAAATATAAAGCCAGTGACTACAGTCTAATTCATGTGTAATCTAGACTTAGACTGTATAGTCTTACAGTGTCTGTGGTTTACACCTTCAGTGATCAGAAGGCTGAATGTTTCTCTTCTGAAAGTCATTCTGGATCACTGAGATCAAGACATTTTAGCTACTGTAGCCCTTTGTTTATGAGAAGCTCCCATCTACTCAGCCAGAGGCAACTGGAGACTTCAGCCAGTGTTCCTGGGATCTTTAGGCCACTCGTCAGAGAATACTAGCAAGCTGAGAAAGTATGAAAAGATAAATTACCCCAATCCATCCAGAGAGCAAGAATGCTCAAGAGACTAGCTTTCCCACAACAGAGCTGTGGAGAGAAAAGCATAGTCCTTACCAACTTTCACCAATGAGCACGCCACAGACTCCAGCCAGCTCTAGCACATATAGAATTGAGCAATACCACAACCAATTATTTTACTCCAGTATAATGTTAAAATTTGCAGCTATATTGACACTGTATTTTACCATATTGGCATATACTCACAAGTCAAATGCCTAGAAGGACAAGCTGCTAATAAATAGCTCTACGCACCACATAAAGCTCAGAATATCAAGTGATTAAAAATGGGCTTATTGGGGTGGGGGGGCGCCTGGGTGGTTCAGTCGGTTAAGCGTCCAACTTTGGCTCAGGTCATGATCTCACGGTTCGTGGGTTCGAGCCCCGCATCGGGCTCTGTGCTGATAGCTCAGAGCCTGGAGCCTGTTTCAGATTCTGTGTCTCCCTCTCTCTCTGACCCTCCCCTGCTCATGCTGTCTGTCTCTCTCAGAAATAAAACATTAAAAACTTTAAAAAGGGGGGGGCTTATGGGGGTGCAAACAATTCATGAACTGGGTATAATGTGCCTACCTCTGCCATCTTTCATTAAGCATTTTTAACACAAGCCAAAGAACTTAAATACTATCTCCTAACTAGCTATTACGAGAACATGAATATGGCAATTAGGCCTTAGAGCCAGGTAGTCAGGCTAAAGAATTTTATCTGTCTAGCAATTCTGCTTCAAGATAGGAACAGGCACAGGAAATTCCTAAACATTATAAATTAGTAGGACAATCTAAACAAGTCCATTAAGAAGGGCACCTGGCAGGCTCAGTCAGTGGAGTATGGAACTCTTGATCTCAAAATTTTAAGTTCTAGCCCCACACTGGGTGTAGAGATTACTTTAAAAAAAAAGTAAAATAAATAAAGTAAGATAAAAAGAAGCCCTCTAAGAACCAGTTACAAGTTACAAGCTAATTAGCCTCCATAGTTGGGGCACCTGGGTGGCTCAGTCGGTTAAGCATCCGACTCTGGCTCAGGTCATGATCTCACAGCTTGTGAGTTCAAGCCCCATATCGTGCTCTGTGCTGACAGCTCAGAGGCTGGAGCCTGCCTTGGATTCTGTGTCTCCCTCTCTTTCTGTCCCTCCCCTGCTCACACTCCACCTCTGTCTCTCAAAAATAAACATTAAAAAAAAAAAATGTGTTAGTTGTCCTCATAACATAAATCTCTTGAAGTAAACTCTGTCCAACTACTGCTCCAACGATGTTTAGAGATATCAATCAGTACAATATATACACAATAAAGTGCTCACTGTTTAAAAAATAATTAACTTCCATAGTAAACTCTTATCAAATGAGTTATTTTCCCCGTTTACCATGTAATTTAGTGCTTCTGAAATAAATACCCACCATCACACTCCATTATCTTTCCATGCCCAAACTTCCAAGATGTTTGTATACTTAGTATGCTATTAAAACTAGATGGGTGGTTTTACTAACTCTGACAATGAAGCCCATTCTCTAGGAGAATATGCAAAATGGGTGAAGTAAATCTATGAAACATTTTACCTTCCCAATTTGTAGGAAAAATTGGTAAAATGTGTATGGCTATTCTCTACTTTTAATTATCTGGTATCTGTCCCTACTCCTAACAGGAAGCTAGGTGACATCTAACTTGGCATAAAGTCTTACTGAGTTTTACATCAACTTTTTAAACTAAAACTCTTACAATATTGTCAGAAAACACTGGTTTTCCTTGAGAAATCTGTACCTCCTTCATGGAATGGTGGAGAAGCAGCTAGGTTAATGAGAAAGCCATTACTTGAAAATGATACTTTCCAACCTGGTAACCTATACTCAGGTATTAATGGGAATTGCCCTGGTGTCCTCAGTAAAGCAATCTGTTAGAATATTTTCCAATCTTTTTTAAAGTGAAGTCTTCTTTGTAGTATGCCTATTATCATCCTTTGGAGAAAGGAAAACACAGTTTTATACCATTTCCCTAATTTGTTGCCTGTTCAAAAGTTAAGGGCACAGAATAGTGCAAAGAAGAAAAATTCCTCTTAAAGACAAAGTAAAGGCAATCTGCTGGTTCTGTGGTTATTCTAGCACTCCCACAGGATTAAGTCAGGTAAACACTATAGACTGACCAGTAGTCTGAGCATGGCCAAGCTCTATGGCCACAATTTAAACTCTGTTCACTTATCAATCCTATCTAGTGGGATAATTAGAAAAGAACAGATCATTTATCTTTATTAGGGATAAATGGAATTTTAAGAGAGGTGATAGTCAATAGGATTTTAAGAGAAAACCTCTGGGGCACCTGGCTGGCTCAGTTGCTGGTACATGTGACACTCTTGATTTTGGGGTTGTGAGTTTGAGCCCCATGTAGGGTGTTGAGTGTAGAGATTACTTAAAATCTTAAGGGGTGCCTGGGTGGCTCAGTCAGTTAAGCGTTCAACTTCAGCTCAGGTCATGATCTTACAGTTCATGAGTTCAAGCCCCGTGTCGGGCTACGTGCTGGCTGACAGCTCGAAGCCTGGAGTCTGCTTCAGATTCTGTTTCCCTCTCTATCTGCTCCTCCCCCACTCATACTCTCTTGGTCTCTCAAAAATAAGTAAAATTTATTTTTTAAATAAAATCTTAAGGGGTGCCTGGGTGGCTTAGTCAGTTAAATGTTGACTCTTGATTTCAGCTCAGGTTATAATCTCGCAGTTTATGAGATTGAGTCCCACTCTGGGCTCTGTGCTGACAATATGGAGCCTGCTTGGGATTCTCTCTCCCTCCCCCCACACTTCTGTACACTCTCTCTCAAAATAAACATTAAAACTCTTAAAAAATAAAAAATCTTAAGACAGAGAAAAACAAAAATCATTTATAAGATTTCTGCAAGGGGACACCTGGGTGACTCAGTCAAACATCTGACTTGGGCTCATGTCATGATCTCATGGTTTGTGGGTCCAAGCCCTGCATTGGGCTCTGGACTGACAGCGTGGAGGCCTGCTTGAGATTCTCTCTGTGTTCCTCTGCCACTTGCTCACATGCTCTCTCAAAATAAATAAACTTTTTATTGGCTATGAGACTAAGGCAAATTGCTTAACCTCTTTCTGCCATTTCTTCATTTGTTTTTGTTTTTATTTATTTTTTGAGAGAGAGAGAGAGAGAGAGAGATCATGAGGGGCAGATGGATAGAGAAGGAGACAGAGTATCTCAAACAGGCTCCATTCTGTTCGCCTAGAGTCTGGCTCAGGGCTCAAACCCACCAACTGCGAGATCATGACCTGAGCCAAAATCAAGAGTGGGACACCTAACTGACTGAACAGGTCAGGTGTCCCTGCCATTTCTTCATTTGTAATATATGGAAACCTACCTTCTTTAGAAGTAGAGTGGTACCTGTGACACATACTAAAAAAAATGCAACTGATGATTCCTAGGGTTTTTTATAAGTATTTTGGAGAGAGTGACCAGCAAGTTTCTGATAGGAAATGGATTAAAGGAGGAGATAAAATTGCCTTCCTCCCTGTGAGGTAGGCTTGGGAAGAGTAATACGTTCATGTCAGATCTAGAGTTGGATTCTACTACTACTATGACTTAGTGTTTGACCCTAAACAAGTAATGTAACCCCTGAGCCTCAATATCCTCATGGCTGTGGGTAGAGTAATACCATCTACTAAAGTAGAGTATTATTTTGGAATCAGAAATAATGTGAGAGCTCTAACAATGTCACTTGTGATCCCATAGAACCGTTTCTGAACTGGAGAAATAGAACAATTCTACTGTAGCTTATTATTCAAAAAGAGCCAGCAGAACTTCTTACGGTCTCTGTTCACCATCATTAAAGATAAAGACATGGGGCGCCTAGGTGGCTCAGTCAGTTAAGCGTCCGACTTCAGCTCAGGTCATGATCTCGGTTTGTGGGTGCAAGCCCCATGTCGGGCTCTGTGCTGACAGCTAGCTCAGAGCCTGGAGTCTGTTTCAGATTCTGTGTCTCCCTCTCTCTCTGACCCTCCCCTGTTCACGCTCTCTCTCAGAAATAAGTCAAACATTAAAAAAAAAAAAAAAAAATTAAAGATCAAGACATGGTAGTTCCTTAAAATTTAAGGAATTCAGTTCTGTGATTTTTCCATAAAAAACTCCTAAAACTCAATAAGCAGCCCAATGGTGTTACCATCTAGCCAATTTATTTCTGGTTACCATGCCTGTGCTGGCTGGAGTGCAGGGACCTGCACATAGGTAGAATGTAGACCAGAATGAGCTGCAAATACTGACTCTGGGTTTTTGAAAATCTACAAGTAAAGAAAACTCTTGAAGTAGTCTGGCAATGATACGAAGTATTAACTATTAACTGGAGTATATCTGTGGTTATTAATACCAGAGTTAGATGAACCTTACAGACAGTAGAATCCTCAAATGATAGTACAACTCAAGTCAGACGTGCCAGTTATGGAATTACTGATAAGAGGCTTATACATCTTGATGGAACTGAATCAAAATTAGACCAATAATACTATACAAAGCATCCAGACACTTTATAACATTCTAAGTAACAAAAAGTTCAGTTTAGCAGCCAAAGCAAGCATGAAATGAGGGGGAAAGCAGCAAGAGAGCTAATAGTTAAGTTTCTCATTACCTTTTGGAGGTGCTAATTTAAAACTAATGTGAATAAGCCTCTAAACACTTCCTGAAGACTAGAGTCACCAGAATTCTTTCACTGGGGTTAACTGCCTTCATTTAAATGGCATGCCTGCTTAAGTGTACCAATTCACTGGATTCTACTGTTCTAATTCTGCTTCCTAAAGCAAAGAGGAACCATGTGAACAGTAAATTTAAAAATCCAGAGGCATGCAAGTGAACATCCATTCAGCATTCTCTGCCAGCCTAGCCCACTATTTCCCTACCTACCCCACCAACCCCCCATCCACCTTTATTGGCTAGTACGGTACAAGTTACTGATAGCTAGCCAAGTCTCAGAAATCACAGAGAAGGCCTATTTTGCAGTTAGTAAAAGCATTAGTTTATAAGCCAGCTAAGGACTTTCTTTTGATTTAACTTGCTGAACTTATCACAATCTTCTTAAACTACCCCATTTTCATTTAGCCCTTTCCTAATTCAAAGGCAGACGGAAAATCCTGAATGGAAGGCTGACTTTTACCCATGATTAGTGAGTCAAATCCAGAATGTACTCCACCCACTGCAGCTCTTGCATATCCCGGTTACCTTCACCCTCTTTCATCTGTTCTTCTCTCTCTTGTGTTTCTTCATTAGCAGCTATCTTAACTTTGTCTTCAGGGCATTTCTCAGTAGCCCCCTGGGCTACCTTGGTATCAACCCCATCTCCAGCTGCCTCAGACTCTTCTGTGGACAGCTTAGTCTCCTCCTGGCTAGGAACCAACTCTGCCCTGACCTTCTCCTCTAGTCCTGAGCCATCTTTTGTTTCTGTCAGTCCTTCTGCATTAGTCTGTTGTTCATAAGGAGTCTGACCTCCTGCAGCTGACAGTCCATTGACTGCACCATCCTTGGGGAGAACTGTCATCTCCTGCCCAGGCTTCTCAGAGACTTCTGACCCAGCTTTTGCAGCTGAGGCCTCTGCAGCCTCTACTGTCACCTCTGGTGACTCTTCAGCAGGAGGCACTTCTTGCCCTACCAGCTGCTCAAGAACAGCCTTTCCTGGCTCAGTTTCAGAGGCAGCTACCTGCTCCTTTGGCTCATCTCCACCCACATCCACTGGCTTGACTGTTGAATCTACAGGCTCTGCTTCTGCCTCCACTGCAGTACCCTGCTTTTCAAGAGTCCTATCAGGTTGCTCTTCTAAAGCTTCTTTTGGCTTCTCCTCTATGCTCACAGTTACTTCTCCCTGCTTTTCTTGCCCTCCTTTTTCTCTGCACTCTTCTTGGATGTCAATTCTACAAACTGATTTTCCTTCCTCAGCATGTGGTGCTTCCTGTTCTGGCTTCTTCTCAGAAGTGACCTTGGCCTCATTCAGTCCTTCTGATGCTGTTTCTTTTGCTTCCTCAGTGGTTTCAGCTAACTGATCTGGAGTGGATTCAACTTTTTCCTGTAGTTCCTGTGCAGGCTCACTTATATCCATATCTTCTCTTCCACCCTTCTCCATTTCAGTCTCCTGCTCTTTATCAATTTCAGGCTTTACCAGAGACTGGTCTTCTGGTTTTTTTGCTTCTTCTTTTTCTCCCATGGCGTCATAAACCTGTTCTCTCAACTCTTCCCTTGCTTCCTCTACATGGTTAAGGAACATGAAGCATAAACATGTCTTCGAGTTTAGTGATAAAGGCATAAATGGACACTAAAAATACATTCCCTTTAAACCCTCAAACAGCCTGGCTCAAATTTTAGCAGAGGACCTAAAACTTATCTGTCCCCTTGAGAAAAGCAAAGGGAAAAAGTCCCAGATAGCAGAGCAACTTATTGCAAAAGAAACCCAAGCTCCTTAAATTAGATATTCTTTTACTTGAGCATTCTGATTATCAGTTAGGTAAGAGATGCCAAGCTTTATGCTCTCCTCTAAACGTTATAAACCTCCAACTGATATGTAAAACTCTAGTAGCCAAACTCCACTTAGAATTTAACATTTAATTTTCTTAGCCACAAAAAGTGTAAAAAGACTTCAAAAGCACGGCTATTAAAATAACTGAGCTGCACAGACTTTTAAAAATTTTGTATAAGAAAAATATTCCAGGTTGTTGTATATTTAAAATATTAACTTAACAAACACATTTACTGGGGAAATTAAGTTTTCTTCTTACAAAAGCCTGCTGTCAGTTTCAGTAATTGGCTACCTCCACCGTAGTCTCCACAAGATCCAGGTATCACCCCCTGGCCAACTTAGGAGAGACCATCCAGGATAGGGAGAGCCCTATTCCCATCATTTATACACAAGAAATTTACGTCGCATCTTCTTAATGTCACATGCAACTCCACATACCATCTATGTTATCATTATTTTCTACCAGAGATTCGTCTTCTGTTTTTTCTCCTTCCTCCTCTTCCACATGCACACCTTCCAGGGCATTTCCCAATACACCATTCTCCATTCTAGAAGACCAAAAGGATAAAGTACCAAAGGTATGATGGATAGAACTAACAGTTTTTCTAAGACAAAAATTATAGTCCTATATTATAAAAGCAACAGAAGAGCAATCAAGTACAGAGAAAATTTAAGTTTTCATAGACAAAAAGCAACAATCAAAACTAATATAAATTAAGACTGTAAAAATACTGAAAGAAAAGGGGTGCCTGGATGGCTCAGTCGGTTAAGTGTCTGACTTTGGTTCAGGTCATGATCTCATGGTTCATGGGTTCGAGCCCCGCATCAGGCTCTGTGCTGAACATTTGCTCAGAGCCTGGAGCCTGCTTCTGATTCTGTGTCTCCTCTCCCCCTCACACTCTGTTCTCACTCTGTCTCTCAAAAATGAAATAAATGTTTAAAAAAAAAATTTTTTTTCTGAAAGAAAAGCAAACCCTTCATCCAGCCACCTAAAAAATTTGTCAAAAGAAAAAGATCAATATATATTCCCTTTACATAATGGTCACTGTATTTCCCAAACTTCGCATCCACCCACATTTTTCTAGATAGCTTAAAAACATTCTGGCAAGACTTTCATGACAAACCATGAGAATGATCTACAAAATTAGAAAACTTCCCAGATTAAACAGGGCACAAGTTATTTGTTAGTTTGTATACCCTCAATAGATTTTATTCTGGTTAATAAACTTCAGTGGAAAAGACACAAGAACTACTTGTAAGTTTTATTTACTAGAGATTCTCATATGCTAGTGTTTTCAAACTGTCCTTTAGTCCTTGTTAAGGATGACTATTTTGGGCTGAGAGTGCTTTAAAAAGTTCTCTCTATACTAGACTTCAATAAATTATTGACCACTCACTAACAGAAAGATCTCTGCCTCCAAAGACTCTAAAAGTCAAATCCCAAGCATAACTTTACTCTGCTTCAAGTGCCTTTTAAACTTTCATCAATATGTCCTGTTCCTCCTAAACCTTACCCTTTCTTAGTAAAACCAGTCCACTTAGCTCATGTGAAATCACAAAGCTAGTAAACAATCTTGGCAAACAAAGAAACATTAAGATTTTAAACAAGACCGTTATGTTTTACAAAACACCCTACTTAAAAACTGTGGCTTGAAAGACATACCTTGCCAACTCCAGAAGTGATTTCCCATAGAAAAAGAAGGCTTCTCCACACTCATTAGCGGTCTCTCCATACTTCTTACCTCTACAAAGAGAATAAAAATCGAAGACCTGAATTAACATCTAATCTAAAGCATTTATTTCTAGTCCTTTAAATTCGAAAATGGCATTTGTTCAGTAACACACCCTCTAGGAAACCGATACTCCCCTCCTCTCGCTTGCAAGTCAAGTTCAAAGGAATCTTAAAACACAATGTATGAAGTTAATATTGCCTGGTCTTTATTTCTGTATATACATTCCAAGTAACATCAATTTGCTATAGATAGAGTAATATAATCTTAAGAGACAAACTACATTAATAGGTATTTCTCCTGTTAGAAAACGGGTGTCGTTATGGGCCAGAATAGTTAAAGGACCTTTAGCTGGAACCTAAAGGATGAATAAGGTATATGGAAAGACATCATGTTATAGAGGGTAAGAGCTTTTTCTCTGGAGTCAGACTGCCTGGGTTCAAATCACATCTCTAAACTTTAACTACCTTTTAGAACCTTAGACTCACAGTACCTTAGTTTTCTCATCTATAAAGTAGAAATGTTAAGAACTGCTTAAAGATCTATCCTAAGAATTAATGTATATAAAAGTACAATGTTTAGATATACAAACAGCACTATATATAAGTTTTAGCTATTAACATCTAGACGGGGGGGCGGGGGTGCCGCCTGGGTGGCTCAGTTACGCATCTGACTTTAGCTCAGGTCATGATCTCACAATTGAGTTTGCGACCCGCGTTGGGGTTTGTGGTGACAGCTCAGAGCCTGAAGACTGCTTCAGATTCCGTGTCTCCCTCTCTCTCTGCCCCTCCCCCACATACTCTGTTTCTTAAAAATGATTAAACCTTAAAAAATTAAATAATTATAAAAAATATATAGACAAATAGGGAAGGGGAAAAATCACAAGTGTGATAAATAGAAAGGAGGTACTTTATATATAGAATGAGACTACCTTTCATGGAGTAAAGGATTAACAGATGTCATGGAAACTCAGGCCAACTAGTGACTTTTACTGTCTAATGAGAAAAACTAGAGAAATTAAGCAGAAAGTACTGTGAAGAGATCTCCTAGATTAGAATGTTTCCTGTAAATATCCTTAAGGGTAAGACAGTGAAAATACTGATCTTTTCAGGAATCTGGGAATAAGCTAAGAAGTATGTTTATTTGTGCTTATTCTTTTTTTTTTTTTTTTTTTTTTTTCTAGGAGAGAGAGAGAGAGACAGCGTGAGCAGGGGGGCGTCAGAGATAGAGGGAGACACAAAATCTGAAACAGGCTCCAGGCTCCGAGCTGGCAGCCAGCACAGAGCCCGACGCGGGGCTCGAACCCACGAACCGCGAGATCATGACCTAAGCGAAAGCCGGACGCTTAACCGACTAAGCCACCCAGGCGCCCCTGTGCTTATTCTTAAAAACTTAAGATTTCTGCACTTTATATTCTATGATAACCAGACATATTTATTGTAAAAACACTTAAATACTTAGCATTAGAAAAAATTTGGGCCCTACTCACAACACACCACTGGATATCAGATCCCTAGTTCTTCAAGGCCCAGGTGATGACAAACTAAGAGACTGCAGGTCAGGAATTAGACAAGAGATGGGGCACCTGGGTAGCTCAGAAGGTTAAGCGTCCCAACTCTTAATTTTGGCACAGGTCATGATCTTGTGTTGTGGAATCAAGTCCCGTGTTGGGTTCCAGGCTAATCATGGAGCCTGCCTGGGATTCTGTCTCTCTCTCTCTCTGCCTCTCCCCCCATCCTCAAAGTAAATAAATATAAAAAAAAAAAAAAGACAAGAGTTAGAGAAGAGATTAATGAAGACATCCAGGAATAAGATTCTGTTCTAGATGTTGGGAGAAGTGGAGTTAGGACAAGAATAGACTGATAGGACCCTAAGGAGGAATGAAGAAGCCAGAGGCTTTTGATCACTGTGAGTCTGAAACCCAGTTTTATTATAAGCATTTCTATTATAAGGAGGATTTCTTCAACTCAATTCCATATAACTAATCAACTCATCAGGGAACATGACTAACTTCAACTGCTACTGGTAATAGGATATTAGAGGAAACTAGTTCAAACCAGGTCATAGGCTGAAAGGCTACTGCTTGAAGATTCAATTTCAATTTTTTTCTTTCATCTCTACAGATACATTAAACTCTTTACTTAAAATAAATCACTTTTGAGGCACTAAATAAAGCTAATCTGCTTCCTCACAATATAGCTATATATGGCCACCTAGTGGTAGCTTCCAACTTCCAATAGTTGCAACAGAAAATAATGGTGCTAACAATCTGAAAAATTCTGTATTTATATCAGCATTAGTAGTAGGGTGATCATCATGGCTTGCCTGGGACTGTTTTTTTTTTTCTTTCATAGTTTATTGTCAAGTTGGTTTCCATATAACACCTAGTGCTCATCCCAACAAGTGCCCTCCTCCATGCCCATCACCCCTCTTCCCCTCTTCCCCACTCCCACCATGTTTTGTTTTTTAAGAGAGACTAGAAAGCACTGGAGCGGGGGAGGGAAGTAGAGAGACAGAGAGAAAGAGAGAAAAATAGAAATTTTTAATAAAAAAAATTTTTTTTGAGCAAAAAAGAGTGTGAGCAGGGGAGGGGCAGACACACACACACACACACACACACACACACACACGGGAAGTAGAGAGACAGAGAGAAAAATAGAAATTTTTAATTAAAAAAAATTTTTTTTTTGAGCAAAAAAGAGTGTGAGCAGGGGAGGGGCACACACACACACACACACACACACACACACACACACACACACACACACACACAGAATCTGAAGCAGGCTCCAGGCTCTTACCTGTCAGCAAAGAGCCCAAGGCAGGGCTCAGACCCCCAAATCATGAGATCATGACCTGAGCTGAAGTCGGACGCTTAACCAACTGAGCCACCCAAGCACCCCAAGAGAGGGATTCTTAAGCAGACTACATGCTCAGAGCCTGACAGGGGGCTCGATCCCACCCTGGGATCATGACCTGATTTAAAATCAAGAGCTGGTCGCTCAACTGACTGAGCCACCCATGAGCCCTTATGGCTTCTTTGGGATTTTAGAGGAATTTCCCCAGACATAAAACTTCCAGTGTTAAATTAGAAAAGTCTCAGAACAGAGTAGGACAGGTTGGTCACCCTAATTAGTGGTGACTGGAAAACAAATGACCTTACTCAGGAAAAGCAAAGACTGAAATTGCTCAGTGATATGTAAGTCTCATTGTTAGTTACAGGAATAAACTTATATATGAAAAATATCTAATCTTTTAAAACTCTTCCCCCAACCATAAGACAGCCATTCAGGGGCACCTGGGTGGCTAAGTCAGTTAAGCATCTGACTTCGGCGCAGGTCATGATCTCACAGTTTGTGGGTTTGAGCCCCGTGTTGGGATCTGTGCTGACAGCCAGCTCAGAGCCTGGAGGCTGTTTCAGATTCTGTGTCTCCCTCTGCCTCTAACCCTCCCCTGCTCATGCTGTCTCTCTCTCAGAAATAAATAAAACATTAAAAAAATTTTAAAAAAAAAAAAAAAAAAAAAAAAAGACAGCCATTCATTCATGAACAGAGACAGAAAGGAAGAGAGAATTCTAAGCATGCTCCGCACTGCCAGTGCAGAGCCCAATGCCACAAACCATGAAATCATGACCTGAGCCAAAATCAAGAGTCAGACATTTAAGTGACTGAGCCACTCAGGCACCCCAAGACAACCTTTTAACAAACACAACATAGCATACCATAGAAAAACACAGTACTTACAAAAGACTAGCTGCTTCCTGGAAAGCATTGACAGCTGCTGGAATATCCCCCATCACCAGATGTTTCTGTCCTAAACCCAACAATTTCTTAGCTTCATTATCCACATCCAACCTGCAAGAAAAAAGTTTTCCAAGTGTCGAATACTTTTTACAAATCAACATTTTTTGAATAGCTGCTATATATTTTTTTAATTTTTACTTTAGAGAGAGTGCAAGCAGGAAAGAAAGGCAGAGGGAAAGAATCTTAAGCAGGCTTCTAGCTCAGCTCAGCATGGAGCCTAACTTGAGACTGGATCCCAAGACCCTGGGATCGTGACCTGAGCTAGAATCAAGAAAGAGACGGACTGTGTTATCTGACTGACCCACCTAAGTGCCTTGAATACAGTGCTATATTTAAACCATTATACTTTAACCTCTTTAAAGCTTTGACCACTCTGGCAAGGCTTAGCTAACTCACAATTATCTATCACTATAAAAGCAAAAAGAGTAGCGCCTTGGTGGCTCAGTCGGTTAAGCATCCGACTTCAGCTCAGGTCATAATCTCACAGTTCATGGGTTCAAGCCCCGCATCAGGCTCTGTGCTGACAGCTAGCTCAGAGCCTGGAGCCTGCTTCAGATTCTGTCTCCCTCTCTCTCTCAGAAATAAATAAAACAACAATAATAATAAAAATAAATAAATAAAAGCAAAAAGAAATCCTGGAATGCCTGGGTGGCTCAGTCAATTAAGCATCTAGCTCAGGTCATGATCTCTCAGTTCAGGAGTTCAAGCTCCACATGGGGTTCTCTGCTATCAGCACAGAGCCTGCTTGGGATCCTCTGTCTCCCTCTCTCTTGGCCCCTCCTCTGCTTGCTCTCTCTAAAAAATAACCACTTAAAAAAAGAAAAGAAAAGAAAAAAAGACGACAAAATCCCAAAGCATTCTCATGAGCTTTACTGATTATTTTCTCTTAAAGGCTTATCTACTCACAAAGCCTATATTGTATGTTACTATAAATATTTGCTAATTAAGCAACAAAAAACTAATTATAAAAGAACCATAAATTCGTACAGCAAGTTGTAATACCTATAAGAAAAATAAATCAAGAAACAGAGAAAAAGGCAGTGATCTCAATATCAAGACAATGTGGAACTGGCATTAAAAAAAAAAAAAGAAAAAAAAAGAAACAGGTGGCTGGATGGCTCAGTCAGTTAAGCAGCCGACTTTGGCTCAGGTCATGATCTCACAATTCAATGTCTTTTGAGTTCGAGCCCCAAAATGGGCTCTGTGCTGACGGCTTAGAGCCTAGAGCCTGCTTCAGATTCTGTGTCTCCTCCTCTCTCTGCCCCTACCCTGCTCATGCTATCTTGCTCTCTCTCTCTCTCAAAAACAAACATTAAAAAAAAAAGATAAAATGGAACAGAATACAAAAGTAGATCCACCCATACAGCCACTTGAAATTCTGACAAATGCTCCAAGACAATTCAATGGGCAAAGAATAATCTTTTCAACAAATAGTGCTGGAATAACTGGATATCCACATGCAAAAAAGTAACCCTATACCACACCTCATACAAAAATTAACTTCAAATGGATTATACTTTCTAAATCTAAGATTTAAAAAATAAAACTGGGGGCACCTGGCTGGCTCAGTTGGTAGTGCATGAGACTCTTGATCTCAGGGTTGTGAGTTGGAGCCCAACACTGGGTATATATATTTTTTTAATTTTTAAAAAATGTTTCATTTATTTTTGAGAGAGAGACAGACAGACAGTGTGAGCGGGGGAGGGTCAGAGAAAGAGACATAGAATCTAAAAACAAGCTCCAGGCTTTGAGCTGTCAGCACAGAGCCCAATGTGGGGCTCGAACCCACGAACTGTGAGATCGTGACCTGAGCCGAAGTCAGACACTCAACCGACTGAGCCATCAAGGCGCCCCAGAGATTATTAAAAAAAAAAAAAAAAAAAAAAAAAGAGGGGCACCTGGGTGGCTCAGTCGGTTGGGCATCCGACTTCGGCTCAGGTCATGATCTCACAGTTCGTGCGTTCGAGCCTGGCGTCAGGCTCTGTGCTGACAGCTAGCTCAGAGTCTGGAGCCTGTTTCGGATTCTGTGTCTCCCTTTCTCTCTGACCCTCCCCTGCTCATGCTGTCTCTCTCAGAAATAAATAAAACATAAGAAAAAATTAAAAAAAAAAAGATATATAACATATATAAAGCATTTAAAACTAATAAAAACAGATGTGCAAATATATGAAAAGATTAAACAGAATTTACTGTAATGATTCTCAACCTAACGGAGTTTAAGAATTATCAGTTTTTTAAAAACAAACAAGCATGAATTCTGTCTCAAGCTTAACAAATAAAATCTCCAGGAATGCAACCCATACATCTGCCTTTTGGATAAGCATTCTAGTTAACTATTTTCCTTACCTTTGGTTAAGAATCATAGTCACAACAAGATGAGGAAGTTATATGGAAGTAGGTTGTGAGCTCAATATAAAATTTAACTTCTTTTTTTTAACCATTTATCTTTATTTTTGAGAGGACTTGAGAGAGACAGAGGGTGAGCGGGGGAGGAAAGGTGGGGAAGGGACAGAGAGAGAAGACCCAGAATCCGAAGCAGGCTCCAGGCTCTGAGCCTTCAGCACACAGCCCGCTTGGGATCCTCTGTATCCCTCTCTCTTTGCCCCTTCACCCCATCCCTGTCTCTCTCAAAAATAAAAAAAATTTTTAAATAAATACAACTTTTAAACTAGAGTAACAAAAAATTGAAAATGGCAACCTTATGGGGGTGCCTTGGGTGGCTCAGTCGGTTAAGTGTCCGACCTCGGCTCAAGTCATGATCTCACAGTTCATGAGTTCGAGCCCCGCGCTGGGCTCTGTGCTAACAGCTAGCTCAGAGCCTGAGGCCTATCTTTGGATTCTGTGTCTCCCTCTCTCTGATCCTCCCCTGCTCATGCTGTCTCTCTCTCTCTCTCTCTCTCTCTCTCTCTCAGAAAAGAAGAAAAGAAAATGGCAACCTTACAAAATAGAAACCTAAATCAGCAGAAATATTCAAAGATAAGTTAACATTTTAAAAAAATTTTAGGGGCACCTGGGTGACTCAGTCAGTTAAGCGTCAGACTTTGACTAAGGTCATGATCTCACGGTTCATGGGTTCGAGTCCCACATCAGGCTCTGTGCTGACAGCTCAGAGCCTGGAGCCTGCTTCAGATTCTGTGTCTCCCTCTCTCTCCCCCCTCTCCCCCACTCATACTCTGTTTCTCAAAAATGATAAACATGCATTTTAAAAAATTTTAAATAAAAATCTTAATAAATGAAACTACCCAAATTATATAGTTCTTAAGTTTATGTTCCAGAAATAAGTCTAACTGTACTCTGTAAATAATCTTACCTATCCACTTTATCTGCAGAGGTAGAGGGAGCAGGAGCATCTTCTTCAATCCTGTAATAAAAAATTAAGGGGAAACAAGTAAAAATGAGGCTAGTTTAAGTCTGAAATTACGTAAATTAAGAAAAATATAGAGGCGCCTGGATGGCTCGGTTAAGACTCCAGCTTCAGCTCAGGTCATGATCTCATGTTCGTGGGTTCAAGCCCCACATTGGGCTCTGTGCTGACAGCTCAGAGCCTGGAGCCTGCTTCAGATTCTGTAGGTCTCTGTCTCTCTGCCCCTACCCCCCTCATGCTCTGTCTCTCTCCATCTCAAAAATAAATAAAACATTAAAAAATTTTTTTTAAAGTCTGATAACTTTAAAATATATATATATAAAGCCATAAAAAGAGGGGTGCCTGGGTGGCTCAGATGAGCATCCAGCTCTTGACTTCAGCTCACGTCACGATCTCACAGTTGATGGGTTCACCCCATGTTGGGCTTTGCGCTGGCAGTGCAGGGCCTGCTTAGGATTCTCTCTTCCTCTCTGTTGGCGCCCCCACCCCCAATCTCACACTCTCTCTCAAAATAAAGCCGTAAGAGCTACTGTTTATTAAATGCCCTACAGGATATTAAGATCTTAAAGGCAATGTTTACTTATATTATATTTAATCTTCACTCATTCTAATATCTGTTAAATACGTATTGCTAGGCATGAGATATACTACGGTGATGATAACGTCCTAACTTTAAGTTCATGATTTAGGTGGAAGAAAGTATTTATTATAATGCAACATATGCATTCCTGTCACACTTGACTAAACTTCTCACTAAAAATAAGTTCTATTCTTTAAAAAATTAAGAAGAGGGGCGCCTGGGTGGCTTAGTCGGTTAAGCGTCCGACTTTCGCTCAGGTCATGATCTCGCGGTTCATGGGTTCGAGCCCCGCGTCGGGCTCTGCTGACTGCCAGCTCAGAGCCTGGAGCCTGTTTCAGTCTGTGACTCCCTCTCTCTCTGACCCTCCCCTCCTCATGCTGTGTGTGTCTCTCTCTCCTAGAAATAAATAAAAACATTTAAAAAAAAAATTAAGAAGAAAAGTTTTCAAGAACATTCATTTTTTGGAAAGTTTTAGTAAGTATTTTTAAAACCTCATGGTTGTGGGGCGCCTAGGTGGCTCAGTCAGTTGGGCATCCAAATCAAATCATGATCTCATGGTTCCGGAGTTCGAGCCCCGTGTCGGGTTCTGTGCTGACAGTTCAGAGCCTGGAGCCTGCTGCAGATTCTGGGTCCCTCTCTCTAACTCTGCCCTCCCCCACTCACACTGTCTCTTTCAAAAATAAACATTAAAAAAATTTTGTAATTAAAGCATTTCATAGTTGTGTTTACTGAAAAGGTCTAGAAATAATGACCAACTCAGTAGCAATGAGTACCCCACACCTAGCACCCAGACTATATGCATAAAATTCCATCTCACTAAAAGCAACCAAGATTCTGTCGAGAAATAACAGACTGTAAGCTGGGACAGGGGAAGTACAAAGGTGAGTTTAGCTTTCATGTAAGAAAGCAACAAAGCTATATCTAATAATGACTTAAAGTCATATATGTATGGTCATGACAAAAGGAATTATAAAGCAAATATGGGGAATCCAGGGAAAAACTGAATAGTTCTTTGTACCATTTTTGCAACTTTTCTATAAATGACACATTTCATAATAATTTACAAAAATATTACAAAAGCAGATTCAAGAACCAGCCTGGATAAAATTCCACTAGTCAAAAGAAGAGTCAGTTTGAGCGCCAAAAAAGTAATAGCTACAATGGACTGAAAACTTCAAATATGTTTAAATCTATGTGTTATCAAGGACACAAAAACAAAAAACTCATTATCTTTGGAGAATAATAGGAAACCACTGGATTATTTTGAAAATTAGTAAATAAAGTGAGAGAAAAGTCTACAACACAATTGTAATTTTTTTTTAAATTTTTTTAACATTTTATTTGTTCCTGAGAGAGAGACAGAGAGAGAGAGAGAGAGAGAGAGAGAGATAGCGTGAGCAGGGGAGAGTCAGAGAGGGAGGGAGATACAGAATCTGAAGCAGGCTCCAGGCTCTGAGCTAGCTGTCAGCAGAGCCCAACATGGGGCTCGAACCCACTACCCGTGAGATTATGACCTGAGCTGAAGTCGGACGCTTAACCGACTGAGCCACCCAGGCGCTCCTCCATTTTCTTTACAATACAATTGTACTTTAGACAGGCTTTAAGACATAGTTGATTTCAGTTACTACTTAGGAACTACAGATTGCTTGATATTAATTTAAATTCTTGCCATTTCAACTTGCTCTATTATCAGTTTTCATGTATATCCCAAAGGTAATATCCAGATATGGACATATATCATCTATAAATGTGTCCCCAAAGCACACCAAATCTCAAATGAGAGCTGAGAATGCTGTTAAAGAACATACAGAAAGAGGCAACCTGACTACCAGGGTACTTTATGCTATCAAGTTTTACTCAGAAGCAATAAATTAGAATTGGGAGTATATACCACAAGAAAGCTAGAAATATGAGAATAAAAGCTAAAACTATAATAGAAGCTATAAAAGATAGAGGCACCTGGGTAACTCAGTTAAGCATTTAACTCTTGATTTCAGCTCAGATCATGATCTCATGGTTTGTGAGTTCCAGCCCTGCATCTACACTGACAGTGCAGAGCTTGCTTGGGATGCTCATGCATGAGCTCTGGCTCTCCCTCCCTCCATCTCCTCTTCCCACATGCTCTCTCTCTCAAAATAAATAAACTAACTTAATTTTTCGTGGGATGAGCCCCGCATCAGGGTCTGTGATGAAAGTCCAGAGCCTGGAGCCTGCTTCAGATTGTGTCTCCCTTTCTTTCTGCTCCTCCCCTGCTCACTCACACACACACACACACACACACACACACACACTCTCTCTCTCTCTCTCTCTCTCTCTCAAAAAGAAAATAAACTTTAAAATTTTTTTAAAAAATAAAAAGGAAGCTATAGAAGATAAAAGGACTATTAGACCATTACTGAAATCTCTCTCTCTCTCTCTCTCTCTCTCTCTCTCTCTCTCACACACACACACACACACACAGAATGGAGTCCATTCGTTTTTCACAACTGGACTTTCTTCTTTTTTAGCTATAACATAAAGAAATTAGTAACACAAGAAACATGGACAAAACAAATTAACAATTAAAAAACAGTAATTCAATAAATATTTAAATTTAACAGACATTTTAATTTTAGTGCCTACTGTATGCATTGGAGACAGTCTTCAACCAAACATTAAAACAGCAGAGGGGACAGCTTGTTTAGAAGAACAGGAAGAGGCAGAAGAGATTAAATGATAGGTGGGGACTAACTATATTGGAGTCTGAGTTCCAGAAAAGGCTTAAATGCTTTAAAGATTAAAAAGAAAAAAGTTGTCAGTTACATTCAGCAGAATCCAAAATCTTTGCTTCCAACTTCTAATCTTTTGTGAATATTGTACTGGTCAACAAGTTTGATGGAAAGCCCTGAGGAATGGGGAAAACTGGGTTGAAAAAAACTGGCTCAAAGCTAGAGCCATAGGGATGAGGCACAGTTTAAAAGGCAGTATTTAGCTGCAGGTAAGCAAGTAGATAGATAATCTACCCAGAACCCTGGAATTAGGGCTTTGGATCCTTATCTACAAACATTTTCTGTCCCAGCCAGTGATGTTTGAATAGCTTCACTAAGGGGTTATTCTGGCTAGATTCCAACACATAGCTTCTCAAGTTACCAGTGGTTGAAGGATCAGATTTTTTATTTCCAGTGTACAACAGATGGGTTTTTTGTTTGTCTAACAATCACTTGTTGCTATTTTTTTTTTTTAATTTATTTTGCCCTTCCAGCTGAGCCAGCCAAGCACCCCATCAGATGGATTTTTTTTTTTTTTTTTTTTTTTTAAATAAAATAATGCTTACTCCAGGGGCACCTTGGTGGCTCAGGCACTTAAGTGTCCAACGCTTGATTTCCACTCAGGTCATAATCTTGCAGTTGTGAGATCAAACCTGCACTGTGCATGGAGCCTACTTGGGATTCTCTCTCTCCCTCCTGTTCTCTGCCCTCCCCACTCACACTTTCTCTCAAATAAACTTAAAAAAAAGTATGCTTACTCCAAATTTGTATACTTATCTCCTAGCAGACTAGTAACAGTTCACAAACCATATCAGTCTATGGAACCACATTAGTCAATGAACCACACAATGTGGTAGTAACACAAATGTCCAGAGTATGAGCACTAAAAACAAACACATGAATGCTACATATACATGCTACATTGAGTTACTCCAGTGGCAGCAAAAATACAGAAAATGTTTTATATCTCATATAGGTGAGGGGAAGTTGAAATACTATTTAACTTTCACTATTAGCTATGATGGAAGTTAACAGGTACCAGATTCACCTTTCCACCTCAAACAACTAAAAAAAAAATGGTCAAGTACATGAAATATCAGTTTTCAACACTGAACAGTAGCAGCACAGGACAGTGATCTGAGAGGTTAACAAATGAGATGAGCCCTACAAGTGTCCCTATACTTGCCTCTAGAATTTTGTTCACGGCACAGAGAAGGAATCCAAAAGGAGTCTCTCTCACAGAACTGAGACAAGAGTTGAGTTTGGAGAGGTCTTGGTGGCTAGATTTTACAGGACAGAATGAAGAAGAGATAGCAAGCTCCAGATATCTGCAGAACATTATCTCTGGCCTCTGGCTAACTGCTAATCAGGTTCTGCTTGAGAAAACTGAGGCCTAGGTAAGAATTACTAGAAAGGAATAGATGAAACAATCTTCAGATATCACACAGGGTGTAGAATAACTCATGTTCCCAATAGCTGGGGTAGAAAGACCTGTACCACACAAGACAAGTACCGCTTTAGTAATGGAGTTAAAGTAGAACTGCAGACCTGTTCCAGGCTTGCCTAACAAAAACTTATAGGCAATCCTCAACAGCACCGAACTGTTTCCAAGTAGCTGCATCCCAGAGTCAAAATAAACAAACAAACATACAGAGAGGCACCTGGGTGGCTCAGTCGGTTGAGCATCTGACTTCTTGATTTTGGGTCAGGTCATGATCCCAGGATTGTGGGATCAAGCCCCGCATCTGGCTCCTGCTTAAGATTCTCTCTCACTCTACCCCTCTCCCCCGCTCATGTTCTCTATTTCTAAAATACAACAAAACACACACACACACACCAGCCCTGCAACAAATCTCACAATATCTGGTAAGTTACATAAGCAAAAAATTACCAGGCAAACAAAGAAGCTAGCAATTAAAATCCATAGTGAAAAAAGGATATTCAATAGAAACAGACCCGGAAAGGACACAGATGACAGAACTAGACAAGGACATTAAGACAGTTATTTAAAATGTATTCCACATGCTCTGGGGCACCTGGGTGGCTCAGTCAGTTAAGCGTCCAACTTCAGCTAAGGCCATGATCTCATGATTTGTGAGTTCAAAACCCTCACAGGGCTCTCTGCTATCAGCGCAGAGCTTGCTTCAGATCCTGTCCCCTCCCACTGCCCCTTCCCCCCGTACATCTCTCAAAAATAAATAGAAAAATTTTTTTAAATCTATTCCACATGTTCAAGAATATAAAGGAAAGCATAAACATGAGAGAAACAAATGAGAAAAAAAAGACTCAGGTCAAGACTTCTGGAGACAAAAATATACTTAATAGGATTAACATCGATCAGACTGTGAAGAACAGTATTAGGAATTAAAGACACTTTGGGAGACTGGCCGGCTCAGTTGGGGAGTTTGAGCCCCACATTGAGTGTACAGATTACTTACATAAACATAAAAGAAAAAAAAAAAGGAATCTTAAAACACCACAACAGAAAATACCCAAAATGAAAACACAAAGATTTAAAAAACAGAAAGAGGGGCGCCTGGGTGGCTCAGTTGGTTGAGCGTCCGACTTCAGTTCAGGTCATGATCTCACGGTTGGTGGGTTCGAGCCCCATGTCGGGCTCTATGCTAACAGCTAGCTCAGAGCCTGGAGCCTGTCTGGATTCTGTCTCTGACTCCCTCTCTGTCCCTCCCCTGCTTGCACTTTCTTTCTCTCTCTTAAAAAATAAACGAAACATAAAAAAAAAAAAGAATAGGGGCACCTGGGTGGCTCAGTCAGTTAACCATCTGACTCTCTTGGTTTCTGCTCAGGTCATGACCTCAACAGTTCATGAATCTGAGCCCAGCATCAGGCTCTCCGCTGTCAGCACAGAGCTTGCTTCAGATCATCTGTCTCCCTCTCTCTGCCCCTCCCCTGCTCTCTTTCTCTCTCAAGAATAAACATTAAAAAAAAATAGAACTTTGTGAGTATGAAACACTAAGCATACTCACATACATGATGACTGGCTGCCTGAAGGAATAGGGATGGGAAAGGAAATATTTAAAGTAATGGAGGAAAATACTTAAAGTAATAATGGCAGAACGAAAAAAGACACAATAAAAATAAACAGTAAGTTTACAAAATAAATGATGGCAGAAAACCAACAAAATGGGAGAAGGTATTTGCAAATGACATATCAGATAAAGGGTTAGTATGCAAAATCTATAATGAACTTATCAAACTCAACTCCCAAAAAACAAATAATCCCGTGAAGTAATGGTCAAGACATGAATAGACACTTCTCCAAAAAAGATATCCAGATGGTCAACATGAAACAATGCTCAACATCACTCATCATCAGGGAAATACAAATTAAAACCACAATGAGATCCCACCTCACACCAGTCAGAATGGCTGAAATTAACAATTTAATTTCAGCAACAGCAGACGTTGGTGAGTATGCAGAGAAAGAGGATCCTCTTTTGCACTGCTGGTGCGAACAGACACTGGTACAGCCACTTTGGAAAACAGTATGGAGGTTTCTCAAAAACTTTAAAACAGAACTATCCTACCACCCACCAACTGCACTATTAGGTATCTATCCTAATCCTTATCCTAATAGGGATGCAGGTGTCCTATTTTAAAAGGGCACATGCATACCAGTGTTTATAGTAGTGCGATAGACAATGGCCAAAATATAGAAAGAGCCCAAATGTCTACCAACAGATGGATGAAGAAAGAAGATGTGGTATACACACTGAAATACCATCTCACACCGGTCAGAGTGCCTAAAATGAACAAATCAGAAGACTATAGATGTTGGCGAGGATGTGGAGAAACAGGCACCCTCCTACACTGTTGGTGGGGATGTAAACTGGTGCAGCCCCTCTGGAAAACAGTGTGGAGGTTCCTCAAAAAATTAACAATAGAACTCCCCTATAACCCAGCAACAGCACTGCTGGGAATTTACCCAAGGGATACAGGAGTGCTGATGCATAGGGGCACATGGACCCAAATTTTCATAGCAGCACTCTCAACAGCCAAAACATGTTAAGAACCTAAGTGTCCATCAACTGACAAATGGATCTAGAAGATGTGGTTTATCTATACAATGGAATACTACATGGCAATGAGAAAGAATGAAATCTGGCCATTTGTAGCAACGTGAATGGAACTTGCGGGTGTTATGCTGAGCGAAATAAGTCAGGGAGAGAAGGACAGATACCATATGTTTTCACTTATAAGTGGAATAGGAGAAACTTAACAGAGGACCATAGGGGAGGAGAAGGGGAAAAAATAGTTGGGGAGAGGGAGGGAGGCAAACCATTAGAAACTCTTGAATACTGAGAACAAACTTGAAAGCTAATGGGGGTGGGGGAGAAGGGAAGGGGGTGATGGGCATGGAGGAGGGCACTTGTTGGGATGAGCACTGGGTGTTATATGGAAACCAACTTGACAATAAACTATGAAAGAAAAAAAAGATGTGGTGATGTGTGTATGTGTATACACACACACTGGAGTATTACTAAGCAATCAAAAAGAATGAAATCATGCCATTTGCATCTACATGAATGGAACTAGAGGGTATTATGCTAAGCAAAATTAGAGAAGGACAAATATCCTATGACTTCACTCACAGGTGAACACAAGGGAACAGATAAACATAAGGGAAGCAAAAATAATATAAACACAGGGAGGGGAGGGGCGCCTGGATGGCTCAGTTGGTTAAGCATCTGACTTTGGCTCAGGTCATGATCTCACAGTTTTGTGGGTTTAAGCCCCACGTCTGGTTCTGTGATGACAGCTCAGAGCCTAGAGTCTACTTTGGATTCTGTGTGTGTCTCTCTCTCTGCCCTTCCCCCCCTTGTGCTCTGTCTCTCTCAAAAATAAATAAAACATTTTTAAAAATGTAAAAAAAAAACAGGAAGGGGGACAAAACATAAAAGACCCTTAAATACAGAGAACAAACAGAGGGTTGCTGGAGGGGTTGTGGGTGGGGGGATAGGCTAATGATTTCACTCCTGAAATTATTGCACTATATGCTAACTTGGATGTAATTAAAAATAATATTAAAAATAAATAAATTGGGGTACCTGGGTGGCTCAGTCAGTTAAGCATCCGACTTTGGCTCAGGTCATGATCCCACAGTTCATGGGTTCAAGCCCCACATCTGGCTCTGTGCTGACAGCTAGCTCAGAGCCTGGAGCCTGCTTCAGATTCTGTATCACCCTCTCTCTCTGACCCTCCCCTGCTAACGTTGTCTCTCTCTCTCAGAAATAAAACATTAAAAAAATAAACAAACAACTCTCTCCATTGCGTGTTTCTTTTGAAAAAGTTACTTTCTCATTCATTAAAATACCAACTTTATCTTAGGGCATCTGGCTAGCTCATTCAGTAGAGCAAACTACTGATCCCAGAGTGGTGAGTTCAAGCCCCACATTGGGCAAAGAGCTTACTTAGAAACAAAACAAAAAAGGACTTTATCTTGAATAGATTGTTTATTTTCAAATATCTGCTCATCGGTTTACTACTGACAACCATTGTTTTCAACCTAATGTGGCTAACAAAGAGCTAGGAATATAAACTATAAATAGAAGTGTCAATTCTGCTACTTTCTTTTTTTTTTTTTTTTAATATTTTTATTTATTTCTAGGAGAGAGAGAGAGAGACAGCGTGAGCAGGGGAGGGTCAGAGAGAGAGGGAGTCACAGACTAAACAGGCTCCAGGCTCTGAGCTGGCAGTCAGCACAGAGCCCGACACGGGGCTCGAACCCACGAACCGCGAGATCATGACCTAAGCAAAAGTCGGACGCTTAACCGACTGAGCCACCCAGGCGCCCCTCTGCTACTTTCTTGCTATTTGTGCTTGCATTATCACCTTCAATCCGCCATTTCTAAGCAAGAATCTTTTAAACACATTATCCATTTTGTACGAGCCAGTTTAAAACTGGAAAAAAAGTCCTATCTAGACTTATTGTGTTGATCATTTGGTAATATGTTATGCTGCACACCTGAAACTACTGTCAATTCTCTCAATTTTTTAAAACCCAATTTTTTTTTTTTTTATTTCTAGGAGAGAGAGAGAGAGACAGCGTGAGCAGGGGAGGGTCAGAGAGAGAGGGAGTCACAGACTGAAACAGGCTCCAGGCTCTGAGCTGGCAGTCAGCACAGAGCCCGACGCGGGGCTCGAACCCACAAACCGCAAGACCCATGACCTAAGCGAAAGTCAGACGCTTAACCGACTAAGCCACCCAGGCGCCCCTTTTAAAACCCAATCTTAATGGGTAAAGGTGTAGTATATATACATAAAGGAATATTACTCAGTCATAAACATGAGCAAGATCAGGATGTCTGGGTGGCTCAGCTGGTTAAGCCCCCGACTCCTAGTTTCAGCTCAGATCATGACCTCTCAGTTTCTGAGTTAGAGCCCCGTATCTGCATTGTCAGTGCAGAGCCTGCTTGGGATTCTCTCTCTCTGCCCTTCCTCTGCTCATGCTTACTTGCTCACAAGCTTGCCCGCTCTCTCTCTCAAAATATATAAATAAAATTTTAAAAACTTAAAAAGAGCAAGATCACGGGGGGCCTGGGTGGCTCAGATAGTTAACTGCCCAACTCTTGATTTTAGTTCAAATCATGATCTCACGATTCCTCCAGAGTTCGAGCCCAGAGCTGACAGTGTGGAACCTGTTTGAGATTCTCTCTCCGCCCCCTCTCTGCCCCTCCCCTGCTTGTGTGATAGTGAGAGCTCTCTCTCAAAATAAATACATAAACTGGGGTGCCTGGGTAGCTCAGTCAGTTGAGTGTTAGACTTTGGCTCAGGTCATGATTTCAAGGTTCATGGGTTGAAGCCCCACATCGGGCTCTCTGCTGTCAGCGCAGAACCAGCTTCAGATCCTATGCTCCTTCTCTATCTCTCTGCTCCTCCCCCATTTGCTCTGTCTCAAAGGTAAATAAACATTAAAATTTTTTTTAATAAATGGGAAAAAAGCAAGATCTTGCCATATGCAACAACATGGATGGCTCTAGAGGGTATAACACTAAGTGAACTAAGTCAGAGAAAAACAAATAACATATTTTACTCTTATGTGGAATTTAAGAAACAAAAAACAAATGAACAAAGAAAAAAGAGACAAATAAAAAAGCCACTCTTAACTGATGGTTACCAGAGGAAGGTGGGTAGGGGGTGGGTGAAATAGGTGAAGGGGATTAAGAATATACTTATCGTGATGAGCACTGAGTAATGTATAGAATTGCTGAATTACTATATTGTACACCTAAAACTGATATAGCACTGTATGTTAATTACACTGGAATTTAAAATTTTTAAGTAAAATAATAATAAATCACCCTACAGATATACTAGTCTATGATTATTCACTATAGTGCTATTTGTAATAATACTGGAACAGCTCAAATGTCTATCAATAGGAAACTTGTTGAGACAGCCACAGAATAGAATACAAAGCAGCCATAAAAAGTTAAGGAAAGTTTAAGGAAACTGTGCCCTGATGAGGAACGATCTCCAAGACATATTGCTAAATGTTCAGAAATGTGTCAAATAGGCTACTATTTATACAACAATGTAGAATTAATAAATACATAGTTTGCTTTTATATGCAGAAGGTGGTCTTTGAGGGATACTTAATAAAATCCACTTGAAAAGAAAAACTATGTGACTAGAAAATAAGGGGTAGGACATTTCACTGTATAAACATCCTTCTGGATTTTTAATCAGGAAGGTATTTTCTATTAAAAAGTAATTAAAATATTCTTTTAAAATCTGATACCTCCCAATATGGCCTTACCTTCTCACACAATCAGCTGAAGTTAAATAGCACCACTCACTTTAAGGGAGGAGAATGTACTACAATCCCCATCACTTAGGTTTTTTTTTGAATGTTTCTTTACTTATTTTTGAGGGAGAGAGGGAGACAGAGAATCCCAAATAGGCTCCACCACTGTCAGCAAAGAGCCAATTCTGGGTTCGAACTCACAAACTGTGAGATCAGGACCTGAGTCGAAATAGAGTCAGATACTTAACCAACTTAGCCAGCCCCACCCACACAAATCACTTATTATTTGTTCCTCTAAGCTTCACATTTCTAAACTCTGTCATAGAATGCCATACTACTAAACACTGGTTAACTATTTGGAAATTAAAAAAGGAGAGAGTCCAGAATTCTAATTTCTGCGGTTAGGAAATTTGAGTGCTATCCAACCAAAGTAAGGTACAAGAACATTACTGAAAATTGGGAGACTTAGGTTTTAAGACAAATTGATTTTGAGGTGCTTATCATACAACTAAACAGATAATATTCAATAGGCAATCAGAGCAAACATCTGACTGCCAAACATAACACATGCAATACCTATTCATTTTCATGTAATCCTTCCTCTCTCTCTCACACACACACACACACAACCTGTGGCAGATGGCAATGGCCCTATATTACAGAGAAATTACTCATACAAGTACATATAGTTAAACTTTATGACCCCATCACAATTTATAATATATTTCAATTGCCTATTGATTTTTGGTACTGTGCAAGAGGATTAAGCTTTAAGGGAAAAAAAATCCTAACTCATTCTAGCTGTATACTAGCACCAGGCACAAGGTCTGGCACCTAGTCAGTATTTGTTAAAATAAGTGACCAATTCTAGGGCGCCTGGGTGGCTTAGTCGGTTAAGCGTCCGACTTTCGCTTAGGTCATGATCTCGCGGTTCGTGGGTTCGAGCCCCGCGTCGGGCTCTGTGCTGACTGCCAGCTCAGAGCCTGGAGCCTGTTTCAGTCTATGACTCCCTCTCTCTCTGACCCTCCCCTGCTCACACTGTCTCTCTCTCTCTCTCTCTCTCCTAGAAATAAATAAAACATTAAAAAAAAAAATTAAAAAAAAAAGTGACCAATTCTGAATCACTAGAGTAGGATTAGGGCAAGTGACTTTGCCACTTAGCATGTGAGGTGCCTCAGTTTCATCAACTATACAATTAATAGTAACTAACTCCTAGGATTTGTTTTGAAAATCAAATGAGAAAGTTCACAAAGTACTTCATTCAAGGCTTGACATATAACAAATCAATAATAATTATTAACAATGAAACAAGAGACAAGAAGGAATAGACATAGTATCAAAGGAAAACAAAATTAGGAGGGAATGACTGGTATCAGATGTAGCAGAAAGGTTAAGAACTAATTAGAGGGGCGCCTGGGTGGCTCAGTCTGGGGAGCATCCAACTTCGGCTCAGGTCATGATCTCACAGTTCGTGGGTTCAAGCCCTGCGTCAGAGCTCTGTGCTGACAGCTGGCTCAGAGCCTGGAGCCTGTTTCAGATTCTGTATCCCTCTCTCTCTCTGACCCTCCCCTACTCATGCTGTCTCTGTCTCGGTCTCTCTCTCTCAGAAACAAATTAAAAAAAAAAAAAAAGAATTAGAAAGGTAGGGGCCCTGGGCAACTCAGTTGGTTAGGCGTCCGACTTCAGTCAGGTCATAATCTTGCAGTTCGTGGGTTCGAGCCCTGCATCGGGCTCTGTGCTGACAACTGGCTCAGAGCCTGTAGCCTGCCATCAGATTCTGTGTCTCTCTCTAGCTCTCTCTCTCTGACCCTCCCCTGCTCATGCTGTCTTTATCTCTCTCTCAAAAATAAATAAAAATATTAAAAAATTGTTTAAAAAAAGCTAAGAATAAGACTAATTTGGCATGCAGACAATCAATGATTGCCTTTAGTAATGTTTAGAAGGTACATTAGAAGGGAAAGAAGCCACACTGAACAAATGTGTATACTCACTACATACCTGCCCTATTAGATTGTGATGTGATGACCAGAAAATGAGACTCTGAATTCATCTTTGTATCTAAAACCTAACACATTAAAATATACAGTATATTCTTGGTTTGTATAATTCATTCTGGAAACATGCTTATAATCCAAAGCACTTGTATACCAAAGCGAATTTCCCCGTAAGAAATAATAGAAACTCAGATGATTTGTCGCACATCCCAGAAATATTCATGCAAAAATGTTAATACTCTAACAAAATAATAAAAATAAACACATTAACCTTCACTTACCTTTGAAAACTTTCATGGCTGGTGTGAGGAAAAGTTTCAAGAGAAAGGAGGGTTATTGTATAGGATGACTTTCACTATCACAAACAGAATCACTATTATCTATTGGCTCAATGGAATCTTTTTCTGCATGGGGGCCAAGTATACACTGGCACAGATGTTGACTATAAGGCCGTATTATTAAACTCTTGTCATATACTGTATTTCATGCAACTGGCACTAAGGCACCAGAGGAAAGGGTCTATCTGCAGGCAGCCTAACCTAGATTGAAGCAAATCATTCCTGAGGTTACTCTTGTATGGAAAAGCAAAGGACTGTCCATAGGTGCTTTTAAGTGACAAAAAATACACTATTGCCAGGTATGGGCAACTTTCAGTGTTCTGAAAAATCACTGATCTCTGCCAAACACCACTGCCTGAGACCAAGCAACTGAGCATGGGAGACGATCACCCACAATCCTGCAGTGAGAGAGAGAAGAACCACTGGCTCAGCTGTAATGTGACATTCGGAATCACGTACTATTACTATTGCAACACACCGATCATTTATCAAGTTAAATTTTATTAGAAATGTTTGCTAGTCTTACAGAACACTCACAGAACAAGTTACTTACAATCTAAGGTTTTACTGTATATTAAATATATCTGCTAAATTGTTAAACAGAAAGGAAGAAAAGGGAATCTAGGAAGGCAGATTCTTGTCTAAATAAGTTTGGCTATCAATTGCAAGAAGCAAAAACAGTAGCTAAACAGAGATACATGATGGAAAAATGATTTTTTTAATTTTTTTTTTATTTATTTCTAGGAGAGAGAGAGAGAGACAGCGTGAGCAGGGGAGGGTCAGAGAGAGGGAGTCACAGACTGAAACAGGCTCCAGACTCTAAGCTGGCAGTCAGCACAGAGCCCGACGCGGGGCTCGAACCCACGAACCGCGAGATCATGACCTAAGCGAAAGTCAGATGCTTAACCGACTAAGCCACCCAGGCGCCCCTGGAAAAATGATTTTTAAATGTATTCATGTTAGGACATTTGAACCCAAGAGACACTGCTATGTTAGGGGGAAAAGGGGAAGCACCAAGAGGCTAAATAGGTAATTGCTGCCGAACAACTAGATATTGGAGAGGGAGGGGAAGCAAATCTCCAATTGTTATCTTTAAGATGTTTTTTAACATAAACCCCCTATGAAGAAAGTATACTATATTCAGACTTTTCTTCTAGAAAATCTTTAAGTTCCATAAGAGATCTCAACCCTGTAAGCACCTATTTTGTGTCTGCTATAGCCAAGCAGCTGAATGAAAATTCTAAGAAAACATACAATAGTACTGAATAAGCTCATTTTAAATTCTTGGCCACAGGGGTCCCTGGGTAGCTCAGTAGGTTAAGCATCCAACTTTTTTAAGTTTATTTATGGGGAGAGGGGGGAGCAAGCGCACAAGCAGGGGAGGGGCACAGAGAGGGAGACAGAATCCAAATCAGGCTCTAGGCACAGAGCCTGACAAGAGCCCAATGCGGGGCTTTAACCCACAAACCAGAAGATCAAGACCTGAGCAGAAGTTGGGTCACTTAACCAATTGGCTCCAGGATGCCTCACGCATCCAACTCTTGAATCCAGCGCAAGTCATGATGCCAAGGTCAAGGAACCGAGCCCCACAACGCCCCACATCGAGTTCTGCACTGAGCCTGGAGCCTGCTTAAGATTCTCTCCCTCTGCCCCCCCCGCAACACTAAATTCTTGGCCACAAACCTAAAACAGGGACACTAGCAATCCTACCACACATCCCCTATGTATTTTTTTCCATGTCTTCAAAATGGCTATTTGTTCTCCAATCTCCTATACCGTACTACACTACACTCCCCCTTACTTCAAAACCAGATCTTGCCTCACACTTCACTAAGCAAACAGAAACCATTAGACCTTTCTTCGCCACACCAAAATTACCAACCTGCTAACCCTATTTTTTCCTATCCTTATTTCTATGAATAAAGCTTCTGTACTAGAATCTTCATATAATTACCTCGTCATTCATATCTCATAAAGGCAATATCTGACCATGCAGTCTAAATTAATCACCCAGTTACTTTTACCTTAAATGGGAAAATTAAGATAATCATCTGCATAACATTTTATCACTGACATTCTCTAATCAATGTATTTACAGTCTATATAGCCCAGTAGTGGAAACTCCATCTAAGTGGGACTTCTCTCTCAATAACCATAGTAACTGAAACAAATGATCAGTAAATATAGGGGAAATATGCTTACAACCTGAGAGACAAGAAAACTGCTTACAAAATTTTCTTAAAAGAATGACATCTTAAGTTAACTTGTAGAATCTCCCTCACTATGGGGAGCCTGGGTGGCTTAGTCGGTTAAGCGTCCGACTTTTGCTTAGGTCATGATCTCGCGGTTCATGGGTTCGGGCCTCGCGTTGGGCTCTGTGCTGACTGCCAGCTCAAAGCCTGGAGCCTGTTTCAGTCTGTGACTCCCTCTCTCTCTGACCCTCCCCTGCTCACGCTCTCTCTCTCCTAGAAATAAATAAAACATTAAAAAAAAAAAATCTCCCTCACTATTGCCACCATGAGACATGGGAAAAACCAGGGCCCATAGTGGCAACCAGAAACAAGAATAGTCTTCCAGATACCTAGTCATCGTAGAAATTTATTATCATCTATCATCCTCTCTAGATTTTAAGGTACCCTTACAAATAAACGTAAGCTCAACATCCGCCCATGATAGAATGGATAAAGGATATGTTCATACAGTGAAGCAACATACAGCAGAAATCACTAAAACAATAAGTAATGTGAATGATTCTCACAACTTTAGTAAAAGAAAACCAGACATTACATACTGTACATTTATCTCAGTTGGTTAGGCATCACTCAATTTTGCCTGAGGTCATGATCTCACCATTCATATACCGAGCCTGAGCCCGGTGTGGGGCTCTGCGCTGATAGCGTGGAACATGCTTAGGATTCTCTCTCCCTCTCTCTAACTAAATACTTTTTTAAAAACCAGCAAAACAAAGATGTTAGAAATCAGAAGAGCTATCCTTGATGAGAATAATGTGATTTAAAGAGATTTCTGGGTTCCATAGTATTTTGTTTTCAATTTTCTTTGCGAAAACTCAGCTGTACATTTTCCATTTGTGCACTTTTTGTAGTATGTTATACTTCAAAAAAAATATACTGAAAACTGGGCTGGTAATTTTAAGTTGAATGATGTGCCTTATACTTTTACTTTAGAGAACTGAATCTTTTTAAAACAAAAACTTTGTAAAATTACGAAGCAGGGATCTATAATCAATAAAATAATTTTGAATAATCAAGACCTGACTTCCTTCTGCTAACTAAACTTTCCATTGCAGATTAGACTTTTTTAGTGTTTACTAATTTATTTTGAGAGGAGAGCAGGAGAGAGACAGAGAGGGGGAAAGAGAATCCCAAGCAGACTCTGCACTGTCAGCACAGAGTCTAACGTGGGGCTCCATCTCAGGACCATGAGATCATGAGTTGGATGTTCAATGCACTGAGCCACGCAGGCGCCCATTTTGTAGTTTTACTACGGAAGTTTGTGTTAAGTTTTTCACCTCCTTGGTCAGGCTTATACCTAGTATCTAACTTTTGAATGTTATTCTAAATTTTTTTTAAAAAAATTTTTTTAATGTTTTTATTTATTTTTGAGAGAGATAGACAGTGTGAGCAGGGGAGGGTCAGAGTGAGAAGGAGATACAGAATCCAAAGACAGGCTCCAGGCACTGAGCTAGCTGTCAACACAGAGCCCGATGGGGGCTGGAACCCACAAACCCCCCACAAACTGTGAGATCATGACCGAGGTTGGGTCACTTAACCAACTGAGTCACCCAGGCGCCCGACATTAAAATTTTTAAAGTTTTATTTATTTTTGAAAAAGACAGTGAGTGAGCAGGGAAGAGGCAGAGAGAGGGAAACACACAATCTGAAGCAGCTTCCAGGTTCTGAGCTACCAGCACAGCCAAAGTTGGATGCTTAAACGACTGAGCCACCCAGGCGCCCCGCTCCGATGCTATTTTAAATGGAACTGTTAACTTTTCAGATTGTTTTTTATTGTATAAACACACAACTGATTTTTTTTTTTTTTTTTTAAGTAGGCTCGCTGGGGCACCTGGGTGGCTCAGTCGGTTAAGCGTCCAACTTCGGCCCAGGTCATGATCTCACGGGTTCATGGGTTCAAGCCCTGAGTCGGGCTCTGTGCTGACAGCTAGCTCAGAGCCTCTAACTCAGAGCTTTCAGATTCTGTGTCTCCCTCTCTCTCTGACCGTCCCCTACTAATGCTGTCTCTCTCTCTCTCAGAAATAAATAAAACATTTAAAAACTTTTTTTAAATTTAAAAAATAGAACATTAAAAAAATTTTTAAAAAGAGTGTTACACTTAATAATAGTAATAATAATAATAATAATAATAAAGTAGGCTCTGTGACCAGTGCAGAGTCCAATGTAGGGCTTGAACTCAGGACCCTGAGATCACAACCTGAGCTGAAATCAAGAGTCTGAATGCTCAACTGACTGAGCCAGCTAGGTGCTCCTGGGTTTTCTTAAGATTTTACTTTTAAGTAATCTGTACACCACCCAATGTGGGGCATGAACTCACATCCCTGAGATCAAGAGTTGCATGTTCCACCATTTGAGCCAGCAAGGTACACCCAAACACAACTGATTTTTGTGTTGGTTTAGTATCTTAAAACTTTGCAGCGGCCACCTCACTGGTCAGTAGAGGATGCAATTTGATCTTGGGGTTGTAAGTTGGAGCCCCATGTTGGTTATAGAGATTATATAAAAATAAAATCTTAAAAAAAATCTTGCAGAATGTTTATTAGTTTTAACAGTTTTTTAAAATTTTTTTAAAATGTTTGTTTATTTGAGAGAGAGAGAAAATAGGGGCAGGGCAAAGAGAGGAGACATAGAATCTAAAGCAGGCTCCAGGCTGAGCTGTCAGCACAGAGACTGAGACAGGGCTCGAACTCATGGATGGCAAGATCATAACCTGAGCTGAAGACAGAGCTTAACCAACTGAGCCACCCAGTTTGCCCCAGTTTTAAGAGTTTTTTTGTGTAATCTTTAAGGTGGACTTCATTTAAACTTTTTAAATTTATTTTAAAGAATTTTAATTCCAGTACAATTAATATACAGTGTTATATTAGTTTCAGGTATATAATACAGTGATTCAACAATTCTATACATTGCTCAGTGTTCATCATGATAAATGTGCTTTTTATCTTTAAAAAATTTTTTATTTAGGGACACTGGGGTGGCTCAGTCAGTTAAGTGTCCGACTTCCGCTCAGGTCAGGATCTCAGTTTGTGGGTTTGAGCCCCGTGTCGGGCTTTGTGCTGACAGCTAGCTCAGAGCCTGGAGCCTGCTTCAGATTCTGTGTCTCCCTCTCTCTGCCCCTCCCCTGGCATGTGCTCTGTCTCTGTCTCAAAAATAAATAGAAACATTAAGGAAGAAATTTTTTATTTACATAGCCTCCACATCCAACATAGGGCTTGAATTCACCACCCAGAGTTGCATGCTCTGTACCAAGCCAGCCAGGTGTCCGGAAGTGTATTTTTTTTTGTTTATTTATTTTTGACACAGAGCACAATCAGGGGAGGAGAGAGGGAGGGGGATACAGAACCCGAAGAAGGCTCCAGGCTCTGAGCTGTCAGCACAGAGCCTGAGGTGGGGCTCAAACCCACAAGCTGTGACATCATGACCTGAGTAGAAGTCAGATGCTTAACCGACTGAGCCACCTAGGCACCCCTCCTAAGTATACTTTTAATCTCCTTCATCTACTTCACCCATCCTCCTACCCACCTCCCCTCTGGTAAACATTAGTTTGTTCCTTATAATTAAGAGTCTGCTTATTTTTTCTTTTTTTTCAAGTTCTATTATTTACTGAGAGAGAGAGAGAGAGAGAGAGAGAGAGAGAGAGAAGGGGAGAGGAGGAAAGTGGGGGAGGGTCAGGAGAGGGGGAGGGAGAATCCCAAGCAGGCTCCACACTGTCAGCACTGAGTCAGATGTGGGGTTTGGATGCGGGGCTCCAACTCAAGAACTGCAAAATCATGACCTGAGACATTCAACTGACTGAGCCACCCAGATGCCCGTTTTTTAAATGGGTGTACCTCATTCTTTAAAGCGGTAAGTGGAGAATGCTTTTGGACATGAATACAATTAACATTATCAAGACTAATGGGATGAGGGGCGCCTGGGTGGCTTAGTCGGTTAAGCGTCCGACTTTCGCTTAGGTCATGATCTCGCGGTTCGTGGGTTCGAGCCCCGCATCGGGCTCTGTGCTGACTGCCAGCTCAGAGCCTGGAGCCTGTTTCAGTCCGTGACTCCCTCTCTCTCTGACCCTCCCCTGCTCACGCTGTCTCTCTCTCCTAGAAATAAATAAAAAATATTTAAAAAAAAAATTAAAAAAAAAAAAGACTAATGGGATGTGATGATGAATAAATTCTCTTAAGAATACAAAGTCACAGGGCACCTAGGTGGCTTGGTCGGTTAAGTGTCCGACTTTGGTTCAGGTTATGATATCACAGTTTGTGGGTTCGAGCCCCATGTCAGGCTCTGTGCTCACAGCTAGCTCAAAGCCTGGAGCTGGTTTCAGATTCTGCATCTCCTTCTCTCTCTGACCCTCCCCTGTTCATGCTTGCCGGCTTGCGTGCGCTCTTTCTCTCTCAGAAATAAAACCATTAAAAAATTTTTAAAAAAGAATACAAAGTCATACTCTTATTCAGAAATAATTTCAACACACTCCATTTATTTTTCTCTGCTCTCACCTCAAAAAAGCACCTTGAGATTACCAAGTAACAGAATTCATCTAAAACAATCTCCTAAGAATAGTTTGGTTTTTTTTCCCCTCCAGATTCACCAGAAGGGCTCTTTTCCCACTTACACATTTGAGCTAATACACTAACTTAACTCCTCCACCCCACTAAAAAATACTCAGGTATTCTGGCTAAATTTGTCACACAAAATATGGCACTAATCCATGAAGCTAACTCACAAGGTTATCATATTTTTCTTAAATAGTTATTGTCAAGTTGGTTTCCATATAACACCCAGTGCTAAGGTTATCTTATTTTAAACACCAAAATACTAAGCACATAACCAACCCCCACAGCAACACCAATGAAACGAATCATTTGTGGAAATAAAAATGACAAACCCAGAACTTTGAGGATTATTGAGCTAAACCACCTAATTTTTGTTTTGACATCTCTCTTCTCAAGCAACAATAAGCAGCCTAGGAAATTATACAATAGCTAAGCCAAAATTCAGTGCATCACAAAGACTCCCTTCTGAACTTTCCTTCCTTCTTACCATTACAAACTGCTAAATTATTTTTGTAACACAAAGAAAAAGATTAAGAACTAGTTAAAAAGGGAATAAGGACAAAGACTGATTTAGCACTTAGTCACTGATTACCTTTAGCAACACTGTTTAAATGGCATGAGGGAAGAGAGGCCAAATTGAAGTTTTTTACAGTGAAAAAATTGTGGTCCAACATCTCTCTACTGAACCAATGAAGCTGGTATCAAAACCAGCTCAGAACTGAGGTTTTTTCTCATTCCACTTTTCCTCTCTAATGGTTTGAAAATTATACACGTTTTTATTCTTTTAGTAGTTATATCGGAATTACAGGGGTGCCTGGGTGGCTCAGTGGGTTAAGTGTCTGACTTTGGCTCAGGTCATATATCATGGTTTGTGAATTCGAGCCCCACACTGCTTCGGATCCTGTTTCCCCCTCTCTCTCAAAAATAAACATCTTTTAAAAATTATAAAATGGGGCACCTGGGTGGCTAAGTCAGTTGAGCATCAGACTTCAGCTCAGGTCATGATCTCACAGTTCATGAGTTCGAGCCCCACATGGGGCTCTGTGCTGACAAGCCTGGAACCTGTTCAGACTGTGTCTCCCTCTCTCTCTGTGTGTCTCCCTCTCTCTACCCCTCCCCAGCTCGTGCTCTCTCTCTCAAAAATAAACATTAAAAATTTTTTTAATTATAAAGTACATCATATGAAAGTCTCAACTCCTTTTTTTTTTTACCCACCCCCTTAAACTTAACCTTAGACAGCTCACCTCTGAATAGCTCCACCAACTTGTTTAACTGAGAAATCCCATCTTTACTGTTCCCTCAGATTAGCTAATTAGGTTTTCATGGGAATTTACTCAAGTTTTTCCATGGACAATGAAGGAATAAAAAAGGAAATATTGGGGGTTAACCCAGACTCTGCTATTTAGTAATCTGGAAATTATTTCACCATTCTCATCTTGATTTTCCTTATCTATAGAAGATAACTATTTCATAGCATACTTATGTGGGTCAAATAAAAACACTCAGAAAAGCACTTACTATAATTGGTCGGTTTTAGTTTGAACTTATGATCGGAGGAACTTAATCATTTACTTTCCTTTCTGGTGGCACATTGAGTACTTTTTCTGTGTATGACCTTCCAGGAAGCTGCAGACTAGTTCACTAACTTTGCTAAACACAAATAACATCTGGAAATCTACAATCCATATTCATTGCAGTTTTATCTCAAAACAAAACCTATACAGCTTTTATTAAGTATTGTAGAGGGCAAGGATTCCTCTAAGTGGAATGACTGCAAGAGTTGTCTAGGGCACCATGAGTCTCCTGAGAATCAATCTCAAGAAGCTCCCTTAAAGAAAAAAAAAAAGATACCCCACACTCACAAAGCTCCAGCTATCCCAGTCCTATCAAATCAATGCAGGAAGAGGCTGAAAACGGAGCTTGAAAGTAAAATTGTACTTTCCAAGAGTTTCCAAGTGATTCTGTTGGTGGTTTGGGAACCACTGCTCCACATAAACACACAAGGAAACAGAACAAAAAGTGGTAGGTAGCATAGGTCGAAATATGTAAATCTCCGGTATCTGTTAATATACTAACACTACCACAGAGTTTAAGGCTACAGACCCTCGCAGCAGCCTTTCTCTTTATTGTGGAGAAAGCGAACTTCTGAACTGCAGAAGGAAAAGTATAAAACCAGGCCCCTAAAAAACGAAGGATAATTGGAAAGTCAGACCTACTACGTGGAAAAGAGCACTTGCTCCCTCGAATTCACGGAGTGTTCCTTTCACGTTTCAATACCTTACACCTGACGAGCACCGTGCCATTTTCAAAGCAATCATATATCTTCTATTCAATCCTCCTACTACTCTTCGTGCACACTACTGTCCATTCATTCACCTAGCAACCAAATACTTCTGAAAGTGAGGGGAGCTCCACGCAGAACTAGGTGAAGATGCTGTTAAGTCCCGATAAAAATCCCTCCCTAGTAGCCAAGTCTCTGGAAACACTCCTGAAGCCTTAAGAGACACTATGCTCTCCATCACGGGCTTAAGAATGATGATAGCTGAGGAGGTGGGCACGAGGTGAGCGACGAGACAGTGGGAAACAAGCTTCACCGCGCCACACCGCGGAAGTTGGAGGTTCTCGGCAAGCAGCAGAGCCCCAAACAATGGAGTTTTCCCGCCTCCTCAGGACCCCGCCTCCTGCTCCAGAGCTAGAGGAGGGAAGCAAACGCTCCCGCGCAGGCCCCGCCCCCCCGCAGGCCCCGCCCCCTCCCGAGCCCACCGGGCCGGCCTCCCTCCTCATGCAAAGGTTTTTTTTTTTTTGGCGCCAAATCTCTGAGTTCTTTTCCCGGTTTATTTGGAGACCCTACTGAAAACGCGAGCCAGGAGTGCGGGGACAGTAGGAGTTTAAACACAGATCAGCACGCTGTGGCCCGCCTCCTCGCCGATAGCCCCGGGCCGGGGGAGGAAGGAGAGGGGCAGGCGATGGAGCAGCCGCCACTGCCCCCGGCAAGATGGCGGCCGCAAAAAGCGGGGCAGGGGGCGCCAGCCGACTAGTGTTACCGCTAATGCTCGAGGTTCTCTCCAAAAGATAGGTTTCCACAGTGCCGGCCTCCCCAAACTGCGAAGGTTGCTCACTAGGAAGCAAGTCTCCCTCTCACGGGCCTGTCCCTTCGGTGGAGCCCCCTTCCACCACCCCCTCCCCGTGGACTGGCCAGTGCCTCAAGCTCTCTACAGTCCCGCTTACTTGTCGGCGGAAACCAGCTCCGCGGCGATGGCGGCAGTGGCTGTGGACTCTGCGGCCATCGTTCCCCTGAGGTGGACCAGCGGGCAGAACAGTCTGTGAGGAAAACAGAGGGAATTGGGAACACCAGAAACCTATTCAGGGACAGAAAATGGCAGATTGGAGACCCCGCGCGGCTGGGTCCCTTTTTATACCAGAGCCCTTCGCCCCGCCCTTCCACTTCCGGATCCTCCCCCTCGAGTTTAAAGGGCCAGGACTGCCCCAGTCCAGTCCAAGGACACACCCGCCCCCGCCGTCTTTTTCCGTGAGGTACCTTCCCTCCCTTGCCTGCTTTCTCCCCAAAAAGTAACTTCCTGCTTCTCTAGCAAGTCGCGCAAAAAGAACTGAAATCTTGGTACTACAACTCCTGACTGGGCGTCGGCCAGCGGCTTCCACAGAAGGGAAAGCTGGTGCTGCTCTGCATGTTTAGAGCGAGTAGCCTAGGGTCCCTTTCCGGCCCTGAGACCCAGGGAGGTGAACGAAGCTTTGTGTCCGTCCTCTCAGTCCTAACGGATGGATACGAAAGAACCGAGCACGGGTACAGCCGCAACGGCTAGAACTGATTTCGGTAAGAGACTCGTGGCTCAGCCTCAGCAACAATGACGCAAGAAAATGCTATCCTAGGATTGGCTACCACTGAAACTACCGCGCTTGATTCAAAGTCAGTGCTGCGACTTCTGCGACTGGCTCCTCCCTCTGGGCCCGCCCCCCTTCACCTGGACCAATCCGCTGGCGCTATCCCCTTATCCCTACCCAGACTCCAAATCTGGCTAGTTGAAGGCTTTCAGCTCTTCTCCACTGAGAGCGACCATTTGGAGTTTGCTGAGTACGTACGAGAGTACTGTGCCTAGACAGTTTTAAAGCTGTTAGCCGTTTTTATTCAGTCTTAACAACGCTACTGGTGAGGTCGAGATTATCAGCCCCATTTGGCAGAAATAAAAACCAAGGTTCAGGGGGGTGCCTAGGTGGCACAGTTGGTTAAGTGTCAGACTCTTCATTTCGGTTCTGGTCGTGATCTTAGGATTGGGGAGTTCAAGCCCGCATCCGGCTCTGACGCTGACTGTGCGGAGCCTCCTTGGGATTCTCTCTCTCTGCTCCTCCCCACTGCCCCCCCCTCCAAGTAAATAAACTTAAAAAAAAAAAAAAAAGAAAGAAAGAAAGAAAGGAAAAAGCAGTGCGACTTGTTCAGAAAGTTGCAAGACAAGTCGGTTATGGGAAGCAGTGTACTTCCATTTCCGCAACTGGCAGTGGAAGAAAACTGGCAGGCTGCAGTGGTTGCACTTTCTCACACCTGGAGCATCATCCATTGCCTTCCACCAGGCCTTCCCTACAGTGATCAGAACAGGGATTTTATTTCTGTCCAGTTGGGGCACACTGGAAAAGATTCCTGCAAAGGATTATTCCTCCAGTCTGTAAAAGGTCAGGCAAGTTGAAATCTTAGGGGCATAGAACTGGACCTGTAAATGCAATTCCTGTGGCAAACAGAAGTGAGATCCCCGTTATTAGCTGGGTGACCTGAGGTAAGTCATGTAATCTTTTAAGATTGTATCTAAAATGAGGACAATATTTGTATCCACCCCTTTAGGATATTGTGAAGATAAGTTAATATTTGTTTCAGTAATCAACACTGTAACTGGCTTATGCTAAACACTCTAAATGACTACCACTGTCTGATAACATGGTAACTGGAGGGTTGGATTGGAGAAGGGGAGATCTCTTCAGAGTCTTTACAGCATTGCAACCCGGACTAGGGTCTGAGAAACCCATCTAGACCTCATCATCTGTTAAACTAACATTCACAGAGCAATCATGCTTGCAAGGCTTTACTAGGTCCTACAGACAAAAGATATGCTCTCTGACTTTGAGGAACTCAGTTGTATAAAAAATAGATTTCTTTTTTTTTTAATTTTTTTTTTTAATTTCTGAGAAACAAAGACAGCATGAGCAGGAGAGGGTCAGAAAGGGAGACACAGAATCTGAAACAGGCCCCAGGCTCTGAGCTAGCTGCCCGACACGGAGTTCAAACCCACGAACTAAGAGATCGTGACCTGAGCTGAAGTCAGACGCTTAACCGACTGAGCCACCCAGGTGCCCCTAAAATAAATTTTAAATCCATCCACTTCTGTCAGTCTCTACTACCAACACTCTGATCCAAGCCTAGCCAACATCATCTCTTGCCTGTACTACTATATAGCCTCTAATCGCTGCATAATCCTCTCCAGGAAAATCTTTTTAAAATATAAATAAGATCAGGTCACTCTCCTTGAATAGCTTTCCATTGCTCTTAGAAGAAATTTTGAGCTCCTTATTATGGCCTACAAGGTCCTACATGATTCAACTCCAATCCACCTCTCCAAATTCATCTATTACTCCCCTTCCTTATCGTCCTCCTACTATGTTGATCTTCTTGATGTTCCTCAGAATGCCCAAGCCCTTTCTCATATCCAGGGGCCTTTGCATTTGCTACCTGATGGCCTAGAAAGCTCTTCTCCCAATACTTGGAATAACTAGTTCTATTCATCCTTGAGGCCTCATCTTAAATGTTACTTCCCCAAAGAGGTCTTCCCAGTCCATTCAATCAAAATTAGCTTCCTTTTATTTATATCTTCCATTGTGCTCATCAAACTCTGAACTTATTTACTTGATTATTTTGGTTTTTTTTTTTAACTCTCATGCAGTTCTTTTTTTTTTTAATTTTTTTTAATGTTTTTTAATTTATTTCTAGGAGAGAGAGAGAGAGAGACAGCGTGAGCAGGGGAGGGTCAGAGAGAGAGGGAGTCACAGACTCTGAAACAGGCTCCAGGCTCTGAGCTGGCAGTCAGCACAGAGCCCGACGCGGGGCTCAAACCCACGAACCGCGAGATCATGACCTAAGCAAAAGTCGGACGCTTAACCGACTAAGCCACCCAGGCGCCCACGCAGCTCTAAGTATAGGCTCCATGTGACCTTTTATGTCTTGTTTACAGCTAAATCCTCAATGCATACAAGAGTGGCTGACTTACACTAGGTATCCAAAGTGAACTTGTTGGATGAATGAAGGAATGAACGAATGAAGCAATCATAGTATAATCATAATTAGAACTGAAATAACTTTCACTTAGAATATATCTACTTAAAATAAGAACCAATATTTCATAGTAAGTAATAAGGGTAATGGGACTTTATCTGGGGTGGAGTGAGGGGAATGATATATTTAAGAAAATTTAGGGAGGTTTTCCAATTAAAGATGTTGGGTTGAGGGATGCCTGGGTGGCTTACTTGGTTAAGTGCCAGACATTGGCTCAGGTCATGATCTCATGGTTCATGAGTACAAGCCCCACATCGGGCTCTCTACTGTGAGTGTGGAACCCACTTTGGATCCCCTGGCTCCCTCTCTCTCTGCTCCTCCCCTGCACACACACTCTCTCTCTCTCTCTCTCAAAAATATAAATAAATAAATAAATAAATAAATAAATAAAATGAATAAATAAATGAAACATTTAAATTTTTAAAAAAGATGTTGGGTTGAAGACATACTTTTACATCCATTCCCTTTTGAAGCCTGTCTACATAATAATTAAAGAAAATTTTTGTTTGTTTTTTTAATATGTTTGACCCTAGAGAATTTTTTATTTTTAGTTTTTTAATGTTTATTTTGAGAGAGAGCAAGAAGGGGCAGAGAGAGAGAGGGAGAGAATGAATCCAAAGCAGGCTCTGCTCTGTCAGCACAGAGGCTGACACAGGGCTTGATCCAACAAACCATGAGGTTATGACATGACCTGAAATCAAGAGTCAGATGCTTAACCAACTAAGCCAGCCAGGTGCCCCTTTTATTCATTTTTTCAAGGTAAAACAGGATCAAAGAGAATGGGGGAGGAAGCAACAGCAACAACATTTTAAAAGCTGGAAAAGAGATGGACAAATAGTAATTAACCTAGCAGACTAAGAACGGCTCAGGAATAATTTGCAGCAGGTCCCTTTAGGAATAGAGGATGAAGACAGGGCTAAAAAAAAAAAAAAGGCAGCTGGGTTGAAAAATTTTAAGAAGCCATTAGACTCTCTACATCTTCTTCCCCAAGGCAATAGAAGACTAGAAGTTTAAAGAGGATAAAACAGGAGCACCTGGGTGGCTCCGTCAGTTTAGCATCCAACTTAGACTCATGTCATGATCTCACGGTTGTTGAATTCAAGCCTTGCACTGCTTCGGATCCTCTCTCTCTCTCTGCCCCTCCCCTGCTTGTACTCTCTCTCTGTCTCTCCGTCTCTCTTTCCTTCTCTCTGTCTCTCAAAAGTAAACAAGCGTTTAAAAAAATAAAGAGAATAAAACAGGGGAGCCTGGGTGGCTCAGTCAGTTAAGCATCCAACTCTTGATTTCAGCTTAGGTCATGATCTCAGGTGTTTATGAGTTGGAGCCCTGCATTGGGCTCTGTGCTGACAGTGCAGAGCCTGCTTGAGATTCTCTATCTCTCCCTCTCTCTCCGTTCCTCCCCTGCTTGTTCTCTCTATCTCTTTCTTTCTCAAAAAAACTTTAAAAATTTTTTAATAAAAAATGATAAAACAAAAAAGGATGTTGAATTGAGTGAAAGTTGAGAGTAGAAGGATATTGAAAAAAAGGATTAAATAATTACATACAAAATGTTGAAACTTTGTAACAGGCACCTAGTTGTCTCCCTATATGCATGTTCCCCTTTTCCTATAGTAGTAACAGAACCCTGATTTTAATTTATTTCTGTATTTATTTTAGTGCATAGCCATGAGAATAAAAACTGAAATTGTCACTGTCCCATGGAGGTAGGGCTCACATGATGACATTCTGGTCAACAGAAAGTGAACAAAAAGCAACGTTTGCAACTTCCATATAGACACATCAAAGGGAAGGGGCTGGTCTTTCAAAAGACTTGGTGGTGAGGGGCAACTGGGTGACTCAGTCCATTAAGCTTTTGTCCTCAGCTCAGGTCATGGTTTCACGGTTCATAAATTTGAGCACCACATTGGCTTCTGCACTGACAATGCATAACCTGCTTGGGATTCTCTCTCCCTCTCTGTCCCTTTCCTGCTCATGCTTGCTCTCACTCTCTCAGAATAAATAAATAAACATAAAACTTGGGGGAAAAAAAAAAAGAGTTGGTAGTGAACCGTCTTGAACCATGTCAATCAGGGCAATGTCCTGGAAATGACAAAGCAGTAATACAGGAGAAGCCTAGGTTCCTAGCATCATGGAGCCACCATACCAGCTCTGAGCTGCTTACTCTCAAAATGTTATGTGATAACATAGGGGCACCTGGGTTGCTCAATCAGTTGAGAATCCAGACTCTTGATTTCAGCTCAGGTCATGATCTTGCAGTTTGTGAGTTCAAGTCCCATATCGGGCTCTGTGCTAACAGTGCAGAGCCTACTTGGGATTCTCTCTCTCTCTTCCTCTCTCTTTGCCCCTCCCCTCTCTCAAAATAAGTAAACTTTTATTTTTTTTTAATATTTTATTTATTTTTGAGAGAGAGAAAGGGTGCAAGCGGGGGAGGGTCAGAGAGAGAGAGAGACACAGAATCTGAAGACAGGGTCCAGCGTGTGAGCTGGCTGTCAGCATAGAGCCTGATACAGGCCTCAAACCCACAAACTGTGAGATCATAACCTGAGCTGAAGTCAGACGCTTAACCAACTGAGCCACCCAGGTGCCACTTATATAACATTCTTTAAAAGTTTACTTATTTTGGGGCACCTGGGTGCCTCAGTTGGTTAAAAAGTGCCGACTTTGGCTCAGGTCATGATCTCACAGGTCGTGGGTTCGAGCCCCGCGTCAGGCTCTGTGCTGACAACTAGTTCAGAGCCAGGAGCCTGCTTCAGATTTTGTGTCTCCCTCTCTCTCTGACCCTCCCCTGCTCACTCTGTCTCTCTCACTCTCTCTCAGAAATAAATAAAACATTTTAAAAATGTTATATAAGACAGAAATAAACTTCTTAGATATATTATTGCATAATCAAAAAACAGCTACCAGAATTGCAAAATAGAGATAAATAAATAATTGTAATTGAACTTTTAAATGCTTGTCACTGAGAAATCATTATAACAACCACACAAAAAATAAGCAGAAATGTTGAAGACATGACTAATACTATTAATATGCTCAAGTGACTAAATATATATAGAAATCTATACTCAAAACTTCAAATACACATTATATTCAAACATTATAGATAATATACAAAAATGGACCATATATTAGACTACAAGGAAAATCTCAATAAATTCTAAAGAATCACAGTCATTATTGTACAGACTATCTTCTCCAACCACTAGGCTTTATTGCATTGCAAATTAACATTTGTAGAGTTGACCCTTGAGCAACAACATGGGTTTGAACTGTGTAGATCCACTTACACATGGATTTTTTACAATATAGCACTCTAAATATATTTTCTCTTCCTTACAACTTTCTTTTTTAAATTTGAACGGAGAGGAGGGGCAGAGAGAAAGGGAGAGAGAGAATTTTAAGCAGGCTCCATGTTCAGCAAGGAGCCCAATGCAAGGCTCAATTCCACAACCCTGAGATCATGACCTGAGCCAAAATGAAGTTGGAACTCAACCAACTGAGCCACCCAGGTGCTCCTAAACACAATTTTAAAATAAGCATAAGAATAACTATATGTTAATAAATTTGAAAACGTAGTTTCATGAATATTCAGGTGTTGAAGTATGGATGATCCATATAGAGGAATATAAAGAGGAAAATCAGGGGCGCACGGTTCGTGGGTTCGAGCCCCGCATCAGGCTCTGTGCGACAGCTAGCTCAGAGCCTGGAGCCTGTTTCAGATTCTGTGTCTCCCTCTCTCTCTGACCCTCCCCTGCTCATGCTGTCTCCACTCAGAAATAAATAAAAAACATTTTTAAAAAAAGAGGAAAATCAACAGAACTTGTCATGAACATTCCAGTAATTAACATCTCAACCAATAAAGTTTCAGGGGTGCCTTTGGCTTAGGTCATGATCTCATGGTTTGTGAAATCAAGTCCTGCTTCCAGTGAGCTAGAGCCTTGCTTTGTGCTCTGCACTGACAGTGCAGGGTTCGCGTGGGTTTCTCTCTTTGCCCCTCAGTCACTCACACTGTCTCTCTCAAAAACAAATACTAATAAAAACATTTTTTAAAGAAATTTTCTTTTTTTAAATTTATTTTTATTTATTTTTTTTTACAAATAGTTTATTGTCAAATTAGTTTCCACATAACACTCAGTGCTCATCCCCACAAGTGCCCTCCTCCATGCCCATCCCTCCTCCCCGCCACATCCATCAGTCCTCAGTCTTTGTCAGCATTCAAGAATCTCTCATGGTGCCTCTCTCCCTTTCCCCAGCCATTGCCCCCCCTCTTCTCCCCCTTGTTCCTCCGTCAAGTTCCTCCTAATCCTCCTATACGTGCAAACATATGATATTTGTCCTTCTCTGCCTGACTTATTTCGCTCAGCATAACACCCTCAAGGTCCATCCATGTTGCTACACATGGCCAGATTTCATTATTTCTCATTGACATGAAGTATTCCATGGTATAGATAAACCACATCTTCTTGATCCATTCATCTGTCGATGGACACTTAGGGTCTTTCCATGTTTTAGCTATTGTGGAGAGTGCTATGAACTTAAAAGAAATTTTCAATATTTTACTTTATGTCCTTATTAAAAATTTTTTTTTCTCTTCATTTTATTTTGAGAGACAGGGATAGAGAGCGAGCGGGGGAGGAGCAGAAGGAGAGAGAGACACACACAGAATCTGAAGCAGGCTCCAGTCTCTGAGTTAGAGGCTCTGAGCTAGCTGTCAGCACAGAGCCTGATGCGGGGCTCGAACCATGGACTGTGAGATCATGACCTGAGCCAAAGTCAGTCGCTCAACCAACTGAGCCACCCAGGTGGCCTGAGATTTTCAGTATTTTAATGCTTTGGACAAATACCAGGACTCCTTCATTGCATATTTTCCTAAACAAATACTGTGACCTCTTTCAAATGCATGTTATCAGTCCCCTTTTTCAATTATCCTTTTTAAAAAAAAATGTTGTCAGATGCAGGGCTCGAATTCACGAGCCAAGCTGTGAGATCATGACCTGAGCCAAGATCAAGAGTAGGACAGACACTTAACTGACTGAACCACGCAGGCTCCTGTCAAGTATCCTTTTTTTTAAGTTTGCCAACCTTTGACTACAAGGTTCACATTTCTCCCCTTCAAAACATTACAAGATATAATTTTTTTTCCTACTTGCATGACTCTCCCTTGCAGACTACAAGGCAGTTTCTGAGAGGTGTTAGATTGTACTTGTGTATAAAAAATTTTTGATATGGGGCGCCTGGGTGGCTTAGTCAGTTAAGCGTCCGACTTTCGCTTAGGTCATGATCTCGCGGTTCGTGGGTTTGAGCCCCGCGTCAGGCTCTATGCTGACTGCCAGCTCAGAGCCTGGAGCCTGTTTCAGAGTCTGTCTCCCTCTCTCTCTCTGACCCTCCCCTGCTCACGCTGTCTCTCTCTCTCTCTCTCTCTCTCCTAGAAATAAATAAAACATTAAAAAAATTAAAAAAAAATTTTGATATAAGGAACTGGAATGTGGTGTTGCTAGCCATTAACTGGTGAGCACTCTCTTCCTTTTTTCTGGAATGCAGTCTTAAAAAGGCAAGTCTTGGGGCGCCTGGGTTGCTTAGTCGGTTAAGCGTCTGGCTTCGGCTCAGGTTGAAGAGCCAAAAATTAAGTCCTCCATTAAGAGAAACCTCGGGCTGCACGTAGCCCCAGTACCAGTCCCAGGAAAAGCCTCAGACTGTTCAAGGCTAAAGCCATCCTCAGACCGCCCTCAGTTCAGCTAATCAAAAAAACAACCCTTGCCGATTGGCTTTGACTCTGGTCTCTGGTGGTCTGTTTTTGGGGGTTTCTCGAACTCTGGGCGTTTCATTGTCATGATCTCACAGTCCGTGGATTCGAGCCCCACATCAGGCTCTGTGCTGACAGCTAGCTCAGAGCCTGGAGCCTGTTTCAGATTCTGTGTCTCACTCTCTCTCTGACCCTCCCCTGCTCACGCTGTCTCTCTCTCTCTCTCTCTCTCTCTCTCTCAGAAATAAATAAAACATTTTTAAAAAAATTTAAAGGCAAGTCTTATTTTTAAATTCTGAGTCTGTGGCCTTTTATTCAAAACAATAATCATTTGGTCATTTTTGTAAAAATACTTGAAGACTTCATAGTTTTCCAAAAAGCTTTAATACTCTGATATTCCAAACATCCTCCTTCAAAGGCTAGTGTCCTCATCTTTGATTTTCTTTTTTGGTTAACCATCAGATCCTCACTTTTCAATGACTTTGGGTATGTTGTATGAAGTTTCCCAACATCACTTCCATTGTTTTATCAAATAATACATCTTTTGCAAGATTTGCAATTTCACTTTGCAGTAGATGTGCACTGTGTTACCCAGTGATTGGTCAAAGATGTCAACAGAGCAATGCTAAAGTTAAGTAGGGTAAGATGTTTGAGTCAAGAATAATTTTTAAGCAGTCAGTTTTCAGTTTATTAATGAATAATTTTATGTTATGATAACTTCTGCTTCCTGATATGGGCTGAATTGTGTCCTCTCCAAATTTCTATACTTAACTCCTAATTCCCAGTATCTCAGAATGTGATTGTATTTGGAGACAGGGTCTTTAAAGAGGTAATTAAGTTAAAATTAGGTCATTAGGATGGGCCCTAATCCAATATGACTGGTATCTTTATAAGAAGAAATTTGGACTGACCTGGGAGTGCAGCCACTACCACCATGAGCCTCCTGAAGAAACTCAAGAGTGAGATGACCCCAGAGGAGCTGCAGAAGTGGGAGGATGAAGAGTTTAACATGGGTCCACTCTATGTGCCCAGTCAAGAAGAATGCCCAAGTGCTCATCAGCTGCTGCCCTGGGAAAGCCTTGGACAGGACTGAGGTCCCCAAGAGTAGCAAGAATAAAAAATCCAAGCCAATCAACAAAACCGCTACATCTCCAAGATGTTCCTGTGTGGGGATTGGGTCATTATTGTGGTCCTGCAGAACCCACTCATTGCAGGCAAGTAAGTACTTCCTCCTCACAGTTGGAATTCCCTCATCTTGGGGCATCTGGGTGGCTGTTGGTGGGCATCTGACTTCAGCTCAGGTCATATCTCCTGGTTCATGGGTTTGAGCCCTGTGTTGGGCTGTGCTGACAGCATGGAGCTTGCTTCAGATTCTGTGTCTCCTTCTATTTGCCCCTCCCCTGCTCATACTCCATCTCTCTCTCTGTCTTTCTCAAAAATAAAGTTTTTTAAATTTTCTTTAAAAAGGAATTCCCTCATCCTGTGAAGACCTGGCCTTTGAAATGGGAATAATAAAGTCCTATGTTTTTTCTAGTGGCAAAAAAGAAGGAGGAGCAGGAGGAGGAGAAGAAGAAGAAATTTGGACATAGATGCATACAGAGAGGAGATTGTAAAGGCACAGGAAGATCACCATCTATAAGCCAAGAAGGCCTGGAACAAATCCTTCCCTTGTCAGGAAGCAATCCTGTCACCTTAATCTTAGAGTTGTAGCTTCCAGAAGTGTGAAGAATAAATTTCTGTTGTTTAAGCCACCCGTTCCAAGGTACTGCTACAGCAGGCCTAGCAAACTAATACACTTCATACTCAAACTACTTCATAACTGTAGAAACTTGGATCATGAGTCAGGAGCTATGGAGTCATATAGCAAACAACCTGGGTAGGGGAAGGTCAGGAAGGATGTCCCAGAGGAAGTGACAGCTAAACTGAACATTTAAAGAAGAGGTGTTAATTGCACAGTGGCCTAAAGAATGGGTTGTTCCAGGTAGAAAGGATCAGAGAAAAAGACTAACTTCCAACATGCTTCCTCCATCTACTTTTTATCCATTTAATCCATTCTCACTGCATCAGCATTGTGTTGCTAAGACAGGTATCCTGCCAAGTTATTCCGGCTCCAAAATCTTTATGTGGCTTCCTGCTGCATTCAGGATAAAAGCAAAATCTTTAACTCCATTTCCTAGGCCATCCATCCCCAGGCCCTGCCTAATTGCAGCATTATTTCATGCCATTCCATCCTCATTCATTTTCAGTTTTAAAAAAATTTATTTTAATATGTATTTATTTTTGAGAGAGACACAGAGCATGTGCAGGGGAGGGGAAGAGAGAGGGAGACACAGAATCCAAAATAGGGTCCAGGCTCTGAGCTGTCAGCACAGAGCCCAATGTGGGGCTTGAACTCACAAACAGTGATGACCTGAGCTAAAGTCAGATGCTTAACCAAGCCACCCAGGTGCCCCTCACTTTGTTTTTATTACAGAAGACTTCTTTAGGTTTTCCCAACAGCTTCTTGCAGTCTCAAGGCTCCCCCGACTCCACACACAAGCTATTCAATTCATATGGAATACTATTCTTATGCTCACCTCTTTTAACTAATTAATCCCTATTCATCCTTCATATCTCTGCTGATTAAATCAGTAGGCTCTTTACTCTGTACTTTTTCATAGTACTTCTTCCAAGTATAATTAAACTAATTATGCAATTACTTAGTCTGTCTCCTCCATTAAACTGTAGGGACCTATGTGTCTTGTTCCCCTGGGTCTGGCATTGTGCCTGACTCATGTAAGTACCTAATAAATATTTGCTGAATGAAAAGCAATGAATGATTCCACTGGAAACTAAAGTTTGTTTTGTGTGACCCAAGTTTAGAGGAATTTTTCAAAAACGCTCCTAAAACCTCAGTGGCTGGGTGCCTGGGTGGCTGTCAGTTAAGTGTGTGACTCTTGGTTTTGGTTCATGTCATGATCTCACGGTTTGTGGGATTGAGCCCTGTGTCAAGCTGAGCTGGCAGTGTGGAGCCTGCTTGGGATTCTCTGTCTCCCTCTCTGCCCCTCCCCTGCATGCACTCTCTCTTTCTCATAAATACACATAAAACAAACACCTCAGTGGCCTCTGGTGGGACTATAAAATACATAAGATACGTGCAGACTGTTTTGGATTGACCTCCTTCAGGTAGACTATGCACACTGACTGTAGTGTCTCTGAGAGACAAAGCCCCCATCCGCACCTTTCTTGATATAAGGTGGGACTCCCAAACTTCTGAATGTTTCTTTTTCCTCTTCATAAACCTAAACCTAGGGGCTGAACAGGGCCGTGGGGTAGGAACCCAAGACCCAGGCCCAGCAGTGCCATAAAACCACAGGATCTCACTGCTTTGTTGGCACTCCAAGAACCAATTTTGGGCACTCTGGGGCAGCATGTAGTGCTGCAGCTGCCAGTAGATGGTGCTACTCCACCAATGTACCTAATTCAAGAAGCTACAACTGGAATTCAGCTACAACCTTGTTCCTCCACAACCAAAAAAGAAAGAAGTCTGGGCTTGGGGCTGGTATGATCCAGTGTCCCTAGGTCTGGCATTCCTAAGGGAAACCATTTCCATCTCAAGTCTGACCAGACAAATAAGACAACCAAGTAGTATGGATATTCCAATGGTTTTATTAACTCCTTCGTGGGGGTAGCAGGACCTTGTAGTTGGAGAGCTGGAAAGGAAACCACGGAGTGGTGGTCTCAGTATGGGTCATTAAAGGGATATAGAGGGTGTCCTGCATCTCTCGGGACCCTCTTCTCATCCACCTGGAAAGAGAGACAGACGGATGATTCTATTAGCAGGAATTGACATTCCAAAGACACAGGACATCTTTCCCTGAATCTTCCTAAACAACATCACCTGTAAGCACTATGACAGATGACAGACAGTGGCAGGACCTGGACCTCAGAGAATGCCAATGTCAGCACTCCAGCAAATCACAGTCTGGTATATACCTGCCCCTGCCCCTAAAAGTTTGCAGTCTCAGCTGGGATAAGGAACTATTTGTTTCCCTATGTGTTAACAGGCTTCAACCCAACCTCAATCCCTTTAATAAGGTTAAGAATGCCTTGTAGCCTCCTCTTATTTACACCATGTATTGAGAACTTGCTATGTGTCAAGAACTGGGATTATTTTACAGACAGAAAATTGAGCCTTGGAGAAGTTAAATAACTTATTCTAAGTCACAAGGTATTGAGGCAGAATTGGGACTCACAGGCTATATGCTTTATTGCTGACGCACACTACTTCCCCAAGCTTAATAAAAATAAGACCATTGTGTCCAGGACATCAATCCTACCAATATAATCCTGCCTTTCCTCTAACCACCAAGGATGAGGCCAGATTTGGGTCAGAATCCTGTTGCAAATCTTGTATTTCCTAACTCTAGCACAAGATATATACTCACAGTGATCATGGGCACAATGTATCGCCAGTTTTTATTCAGGGTGTCTAACTGCTTCATCTCTTCTGGGCTAAAAGTGAAGTCAAACACCTGGGGATGTAAAGTGGAGGTCAGGAAAACCAGCTTTGTGTGTAAAGTTGGGATTCCAGAACACTGCCTTTGTGCCAGGCAGAGTTGGAGCCAGACTGTGTCCCAATGGGCTAAAAAAGACAGGACCCCATCACCAAGTACCTGGATGTTCTGAAGGATACGTGAAGGAGTGATACTCTTGGGGATGGAGATCACTTTCCGCTGGACCTGCCATCTAAGGTGGGTGATTGAAGTAGATAAGGAAAAGGGGTCAGTACTCACAAGCAGTGCTTTGTCTTTCACACGGCGTTCTCTAAGCTCCTGGATTTCCTGAGCCCCACTGGAATGGGCAACATGCCTCAGAGTAGCTTTCCCCAGATTACATGGCAAAATTAGCAGCCACATCCCTCAACATTTGCCTCCCAACCCAGTGCCCTCTCCCACCTCCTTTCCCCAAGACTGTGCGCACCTGAGCAGGATCTGAGCCGGAGACCGGCCATACTTTTCAGCCAGTGCCAGGACCACTGGCTCCTCCAGTAGGACAGGCTCATTAGGATCACGCCAAGCACGATCAGAGGAGCCCAGAGGACTGTAAGCAGTCACTTCCAGGCCACGTGCTTGGCAGTGGGCAATCAGCTCCTTCTGAGCCAGGTATGGGTGGCATTCCACCTGAATCAAGAAAGAAACCCATCACTATAGGTTGGCCACACCCAACTTGTGGGGCCCCACCATCACATCTTGGCCAACCTTGCATTGCTGATCCCCACTTCCCCTCAACCTACTTTTCTCACTCTCCATCTTCCAATGTCCACTTCATTCTCTTCCCACGTTTCAATACCCTTCATTTCCTTATTTTTGGTTTTCTAATATTCTTATATTTGATATGAACCAATACATAGTACTTGTTCTCACTGACAGAAACTTTATTTATTTTTAGTTTTTTTAAGTTTATTTATTTATTTCGAGAGAGAGCAGGGAAGGGGCAGAGATAGAGGAGAGAGACAATCCCAAGCAGGCGCTGTGCTGTCACCACAGAGCCCAATATGGGGCTCAAACTCCCAAACCATGAGATCATGACCTGAGCCAAGACCTGAGCTGAAACCAAGAATCATATGCTTAACCCACTGAGCCACCTAGACGCCGTGAACCTTACTTTGTATGTACGTTATTCACATTTATTTCCATTGTGTTTCAATCAAAAAGATATTTCAGCTTTTCAAAAATTTTTTAATTTAATCTTAATTCCAGTGTAGTTAACTCAATGCCCTTTTTTTTTCAAAGTTTTTATTTTTTGGGGTGCCTGGGTGGCTCAGTCGGTTGAGTGTCTGACTCTTGATTTTGGTTCAGGTCAGGACCTCAGGGTCATAGGATTGAGCCCTGTGTCAGGCTCTACACTGAGCCTGGAGCCTGCTTGGGATTCTTTACCTCTGTCCCTTTCCTCGACTCACATTCTCTCTCTAAAATAAAAATTTTTTTAATTTTAAGGGTTTTTTTTATGTTTATTTTTGAGAGATACAGAGCGTGAGTGGGGGAGGGGCAGAGAGAGAAAGAGAGGGAAACACAGAATCTGAAGCAGGCTCCAGGCTCTGAGATGTCAGCACAGCGCCTGATGCACAGCTTGATCTCATAACTCTAGGATCACGACCTGAGCCAAAATCAAGAGTCAGACACTCAACAGGCTGAGCCACCCAGGCACCCTCACTACCCTTCTTTATGCAGAGAATTTCTACACCAATACTTCTGAAAACTTGCTAATCATCTCCATAAAACAGACCCATCATCTTCTCACTCATGTTCTTGCACATACATATACCCCCAAACCAATAGATCTGCTTTGCTGTGCTTACCTGCAGGACAGCTGGGCGCACAGAGGCCACGCTGAGCACATCATCAATCTGCCGACTGCTGAAGTTGGACAGGCCCAGTGCCCGTACCAGCCCTTTATCCACCAGTGCCTCCAGAGCCTTCCAGGTCTCCTTGTAGTGAGTAGAGTCATAGCGGATAGTCCCATCGGCATTCTTAGGGAAAGGGTTGTCTCCTCGCCTAAATGAAAGACAGTCCCCCACGAATGGGCACAAATGTAAGCCTCCTACCTTACCTGCCTATCCAGCCATACTAAGCTGTGTCCCCATACTAAGCCCAAAAGGGCAAAAAGTATAAGAAACCTTAGGGGTGCCCGGGTGGCTCAGTCAGTTAAGCGTCTTCGGCTTAGGTCATGATCACACAGTTCGTGGGTTCGAGCCTTGCATCAGGCTCTGTGCTGATGGCTAGCTCAGAGCCTGGAAGCTGCTTCAGATTCTGTGTCTCCTCTCTCTGACCCTCCCCTGCTCATGCTCTTTCTCTCTTTCGCAGAAATAAATAAAACATTAAAAAATTAAAAACAAAAAAAAGAAACCTTATAAAGAAACCCTTTAAGGTCATGACCCAGGCATTAACTTTATACAGAATGCCCATTCCCTCTCCTCTTCTTCCTAAAAACAGATTGTATCTCCTCTCCTCTACAAAGTCTTCCTTCCTCCTTCCTCCTTAGAGAGTTGCATGCTCTTGCAACCTTCTTTCAGTACAGTGCACAGAGCTGATGGTAAGGCTCCTTTCATACACTCTGCCAGAGCTGACTCTCTACGGTAATCCCTAGGCCTAGCTTAGAAGCTAGTAGCTTTTTGAATACATAAAGGGAGCAGGAGGGACCACCCATGCACCCCTCAGGATACACACCATGTGAAGCTGCACTCCTTTCGTATAGCTAAACTCTGGCTGCCGTAGCATAAAAGGCTGAGTTCCCATGGCAAGCTGTGGAGTGTTCCTCTTCTGCTCTGCTACTGTGCCTTATAAGTTACTAACCTGACTCCCCCCGTAACACCCGCAACACCCGCAACACCCAACTCCCTGGATAAAGACCCTGGCAAGGCTCACTCAAAGGCATAAGGCCAGTGCATTAGGTACAGGTCCAAATACTCCAGCTGGAGGTCAGCCAGTGTCTTCCGGAGGGCAGGCTCCACATCCTCAGGGTGGTGTTTAGTGTTCCACAGCTTAGAAGTCACAAACACCTCCTCTCGAGATACCACCTGGTACAGGGGGCAGGGCCCATAGTGAGAAAAGCCCTAGGCACCTAGTCTCATCCACCCTCACCTCTGGGAAAGCGATTAGAAGGAAGGTGCTTCCAGATCCCTCCAGCCAGGCCTCCCTGCCCCAGAGCTCTCTCACCTCACCCCTCTGTAGCCCCAGTCCTCACCTTGCCAGGTCCCACATTCTCCTTCAAAGCCTCCCCAATCTCCGTCTCATTGCCATAGATAGCAGCACAGTCAATGTGGCGGTAGCCTACACTCAGGGCATACTTAACAGCAGCCTTTACCTGCCAGGTGAGAGAAGCAGAGGTTTCAGCTCTGGTGGCTCAGGCCAGAAACTGTCCTCCTGAGGGTTACTGATGGGGGAGGGGCAGGATGACTGCAGTCATCCATAAAGTAGGGGTGAAAACCTGAAAGATGGTTCTAGTTGAGGGGACCAGAGGCTTCTTCAGAGACCCCCAGCCTACCCCAGTAACCCCCAAGGTTCCCTCCTACCCGAGCAATCTCAGTGGGAGCCCAGCAAAAAACTACCATTGTATTCCCAGTTAGATGCTTAAAAGGTGGATGTATCCTTTGACAGAGAACAGAAATACAGGTCATAGGGACAGGTTGTCTAGTCCTGAAGAGCTGGTTACAGAAACATGATATATAGGTAAATAATTGGTAGGCCAACACAGAGAAATGCTTATGGAGCCATGTAGGTCAAGAGAGCTCTAGAAGTTCAGGGAAGCAGAAGAACTCTGAGAGGGGGAGAAAATTAAGGAAGGCAGAGAAGTGAGATGGAGCCTGGGCCCAGAGCCCTCTGTTAGGAGAGAAGAAAGCAGATACCAGGTAGGAGGACAGGTCAGTCAATTTACTAAAAAACAGACTAGAAACATGGAAGCAGAAGCACAACCAACAGTGTCAGGGCCTTACCATTCAAGATCCCCATCTAGGTATAGCTCTTACTATCCAGATGTACTCCCTTCACCCCTGCTGCCCCATGCCCCTAATCTTGGCCCAGTTCTGACCTCCACCCTCTGCCTTTAAAAAAAATTTTTTTAGGGGCGCCTGGGTGGCTTAGTCGGTTAAGCGTCCGACTTTCGCTTAGGTCATGATCTCGCGGTTCGTGGGTTCGAGCCCCGCGTCGGGCTCTGTGCTGACTGCCAGCTCAGAGCCTGGAGCCTGTTTCAGAGTCTGTCTCCCTCTCTCTCTGACCCTCCCCCGCTCACCCTGTCTCTCTTTCTCTCTCTCCTAGAAATAAATTAAAAAAAAAAAAAAACATTAAAAAAAATTTTTTTTAATGTCTTATTTATTTCTGAGAGAGAGAGAGAGAGAGAGAGTGTGAGCAGGGGAAGGTCAGAGAGAGGGGAAGGCAGAGAATCTGAAGCAGGCTCCAGGCTGAGCTAGCTGTCAGCACAGAGCCCGATGCGAGGCTCAAACCCACGAACTGTGAGATCATGACCTGAGCAGAAGTCGGACGCTCAACTGACTAAGCCACCCAGGTGCCCCTCCAACCTTTGCCTTTATCTAGCTCCTGGACTTGTACTGGGCCATGTCAGTGCCTGCCTGTAGCACAAAGTCTCTGACTCCAGGGTTCTAGGCATGTAGGAATGAAAGCAAAGGGAAAAGAGGCAGAGCACAACACAAATACCAGCCTAAATTCCAGAGAGAAGATGCTGTTCTCCCTGCCAGAGTCCGTCTCAAACTTAATCCCCAAACTTCTCTAAACCCTGACTCAGATTTCCAAAGAACAAGGAAGCAGCCCTGGGAAGATGCCCCACCCAAGGTGGGAGCAGACCTCTATTTCCATGCTCCCCTAAGATGAAAGAGTTGACACCAGGGGTTATTATACTCCAGCTAACAGCTGCCTTTTGTTTTTTCCAGCCTTTGTGGTAAGAATGACTTTAACATATTTAAATGGTTACATGAATACGTAATCCCCTCCATTTTGCAACTTGTCCAGCAGAATCTAAATTATTAACCATCTGGTTCTTTAAGAAAACGTCTGCTAACCCTTGGTCTACACAGCTGACATAGTTATTCTTCAAACCTCAACACCTGCTGTGTGTCTACCTCTGGACTGAACATTAGGGAGTGGCCTAGTCCTCAAGGAACCCTGTGTAGGAGAGGGAGACACGATCATGGTACAGGGTAAGTGGCATTATGAGGGCTCAGCATAGGGCTGGGGACAGAGGGATCCTATGTCTGCCACAGCACTCAGTGCAGATCCAATTACTGAAGCAGTTTCTTTCTATTTGCTTGACCCTGCTGGGCCCCTCATCCCTTCCTCTGAGTCAGCTGAGGAAGCCAAGGACTCATTGCTGGTCTCTTCTCTTGTTTCTTCCCACTGCCCTTCAGGCTCATACCTACATGAAATGGAGTACAGGGTGGGGGCTGCTAGGGAAAATGCTTGGGACCATCTCCCAAATACTGCCTCTTCCCTAGCAAAGGCACAAGAAGCCCTCCTCCTCTTCCTCCATCTCTCACCTGGCCAGGATCGCTCTTCCAAGTGCCCAGTCCAATCAGAGGCATCTTCTGCCCAGTGTGCAGAAGGACGCAGGAAGCTGTCATTGCCCCCCTGAAACACAGATGGGAAGAGAATGGTGTGGGAATCAGTCCTGCTGCTTAAGCTTTAGCCACCTACTGGTCAAGACTCCTGTAAAACATTGGTGGTAAAGGGAACACAGGGTGAAAGGAGAGCAAACACGTGGTTGTGTATACATTCCTGTGAGCAGAGGGCAGCTAAGACAGGGTAACTAGAACCAATCAAAGTCAGGAGCTCATGGACAAATATTAACTGGACCACCAGCTTGGCTGCCTTTCCTTCTACCAGGCTAAAGGTCTATGTTAGACAGTTCTAATACCTAAAAACAAAAGTGGGTGGCTCCCTGAAGTACCCAGCCTTGACTACATAAGGTCTCAAACCGGTATAAGACAGGTAAAGGTCATTATGAAACAAAGTGACACCAGGTGAAAGAACAGGCTCAGGGATGGGTCACTTCTCTGAAGATGAAATGAACATACCCAGGAGGTTGTCAGAAACTAGATTCTCCTAGTCCCTCATGAAGATGTTTGATCGGCATGCTGCTAGGCCTGAGTGGGCTCTTACAAGAAAAGTAGGCCATCATTTAGATGAAACAAACAAGCTCAGAGAGGTGAAGTTATTTGCCTCAAATCAACAGCTAAGAAGTGGCAGAGGCAAGCATCCAAGGAAGAGCCAATGGAAAAAGGAAAGAAAAGGGAGGTAAACACAGACTCATAAGATACTTGTGCTATGCCTCACAGTAGACACATATTACAATAAGCTACAGAAAAGCAAATGACTTCTGCAGGGCAAGAACCAGGGAATATTGACACTGGCTTTTAAGAGTAAGTTGGACTTTCCTAAGAGTCAAGGGGAAAAAGCTTTCCAGGAAAGGTAATTAGACATTGCAGAAAGAAGTAAATTATAGGCACAGGAAAATTTCCAACTGAACAAAACAGGTAGGTGATTGGAACAATACTCTTTGGAGAGCTATGAAAATCAGAAGTCTCCAAATGGCCCAAGGATGCTCATTCAGGCAGCAAATGATGAATGTTCCAGGCCTTGTATAAGGTCTAAGAGACATACATACTCAAATAAAGTCCCTGCCCTCTTGGAGTTTATGGGCTAGCGGGGGAGGACAGAAGAGATCAGTACAATGTATAAGATAGGAGCAAAATCTGCACAAATGCTACAAGAAAAGAGTAACCCTGCTAGAATGGCTTCCTGGAGGTGATATCTGAGTCATCCTTTTCTTTTTAAGATTTTATTTTTAAATATTCTTTACACCCAACGTGGGGCTCAAACCCACAACCCCAAATTCAAGAGCTGCATGCGCTATCAACTAAACCAGCCAGGCATGCCAAGTCTTTTTTTTTTTTTAATAGTTTATTGTCAAGTTGGTTTCCATATAACACCCAGTGCTCATCCCAACAAGTGCCCTCCTCCATGCCCATCACCCCCCTTCCCCTCCCCTGCACCCCCATCAGCCTTCAGTTTGTTCTTGGCATTCAAGAGTCTCATGGTTTGCCTCCCTCCCTCTCCCCTACTGTTTTTCCCCTTCTTCTCCCCCATGGTCCTCTGTTAAGTTCCTCCTAATCCTCCTATACGTGCAAACATATGGTATCTGTCCTTCTCTGCCTGACTTATTTTGCTCAGCATAATACCCTCAAGTTCCATCCATGTTGCTACACATGGCCAGATTTCAATCTTTCTCATTGCCATGTAGTATTCCATTGTATAGATAAACCACATCTTCTTGATCCATTTGTCCGTTGATGGACACTTAGGCTCTTTCCATGTTTTGGCTATTGTTGAGAGTGCTGCTACGAACACTTGGGTACAAGTGGCCCTATGCATCAGCACTCCTATATCCCTTGGGTAAATCCCTAGGAGTGCTATTGCTGGGTCATAGGGGAGTTCTATTGTTAATTTTTTGAGGAACCTCCACACTGTTTTCCAGAGGGGCTGCACCAGTTTACATTCCCACCAACAGTATAGGAGGATGACCATTTCTCCACATCCTCGCCAGCATCTAGAGTCCTCTGATTTGCTCATTTTAGCCACTCTGGCTGGCGTGAGGTGGTATCTCAGTGTGGTTTTGATTTGTATTTCCCTGATGAGGAGGGATGCTGAGCATCGTTTCATGTGTCTGTTGGCCATCTGGATGTCCTCTTTGGAGAAGTGTCTGTTCATATCTTCTGCCCATTTCTTCACTGGATTGTTTGTTTTTCAGGTGTAGAGTTTGGTGAGTCCCTTATAGATTTTGGATACTAGCCCTTTATCTGATATGTCATTTGCCACTATCTTTTCCCATTCAGTCAGTTGCCTATTAGTTTTATGGATTGTTTCTTTTGCCATGCAGAAGCTTTTAATCTTGATGAGGTCCCAATAGTTCATTTTTGCTCTTGATTCTCTCGCCAAGTCAAGTATTGATGAATTGCAGTTATCCAAGTGAAAGGGAAAAGCCAAAGAATTCTCACCCCAAGAGCTGATAAGGTAGAAACAACCTTTTCCCTTGATTTCATCAGTACTATAGATATCACTCCCTTGGTATTGATTTCATTGCCAGCAATACCTTTATAAATATAACCTTTGTTTCCAAGTTCTAAGAAGACATCCAGAATATTATGATAGAGCAGGAAATAAGACAAGTTCTAAGAATAACTGACACATCAAAATTGTCTTTCCTGATACATCTGACTCCTGAGGAATTATTTTTCCCCCCACAAATGTTTATTTTTGAGAGAGAGAAGGAGAGCAGAGGAGGGGCAGAGAGAGAAGGAGACAGAGGATCCGAAGCGGGCTCTACATTGACAGCAGGGAGCCTGACATGGGGCTTGAACTTACGAACCAGGAGATCATGAACTGAGCTGAAGTCAGATGCTTAATGGACGGAGCCACCCAGGTGCCCCTGAAAGAACTTTACAGTCTAGCGCAACCTGGTTATGGAGACCACCTGTTTCTGCTAAAACAAAAACAAAAAGGTTCAATCTGGACATCAAACATAGATCACTGAGGGCAAAAGTGTTAGCAAACTTCCCAGGGATACAAACTTCCCAGGGCATCAGGCAAGCAAGTCTAGACTTCACAGGAGGAACTAGCCTGCCAGTTGGCACAAGTATCTGTGGCTGGTTTCCTGGGCTTGATCTCCAAACAGGTGACCTGTTGGCCTCTCCTAGATTTCCCAGCACACATTAAAGAACTCTGATATTAGATGTGGACTTATAATGAGAGCCCTGAACAAAGAAAGGCCTGATCTAAGGTGAAAAGAAGAAACCTGATGCTTGTTACTCCCTTTCTATTGATGGTGAAACTGAAAACCGAAAACACTGAGGCTTGGAGAGGGGGCGGGTTTAGGGATCATACAAGTAGGAAAACCTAACAAAGAGCTTCAGAGAATAAGAGCTCCAAGGGAGGGAATGGAAGAGTCTCAGCAAAGAACACATGTTTTTCTCTAGGACAGGAAGTCAGACTCTGCCAGCTCTGGGCTTCCTCATCTTCTGCCTGAGGCACTGGCTTTCCAACCTTCTCCCAACATGTTCTGAAGTTGTCCAGAACTGTAGAGCTTGGCCCCTGGCAATACTCAGAAACCCTCACGTTAATTTGGGAAGGTTTTACTGAAGAAAGAGAGAAAAACTGGGTGTGCATAGGGAGAAGTAGTATTAGGTCTCAGATTTTAGTGGTGTCTGGCTGGCTTAGTCGGTGGATCATTAACTCTTGATCCTGGGGTTTTAAGTTCAAGCCAAGTTGGATATAGAGATTACCTAAAATCTTTTTTTTTTTTTTTTTAAGGACTCCGGTTTTATTTTTTCTAAATCAGCGCCTATGTTTCCTCTCTGTAAGGTTGTCTTCCCTTCTCAGAGGAGGGCTCTATAGCTGCTGCTTAGATGCAGGGATCTCAAAAACACAGGAAAAAGAGGAAGCAGTATTTACATGAGTGTTCCCTGGCTGCATGGGCCTTTCCTCTACTTCCCATAAATGTTGGTTTCACTCAGAGTTTTGTCCCCATGTCTCCCTAGTTAAGCTCATGTCTTCAGTTATCACTTTAAGCACTGAATCTGCCTACCCAAGTTCTGTACATTCAACTCCCTATGGATATCTCCACCAATATGTCCTATAGACATAACCAAAACTGAACTCATCAAATCCAGCAGCAGAGCACAAAGGAATCAGTTCAGGGCCTGGGGCTGCACACACCTGGATTTGAATCTCAGCACCCTGACATTAAGATAGCAGGGAGTTCCCGGAGAAATGTTATACTCTGTATTTGCCTCAGGTATTTGTCATTGGGCTGCAGGTGTCAGGAAATTTAATTTCACCTGTGATTTCCTCCTTGCCTTTGTTTCCCATATTACTACGGAGGGGTGATGTTGGGGCTCCAGAAAACGGAGTCTACAGGTTTCTAGAGATTAAGCTACTGATAATTTACCTGTAATTTTGTAATTTACTAAGATGTTTGGAAACTGATGGAGACTCTTAACAGTTTACCCATCTGTTTTCTGTCCTTTCCTTTGTTCTTGGGCAGCCAGGAGCTCCTGAGGAACATTACACATATCCATCCTACCTTGTGTGTGTGTGCATGCATGCATGCGCGCGCACTAGCATGTGCTTTGCCCTCAGCTTGCCTTCAAGCTCATCACACGGGGTCTTGAAAAGCCATCTAAATAAAGTATTTCAGTTCATGTGGCATTTCTGAGTTATTACCATTTTATGGTTTTGACAAGTGATTGGTAGGGGGGGTATACCCTAGCCTCTACTTCCAAGAAGTGAGCATGGAAAACTATTTTAAATATGTAACATTGGCCTAGATTTGCTCTGTTCGGATGGTTTAAAAATCCTACTGGTGAGGGAGCAGAAGTCAAACTGAAACGGGGCAAACACCACCTAACCCCCCTTCTCCTCCCCCCCCCACAAGGTGGGATAAGTGTGACATTCTTAAGGCATTCCAGGCTGCCCAAGAACAACGGAAAAGAGGAAAACAAATGGTTAATTGATAGAGATCACAGTCATGCAGGACCTGAGTCTCCATCAGTTTACAAATGTCTTAGTAAATTACAAGAAAAAGGCAATCTTATCAATAGCCTAATCTGCAGAAACCTATAGATTCAGTTTCCTGGAGCCCCAACATCACCCTCCCCTCCATTGTGAAGTGGGGTGCAAAGGCAAGAAGGAAATGGTAGGTAAAATTAAATTTCCTGGGGCACCTGGGTGGCTTAGTCGGTTAAGCGTCCGACTTTCATTTAGGTCATGATCTCGCGGTTCGTGGGTTCGAGCCCCGCATCGGGCTCTGTGCTGACTGCCAGCTCAGAGCCTGGAGCCTGTTTCAGAGTCTGTGACTCCCTCTCTCTCTGACCCTCCCCTGCTCACGCTGTCTCTCTCTCTCTCTCTCCTAGAAATAAATAAAAAAAATTTCCTTATAACCTGCAGCCCACTGACGAATACTTGAGGTTGGCAGAGTGTAACATTTCTCCAGGAACTTCCTACTGTCTTCATGTTAATACCTTACTGAAAGGAAAAACCACCAAGCAAGGCCTCCATTATCTTTTGAGTCCTCTTTAGCATATGAAAGTCCTTTTGGGAGGCCTCTCTGTTGCCTTTATCTCCTCCAACTCTATAGGAAATAATCAGTGACTCTACACAACCCCAGAACAGCTCTTTCAGCCCCTGGGTCCTGTCCCCGTGCTTTAATAAAATCACCTTTTTTGCATCAAAGAGGTTTCAAGAATTCTTTCTTGGCCGTCAGCTCTAGACCCCCACCACTCCAAAACCCCATCACTACTAATACTGATAAATATATATTCTTAAGCTTATTAGCTTTTTATTTTGAGAGTCAAAGACAGAGAGGGAGAGAGAGAGAGAGCACGCGAGCGAGCATAAGAGGGGAAGGAGAAAAGAAAGAGGGAGAGAGAATCCCAAGCAGGCCCATGCTGTCAGCATTGTTTAAACTCATGAACCATGAGATCGTGACCTGAGCCAAATACTTCATGTACTTCTTGATGTGAAAAGAATTTTAAAACATATTTCTTAAGTCTTTCTCCAGTCCATCCATAGCTGCCTCCACTGCTACTGCTCTAGCTCGAACACACGCCTACCTGAACCACCATCTCTCTGCTTCCAGTGCAGCCGCTCTCCCAATCCAGTCACTAAATCTGACCATGTGACTCTGAGGCTCAAACTCTTCCAGCAGTTATTGCTGATCTTCAGGATAAAGTCTATAGTCCTTAGTAATACATTTCATAACCTGGCTCCCATCCTCCTCATTTTTCCACCTCTTCATTCCAATCTCCATGTTTCAGACTGCAGAAGCAGCCACCACTTAACTGACTACAAGCACACTTTGCTTCCCCAAGTCCCACCCTTGCCTGCTCATCCTTCAGCTAGCACTTGCTCCTCCTGTGCCCTGACAGCTTGTGCACATAGCTGGAGTTGTTTGTTTATATGAGTTTCCCTTACAAAATGGGGGACATTTTTGAGGTCAGAGGTCATCTACCTGAACCCCTTACTCCTAGCATGCCTGCACCATGCACACACATAGAAACACATGTGAGCACACACACAAAGGCAATTGAGAGGGACAGGGCATTTGAGGAAGTCACTGCCTTCATTACCTTTTTTTTTTCTTTTTTTTAAAGTTTATTTATTTTGAGGGAGAGAGAGTGCAAGGTAAGCAGAGGAGGGACAGAGAGAATGGGAAAGAGAATCCCAAGCAGGCTCCACAGGGCTCCATGTGAGATCACGACCTGAGCCAAAAAACAAGAGTCCCATGCGTAACCAACTGAGCCACCCAGGTGCCCCCATCACCTTCTCTCTTCACTTCTTGGGTAACCTGGAAAGAATAATCTCTGGAAGATATCAGAGCACTTTACCATTTGCAGCAAAAAAAAAAAAAAAAAAAAAATATCCCCAGTGGCTTCATACAGGATGATACTGGGATTGTTGTGTACAGATAAGAAAACCCAGATCTTGGGGAAATTAACAGGCCTGATCAGAAACATTAAGACTCTTTTAGGGAAGTCTTGCAGCCTGATATGAGTAGGCCGAAAGGAAGAGTTAATAGTAGTCCCATCTGGTGACGGTTCAGATTCCAGTCTCACTGTAACAGAGGTCTGAGGCAATAGAAAAACAATCCCTAGCTTTCCCAAACTCAAGGCAGGTGCCTAAGTTAACTCATTCTACCTACTACAGCCACTTTCAGGAAGTATCTCTGCAATTCCAGAGCTCCTGGAAAAACTGTGTTGGTGTGCAAAAGAGGGCAGGGGCGCCTGGGTGGTTCAGTTTGCTAAGCGTTCAACATCGGCTCAGGTCATGATCCCCCTCTCCCCACTCCCTACCCTACCCCACCACGCCCCTACCCTCCCCCCCCCCAAACCCCAGTGTAGGAGTTCGAGCCATGCCTTGGGCTCAGTGCTGAGAGATCAGAGCCTGCAGCCTGCTTCAGATTCTGTGTCTCCCTCTCTCTGTCCCTTCCCCGTCCCGGCTCGCGCTCTCTCTCAATCTCTCTCCTTCTCTTAAAAATAATTTAACATTAGGGGCGCCTGGCTGGCTCAGTCGGTTGGGCTGCCGACTTCGGCTCAGGTCATCTCATGGTTCGTGGGTTCGAGCCCTACATCGGGCTCTGTGCTGACAGCTAGCTCAGAGCCTGGAGCCTGTTTTGGATTCTGTGTCTCCCTCTTTCTCTGACTCTCCCCTGCTCACGCTGTCTCTCTCTCTCTCTTTCTCTCTCAGAAATAAATAAAACGTTAAAATTAAACGTTAAAATTAAAAATAAATAAAACGTTAAAATTAAAAAAAATAAGTTAACATTTAAGAAAAAAGAGGGCAATTAAAACTTACTAAATTTAGTAAGTTGACGGGGGCTTTAAAAGCTTTATCTCAATTCTCACTACAGTTCCGATGGAGGAACTCATTTCATTCGTGAGTAAACTAAGGTCCAGAGAAACAACTTATCCAAGATCACACAGAGCTCAAATCCAAAACCAAGTCAGGCTGCCTCCAGAGCCTGCGCTCTCCGCTCTATTCCGGGGGCGCACAACTCTGTAGTGAACGATCAAGGCAATCTCCTCTGCGAGAAAGATGGAACAGCAGCAGGAGAAACTCACCTCGGCTCAGTCACAGAGCGTGAACAAGACAGAGTGATCTCCGGTTCTGCACCCTGCCAACGATCCAGTAAGCCTCAGCTTCCGGAACTGGTGGGATGCAAAGGAAGTTGGTTGGCCGGATGGTGGAGGTAGGGTTCTAGCTTAAGTCTGGCGGTGAGGAGGAAGCTCCTCCCGGAGGAGGGGAGAGGGCCGGGCATTCAGCATCACGCGCAGTGGTGGACCCCACCCCTGCCCCCCCACCCCCTGTAAATTGCTGGAGATCGGAAGCCAGAGCTGGGAGCCTGCACCAGCTCCATCTCTAGCTCTGGTAGCCGGATTGGCTGGAGTCTGGACACATCTCACTGCGCAGGCTTGGAGTACGCGAGGGCAAGGTGAAGCGCGATCCGCTGGCCACTTGGGGGACCCTAACAGCCGGGCCAGTACAACCCTCTGCTGGCCCACATTGCACCGCGCGCCACAGCTACGCCGCTCTAGGCTGCTGCTCCAGCTGGAGGGAGGAGGGTCCTGGGTGTCACATTGTAGGTTCTTCTGATGTCTCCACTCCTTCCGGGTTCACAAAACCGGCTCTCGCTCCTATCTTTTAGAGTTAGTTTGGCGGGGTTCCCAGAGTATACTTAAGCTGGCTCGTTACTTGGTCAGGCAAATAGGCTCGGAGAGCAGCCGCGACATAAAAGTTGTCTGTAACAAGGAAGACTTTGGGACTCTGGGCTGCAAGTTCGTGGTGCCTGTATCCGGACTGTGGACCCTGGCCACGCATTAATGTGCCAGGTACTGTGCTAGACTTAGACACACGATTTTATTGACTCTTCAGCCCTGTAAGGGAGATGTTCTTTTTTATTTTTTGTAAGCCTTTTTATTGGAGCATAGGATAGCATACTTAAAGAAAAATGCACAAATCTAAAACGTACAGCTTTATGATTTTTTTTTCAATGTAACTATTATCCAAGTGAAGATACAGACGTTACCTGCATACTGGAAGCCTCCAGTGAGGGAGGCATTCACGTTCAGTCTTACAGATTGGACAGACTCAACCAGGTAAAGTAACTTGGCCAAAATCACATAACTGTTAAGTTAGTTATACAGATTTTATATTTGAAATAGCCATTACCATTTGGACTGAGGTGCCTTGCATTTTACATGTTTTCCACTCAGTGTAGCTCTGCTTTTCTCTCCCCACACCTCTGTCTCCCCTGCCCCACACTCTTCCTCATTTTCTCCCCACTGTCACTCCCCATTTTCTCCTCAATAGAGGTGGTGTCCTAATGGACCAAATGTCCAATGTTTGACACCATCTATCTCATAAAGACACTCAGATTCCAGCTTATGTGGTTAGAATTTAATATCCCTCAAACTCAGCTTATGATAGCAAAGACTTGCCATCAAGAGACACATCTCTTGTATCTCATCCCTCCCACCTTTTCTTCAGGGTTTGACAGACTCCATATTTCTTTCCTGCTGAGTCCGACTTCTTAAAAGTCTGAAGTACAACAATCAGGTGGTGACCTTCCCAAGTAATAAACCACTGAGGCCCTCTCCTTCCCCAACTTTGGGGCTTTTGGTCTTAATTCTGGTGCCAGAGAATGTTTCATACAAGGCACAACCCTATCCCTCCAAGAGTTTTCGTTTCTTTTTTTTTAAATTATTTTTTATGTTTTATTTATTTCTAGGAGAGAGAGAGAGAGACAGCATGAGCAGAGGAGGGTCAGAGAGAGAGGGAGTCACGGACTGAAACAGGCTCCAGGCTCCGAGCTGGCAGTCAGCACAGAGCCCGACGCGGGGCTCAAACCCATGAACCGCGAGATCATGACCTAAGCGAAAGTCGGACGCTTAACCGACTAAGCCACCCAGGCGCCCCCTCCTCCAAGAGTTTTCAAATAGTCATCAGATTACAGAATAGATCGACTCAAGAACACACCACCCCTTTCACAACCGTCCTTTTCTCATTTTACAAAAGACAAGTCTCTCAGTCAATTTCTAGGGTGCGTTGCCCCATTGTAAAAACAAGGAGGCAGAGAACAGTCTGAGGGTAGGCTGAGAGGAGACCAAGTGAATGAGTTGTCTAAGAATCTAAGGTAAATGAGTGGTTCAGGCAGGAGACATAGTAGGAATTATTGGTTTTTTGGCTTCCCCGTGTCCATTCCTCCCTCTTCTGGAGAATTTCTTCCTCCTCATTGGATCCAATTCAACAGTCATTAATTCAAGTACTTGCCCTGCCCTACCCAACATGTATGTGAATATCCCAAGATATGCCAATTGGATATTCCTTCCTTGAGTTTGAATTATTAATATAGTCACCAAAAGACTAATCAGCTGGATTTCATGCCTTTCATCATGAAATGCATTTCACTGGCACACTGCCATGGCTGTCAAGCAATTTCTGCTAATAGGACCTCCTGAAGCCACTTGGTTCCTGCCAATTCCATGCTGTACCTTCCTTTTGGTTTTGGAAGTACTTATATAGCCTTCCAAAAAAACTCTTTCTTTTTCTTTGGTTACAGCCAGTTTTTGTTACCTAGAACCAAAGAACCCTAACAGACACAAATGAGTTAAAATAGTGTCAGACACTGCAGGAAGAAGAGTAAGTATATCACAGGGAACTCTGCAAAAAGAGGTAATAGAGAAAAAATCAATTTAGGATTGTATGAATGTGAATACAATGTGAATATGTTTTTTCCATCTCTCTTAGATTCAGGTACTGTATACAATACAAGAGGAGTGATTCAAGTTAGATATGAATATGGTCTGTTTATATTTATATTGATGATCACATCCACATGTGACCCTGGAACTGCTACAGCCATTTTGGTTCTAGAATGAGGATGAAACCGGGGCGCCTGGGTGGCTCAGTCAGTTAAACATCTGACTACAGCTCAGGTCATGATCTCACGGTTCGTGGGTTCGAGCCCTGCATCGGGCTCTGTGCTGACAGCTAGCTCAGAGTGTGGAGACTGTTTCAGATTCTGTGTCTTCCTCTCTCACCGACCCTCCCCTGCTCATGCTGTTTCTCTCTGTCTCTCAGAAATAAATAAAACATTAAAAAAATAATAAATCAGAATGAGGATGAAACCATATAAAGAGGAGGACAAAGCCAAGAGAATGTGAGGGAATTAGAGACACCGAGTCTTGAGTGTCACAAGTGCAAAACTGGAAGCAGGGACACTTGTTACTAGGCAGTCATCTAGGTGAGAGGTGATGAGGATGAGGATCTGTCCTAGGATAGCAGCTAAATGGAAATATTTAGGAGCAGAACTGGGCTCATTTGGTGATCCATTAGATGTGGGAAGCAAAAATAAAGGAAGAGTCAGAATGACTCCTAGGTTTCCAAGTTGAGTACATTAGAGGATGGTGAATGGTTTCCTAAATAAACCATATTTTCTCCCACCTTTGGGGCTTTGCATATGCTGTTCCCCTATCTAGAACACTCTTTCCTTCAAGTATCCCCTAGTCCCAAAACATCTCTTCTGAGAAGTCTTTCCTGACTGGCTTGGACTGAGTTAAATGTTCCTCTTTTTTTTTTTTTTTTTTTTTAATATTTATTTATTTTTAAGAGAGAGAGAGAGAGAGAGAGCAAGCAGGGAAGGGGCAGACCAGAGAAGGAGACACAGAATCCGAAGCAGACTCCAGGCTCTGAGCTGTCAGCATAGAGCCTGAGGCAGGACTCAAACTCATGAGTTGTGATCCAGCTCAGAGTCTGGAGTCTGCTTTGGATTCTGTGTCTCCCTCTCTTTCTGCCCCTCCCCCATTCATGCTCTGTCACTCAAAAATAAACACTTAAAATTAAAAAAAAAAAGAATATGTAAAATTTCTGAACATTTAACTTATATACTTGATATGTACATTTTCCCACATCATGTTGTATTTCAATTTAAAAGAGAAGCCTTTCAAATTAAAAAAAAGAAGAAGAAAAGAAAACAGGGATGCCTGGGTGGCTCATTTGGTTAAACATCTGACTTCGGCTCAGGTAATGATCTCACGGTTCATGGGTTTGAGCCCCGCGTCGGGCTGTGTGCTGACAGCTAGCTCAGAGCCTCTAGCTCAGACCCTGGAGCCTGTTTCTGATTCTGTCTCTCTCTCTCTCTCTCTGACCCTCCCCTGCTCGCGCTGTCTCTCTCTCTCTCAGAAATAAATAAAACATTAAAAAATTTAAAAAACAAACAAACAAAAACAACAACTAAGGGCGTCTGGGTGACTCAGTTGGTTAAGTGTCCGACTTCTGCTCAAGTGATGATCTTGTGGTTTGTGAGTTTGAGCCCTGCATCGAGCTCCGGGCTAACAGCCTGGAGCCTGGAGCCTGCTTTGGATTCTGTGTCTTCCTCACTCTCTGCCCCACCCCTTGCTCCCATTCTGTCTCTCTCTCAAAATAAATAAACATTAAAAATTTTTTTTTTAATCCTATATGTATAAGGAAAGAGAGTGGATGAAAACACACCAAACTAATTACAACAGTTATATTTCTTTAGTGGAAGTATAGGTTATTTTGTTTTTCTTCTATATTTATCAAGATTTTGAACTATTGGATTGGATTTATTTTAGTACATCTGGAGAGTCACTTGGACCCACCTGCTCCCAGGTTCTCCATTTACTCAGTCAAGCACCCTAGTCACTACTGTTGCTTATCTCCTGATGCAGTAGTCTATCTTGCCTCGCCAAGTGCATGGGCCAAACACCCTCTCTTTTGCATCTGTTGTAGTGGGAGCTGTAGCAGCTATGGCAATCAGTTATGACAACCAGACCCACTGAGGGTTTTGCCACTTATACCACTTTCAGAGTGAGCTGAAGCATTTGATGTGGGGATTAGGATCAGTCCTCAGGCTTCCCTGAGGATCAGGGAGTGCAGGGGAGTTAATGTCTCATAGAGTATAAGGAAATTGACCAATGAGAGATAGAAGGAAAGACTACAGATAGTTTGCTTTTCCTTTACCCAATAAATGGTTCCTGGACACCATATAGTGGTTTCTTTTTTTCTTTTTTGTAAATGTTTTATTTATTTTTGAGGGAGAGAGAGACAGTGTGAGCAGCGGAGGGACAGAGAGAGAGGGAGGTATAGAATCTGAAAGGGCTCCAGGCTCTGAGCTAGCTGTCAGCACAGAGCCCGATGCAGGCCTTGAACCCACGAACTGTGAGATCATGACCTGAGCTGAAGTCAGATGCTCAACTGACTGAGCCACCTAGGCGCCCCCCGCCCCTGCCACCCTCCCCCCCCCATAGCGGTTTCATACATCCTCTCAGACCTCTATAACTCAGCAATTAGCTGTGTCTTTTTATGAAGCTATAGCAAGCTCTGTAGCACACCACCTTTTGGTTTCTTTGCCTTCTTTGCCTCATTTCTGTTTTTGTTTTTAAAGGTTATTTGTCTATTTTTGAGAGAGAGAGAGAGAGAGAGAGAATCCCAAGTAGGCTCCTCACTGTCAGCATGGAGCCTGATGCGGGGCTTGAAACTGCAAACTTGTGAGGTCATGACTGGAGCTGAAGTTGGAAGCTTAACTGACTGAGCCACACAGGCACCCCTTCTTTGCCTCATTTCTGTTTTTCCCTCATCTTTATTGCCCTGAGAATGAATTATTGAAGTTGCCAATAAAGCCTTGGCATGTAAACTTTGTCCTGAGCTCTGGTTTTCTAGAGAAACAGTCTAAGATTTTTAAAAAAACGTTATCTTTTTTTAAAGATTTAGTTTTTATTTTTAAGTAATCTCTGCACCCAATGTGGGGCTCGAACTCACAACCCTGAGATCAAGAGTTGCATCCAGGCACTCCAAAACCATATTATCTTTATAATGAAGAGAGAGACAGAGGAGTAATGGGGGAAAATGATTTCTTTTTTAAATGTTTTTTTTAATGCTTTTATTTTATTTATTTCTGAGAGAGAGACAGACAGTGTGAGAGAGGAGGGTCAGAGAGAGAGGGAGACACAGAATCCAAAGCAGGCTCCAGGCTCTGAGCTAGCTGTCAGCACAGAGCCTGACGTGGGACTCGAACCCACAAACTGTGAGATCATGACCTGAGCTGAAGTCGAACACCCAACCGACTGAGCCACCAGGCGCCCCGGGGGGAAAATGATTTAAAAAGAACCAAAAATGGGGCGCCTGGGTGGCTTAGTCGGTTGAGCGTCCGACTTTCGCTTAGGTCATGATCTCTCGCGGTTCGTGGGTTCGAGCCCCGCGTCGGGCTATGTGCTGACTGCCAGCTCAGAGCCTGGAGCCTGTTTCAGTCTGTGACTCCCTCTCTCTCTGACCCTCCCCTGTTCACGCTGTCTCTCTCTCTCTCCTAGAAATAAAAAAAATAAAATAAAATAAAATAAAAATAAAAAGAACCAAAAATGAGTATAATGCTCATTTTATTTATTTTTTAAATAAAATAAATTTATTTTATTTGTAATGCTCATTATATTCACTATAATCAATAAATTGTGAAACTATTTATTGATAATCCATTATTTGTCCTACTCTCTACATTCATACTGTCTAATTTCCACAACAGAAGCTTTTGAATTTGCTTGATCTGAATGACCTTGTGGAGAGCTGGTTCAGTGAAATGGTTAATCCTGAACCAGATGGTCTGGATTTAGGAGTAAACAGGAGATAAAGATGTGGAGAATCAGTGAACAGATTTCTCAAGAATATAAGGAGAAGGAAAGTGATATGTCAGTGACTTGAGAGAAAAGAAGATGGAGAGAGAGTTTTTCATTATTGGGAAATTTAAACATGAACATGTGCTAAGGGGAAGGGTCCAGAAAAAGAGAATGGAGATAAGAAAGGGGAGAGAATAATGGGATCATGTTTTTGGCTAAGATTTATTGAGCATTTTTTTAAGTTCTAGTATCATAGTCCATTTGGGCTGCTATAACAGAATACCACAGACTGCGTACTTTACGAACAGCAAAACTTTATTGCTCACAGTTCTGGAGTCTGGAAGTCCAAGATCAGGGAGCCATCATGATCAAGTAAGGGCCCTCTTCCAGGTAACAAACTTAATGTATCATGGAGATACAGTATGGAAGGGACTGTAAGTACAGAAGGGACAAGATATTTCTCTGGAACCTCTTTAATAAGGCTCTAATCCAATTCATGATGGTTCTATCATCATGACTTAAGCACCTCCCAAAAGTGCTGTATACTGATACCAACACATTGGGCATTAAGATTTCAACATACGAATTTTGGGTGAACACAAACATTCAAATCATAGCACCTAGTCCTTTTGCTGGACAAAAAGATGGACCAAAAAATGGACCAGATGTGTCCTCTGGCTTCACAGTTCACAGCCTAGAGGGACTAATGTGGAATAGGTAGGATGGAGACACAGAGCTAGCCTTATGGAGAAGAAGCTGAAACTGATGAAGAGCTGGAAAGTGAGAAGGGCCCTAGGAAGAAGGAAGGCATGCCCCTCTCTGGATCACTGAGTGGGAGGGACAAGTTCTCAACCCTGCCTCACTGAGCACTTCAGCATTTGGCAAAAGTTTCTAGAATCTGAGAGGAATGTGGTCAGGTCAGATGGATAAGGGAACACCATCTTCCCAAGTCTCTGAGTCTGTCTTGGGGCTATCCTGGTGTTTTACTTGCTAGCACTTCCTGCTTACTCTAGATTAGGCTGTCAGAGCAGAAGCCAAGAACAAAGTTCGGGTTCTCATAACAGATTCCCTTACGCAAATCAAGGCAATAAAGGAGCCACCCTGTAAGCTCACAGCCAGGAGATATAGAGAGTAGCACTGCAAATATGCTTTACTTAGATGAAAGGAGCATGAGGCAAGGTGCTTATCCACACAGTCTCACCTCGCTCTTAGCAGGACTTCTCAGACCCTCTCCAGACTCCTTATCAGTGTCAGTAAGAAATTTACCCCTGGAGGAAGGAGATCATAAATCCAGACTCACCTCCAGGAGTTAACAACTGAGTATCTTTCCATCCAGTAGAGTGTCCTTCATTCAACTAATTCTTACTGAGTCCTTGCTATATGCTAGATAATTCTGCTAATGTGCTGAGAATACCTTGAACAAGATCTTGCCTTCGTGAGCTGACCTCCTAGTGGTACTGTAGTAGAGGTCAGGAGCACATGTAAGGACAGCCTGATCTCTTTCCAGTCCATAAATGTCTCTAAAGAGCAGAATCATTTCTAAACCCTGGACAGCTCAGAAATCAGCCCTCAATGCAGGATGTTAACTTTTCTTTTTCTTTTTTAATTTTTATTTTTTTTAAAGTTTATTTATTTATTTTGAGAGAGCAAGAGAGAGCAAGCAAGTTGAGGAGGAACAGAGAGAAAGAATACTAAGTAGGAACCCCACTGTCAACATACAGCGAACTGTGAGTTCATGACCTGAGCTGAAATCAAGAGTTGGACGCTTAACTGACTGAGCCACCCAGACACCCCTCTTTTTATTTTAATGTTTTATTTATTTTGAGAGAGAGAGAGCACTGACAAAAGAGGAGCAGAGAGGGAAAGAGAGAATTCCAAGCAAGCTCCACACTGTCAGTGCAGAGTCTGACACAGGGCTCGATCCCAAAAACCCTGAGATCATGACCTGAGCAGACATCAAGAGTCAGACATTCAACTGACTGAGGCACCCAGGTGCCCCGAAAGTTAACTTTTCTGTAGCAAAAGGATGACCCCAACTTTATAAGACCTAATTTTCCCAAAAAAGACAGAATTCCTGCCTGCGTACTTTCTAAGAGTGGACATGGGCTTATGCATAAAGGCAGTCTTTTCTTGTTCAGTCCCTTGGATCCTGTGATCCAATTCAAGAAATTACTGAGCAAGGCTGGCACCAGGCCCTGTGGGCTATACCTTTCAGTCTGCTTCTTCATTCTTCCATATCCAAGCTCCAATCCATTCCTTTCCATTATGCCTATGCATGATTCACTGATTTTACTGTGGACTATGATTGTGTACTCTATCCTGTCTTATCCATAGCCAGGAACCCTCTTCATTGCCAGAGACTGGTTTAGGAAACATGCCCTAGCTATCATTTTAAATAGCAAAATAATAGCTAATATTTATTGGGCTCTTACTATATACATCAGACACTATACTGAATATTTCATAGAAATTACCTCATTTAATCTTCACAACAACCCTAGGAGTAGGGACTTTTTTTTTTTTTTTTTTTTGAAAGAAAGTGAGCACATGAGTGAGAAAGAATCTTAAGCAGGCTTCCATGTTGAATGCACAGCCTGACACAGGGCTAGATCCCACAACCTTGAGATCATGACCTGAGCTGAAATCAAGAAGAATATGATGCTCAACTGACTGAGCCATCCAGGTGCCACAGGAGTAGGGACCATTATTATCCCCTTTTTGCTGTTGAAAAAAGAGGCAAAATGACTTGTGCACGGTCATAAAGTAAATGGAACCACAGCCTACATCTTTGACTCTGAAGTCCATGCTTTTTCCAAGACACCACTTTGTCTCTCCTAGTGGGTTGTTATCTCTGTAACCCGGTGCCGAAAATAATGTTTGGCTCCTACTGAGGGCTCCATCAATAAACGTCTGAAAATTGTATTCACATAAGGTCCAGACACTCAAAGGAGTATAGGAAGTAATAAAGAAGATGTGACTAGAGTCAGGCCTTAGAAGGTCAGCAGTTCTCATGAGTAACACCTTGAGAGGGAGGCATACACCCCTAAGCACTTGTACAGGTACCAATACCAACTACTGAAAATAGAAGTGAGGTAGGTTGGGCACAGAATTTCCCAACAATTATTCTGTCTTGTTGTAGGAGATGTGTGTGATGCATCAACCTGCCAGATGTGATATAGCTGTGGAGCTGAGTAATCCCACAGTATCAATCATGTACTATAGTGTTTCTCTGCTGCCTCAAGGTTTTCTCCAAACCACAAAAGGCTGCTTGGCTATGTGCAACTGCAACTTGGAAGTATGAGGGGTTAAGGTCTCCAGGGGAAACCCTCAAAAAATCAAGGGACTTACAAAAAAAAAAAAAATCAAGGGACAGTGATTTTAATGTAAATGATTCAGCCAACACACAGTCTCCATTAGGATAATTCTGAGGTATGATTTTCATAGTTTTTCAGAGGTATCCCTAGGCGGATTGATCCCAACTGCCCATAGTATTAAGTGGTTAATATATATATATATATATATATATTTTTTTTTTTTCCCCCCTCTTTTCTATCTCATTTCCTCCTCCTTTCTTTCTGGTTCCTGGAATCATCTCCCAAGTAAATGACCTGAACCAAAAACCTTGTCTCAGGGTCTGACTTTAGAGAGAGTGTCCCCAATTAAGACACTTACTATCTAGATACTTCTTTTCTAAAAAAAAAAAAAAAAAAAAAAAGGACTAGTACATGTTCATTATAAGAATAGTCCCACTATCTAAAGGCAACTACTGCTATCTTTCATCATATTATAAATTATTTCTTTTGTATTTCTGTTCTTAACCGTGTTTCTGTAATCTGAATTACTAAAATAATTATTCTATTTATTAGTTTGTGATGTGATTTAATCATACTCAGTTTATTCTTGATCATGTCAGTGAATATGGGAAAATACATTTAAAAAATGTAATAGTAGGACTAAGTGTGTTTGGAAAGTAACTCATAGGACATAAATTAGAAAATGTTGAAAGCTATTACTTTAGATATGGCATTTTCCCATGAAGTTTCTATCATTTTGATAGGTAGAAAACATTCCTAGAACATCAATTTGCTTGAGATTCCATGTGGCTTTCCTTCACCCAGAGTGAACATACATTCATATATTCCATATACATCAAATTGATTCCATATTCATTAAAGCAAAGTTCCTAGTAATATTTGCTTCCTATATTCCTTAATGCCAAGAAGAGAGTCTTCTGGAGGGCAGGCAGGAATATGGCAATCCTTGAAATGTAGTCTTTCCATGATGAATTAACATATTGAATTTCTAATTTATATACCAGTTCTTTCTGAATATGTAAATGCTAGTAAAGCTCTCCTGGGTTAGGATTCTATAATAAAAGTTGAGTTGAGGCTTAGGCTAAGGGCTACAGTAACCAAGCAAGATTTTGCCCTGGCATCTAGCCTGTGTCTTTGGCTACTATGTGAGGAATAGTTAGGAAATTATAAGAGTAAAGCTCAGTTGAAGTGGTAGTGACTTAGATAAGGGTGGAAGCAACAAGGTGGTAAGAAGTGGCCATATTCAGGATACTTTTTTTTAATTAAATATTTTATTTTTAGTAAAAAAAGATTTTATTTTTAAGTAATCTACACCCAACTTGATGCTCAAACTCATGATCTTGAGATCAGGAATCACATGCTCCATCAATGGAGCCAGCTAGATACCCCAGATTCAGGATACAGTTTTTTTTTTTTTTTTTTGAGAGAGAGAGAGAACGTGAGCAAGGGAGGGGCAAAGGGAGAGGGAGAGAGAGAGAATCCCAAGTAGGCTCCACACTGTCAGCACAGAGCCTGATATGGGGCTCGATCTCACAACCATGGGATCATGACCTAAGCTGAAACCAATAGTTGGGTACTCAACTGACTGAGCCACCTAGATATCCTAGGACAAATTTTTTTAAGATTTTATTTTTACATAATCTCTACACACAACATGGGGCTTGAACTTACAACCCTGAGATCAAGAATTGCATGTCAACTGACTGAGCCAGCCAGACACCCCCAGGATACATTTTATTTTTAATTTTTTTATGTCTTTATTTTATTTTGAGAGACAGAGTGAGTGGGGGAGGGGCAGAGAGAGAGGGAGACACAGAATCTGAAGCAGGCTCCAGGCTCTGAACTGTCAGCACAGAGCCTAAGGCGGGGCTGGAACCCACGAACCACGAGATCATGACCTGAGCTGAAGTCGGACGCGCAACTGACTGAGCCACCCAGGCACCCTCCCAGGATACATTTTAAGGACAGAACTGATAGGATAGAGTAGATGAGGAATGTGAAGGAAAGAGTAATAGGGGATGACCCTGGGATTTTGACCAGAGCAACTGTGCAAATGTTGGTGTCCTTTACTAAGGGGGGGAAACTAGGAAAGTAGTACATGAGTGGGAGGGAGAAAATAATGATTTTGGGACAAGTTGAATTTGAAATGCCTAAAAGACATTAAAAGAGGGGAGCCAAGTAAGCTTTATGAATATATGAGTCTGGAGCCCAGTGGTGAGGTCAGGACCATATAAATGATGTCTAAAGTCCTGAAATTAGACGAGCTTACTTAGGAAGTGAATCAGATATAAGAGAAATGAGGACCAAGGACTCTGATCTGGAGCGCCCTGCAAAATTTAGAAATCAGGAAAAGGACCCAGAAAAGGAATGAACAATAAGATGAAAGAAAAGTCAATAGAGTACAGAATTCCAGAAGTCAAATAAATCTTCTCAAGGAAAGAATGATCAACTAGGACAAATACTGCTGAGAGATCATGTAAGATGAAGACTAAGGCTTGACTGCTGGACTTGGCATAATGGCAGCCATTGGAGAACTTGACATAGAAGCTTCAGTGAAGTAGCATAGACAAAGCTTGATTAGATTGAATTAAGAAAAGAGTTGGAGGAGTGCCTGGGTGGCTCAGTTGGTTAAGCATCTGACCCTTGATTTTTGCTCAGGTCATAATCTCAGTTTCATGAGTTTGAGCCCCCACATCTGTGCCCCCTCTCTCTGCCCCTCCCCTGCTCACACTCTCTGTCTTTCTAAAGAATAAATAATAAATAAAAAACTTTAAAAAAGAAAAGAATTGGAGGTGAGGAAGTGTACAAAGTGCATATAGGCAACCCTTTCAGGAACTTTGCTCTAGCAAAATGGGATAGTAGTTGGAGGAGTAATGAAGTTAAGGGTGGGATTTTCCCTCTTGATTTGGGAGATACACTATTACAGTAGGTTATGTGGTGATCCAGCAGAGTGAGGAAAATTAACAATTCAGGAGAAAGAGAAAGTAATTGCAGAAGTAATATCTTTGAGTAGGCAAGAGAATGTGGACTCTCTCATGCTTTTGATAAATGAACAGACTAATAAATATTTTAAAAGTAATTGATGCCTTCTGATCTCCAATATCTCATTTAATCTTCAGAGTAATCCAGCACATTGGTATTATCATACTCAGAGTGAAGTAAATTGAGTGTCCGAGAGGTCTAGTGACTTGCTGAAGGTAACATAGTGGTGGAGATGGGATTAAAGTTTTGGCTACTTTCAAAGAGAGTGTACGTTTGACTGAGTTCAACAAAGGTTGTTGAATCAATGAATGAAGGGTGTACACAGAAGTGTACTACTCAAGAAGCTGGATAGTAGTTATAGACTTCCTAGAATGTCAGGTTGAGGAGCTGAGAATCTCACAGCCCTAAATGTCTAAGCTTGAGGCTGCCCAACTGGACTGATTGTGAATCATTAAGACAGTTGTTGTTTAGATAGAACTGTATTTAAATTCTTGCTGTACCCCCTTAGTAGCTGTGTGACCTTGGGAAAATTTCCTTATCTGTGAACATTTTTTTTAGGTTTGTTTATTTATTTTCAGAGAAAGGGAGAGTCTGAGAAGGGGAGAGAGAGAGAGAATCCAAGCAGGCTTCATGCTGTCAGTGCAGAGCCAGATGTGGGGCTCAAACTCAGAAACTGTGAGATCATGACCTGAGCCAAAATCAAGAGTTGGATACTTAGCCAACTGAGCCACCCAGGTGCCCCTAAAATAGAGACTTTAATATCTACCTTGCTGATATGTTTTTGGATTAAATGAAACAATGGATGTAAAGTACTTGTTAGTGCATAGTAGGGACTTAGTGAATGGTAGTGACTATTATTTGTATTCAGAGTAGATTGCTGCAAGGGAGGCTGAAGAAAAAAACCATGCCCCTCCTCACCCAGTAAAGCTGCTGAAACTGGTCCCCAGACTCCCAAATGGAGGAGGACTCTGCAGAAAGTTTGCACTCTCTTCATCTCTCTCTCTCTCTCTCTCACTCACTCACGCATGTGTGCATACACACCTTTATGTAGAACAGCAAGCTGTTGGTATAGAAGCTGTGGTTTTATCAGGGCAGGAATCATAGTCACAAAGATCAATGCTGCAGTAAAGTGGAAAGAAGGCTGCAGCCAACTGAAATCATTGGTCTGGGGCTGGAAAAGGGAGGGGAAGAGGAGGGAGTGATGTGGGCAGGTCTGGCAAGCAAGGGCAGAACCGCAGCAGGAAGCTGACAGCCTAAATCATGTGGCAGTGTGGATTTCCCCTGTCCACTTCACTTCCCAATTTTACATCCTTTCATTGCACATGTCACCCACAGAGCGCACTCTGTGCTAAAAATGGGTAGAAGTGATTGATTTATTCATTCAAATGACAAACATTTAATGATACCTGCCAAGTGCCAGGAATTTTCTGGAGGGATAAATAGTTGTTAATCAGGGAATTAAAGGTAGTCTAGGTAGAGAAAGTAATGTGACAAATTGTGGTAGAATAAAGCAGGATGTTACATTCCAAGAACTATATATGTTTTGATGAGAAGGGGGCATAGAGTTCCAGGCAGAAAAGTGGGAGATGAAATTGCAGAGGTAGGATAGAGTCAGTTCATAAAGAGCCTTAGATGCTGCATTAAAATGTCTGGGTAGCAGCACCTGGGTGGCTCAGTTGGACGAGTGTCCAACTCTTCATCTTGGCTCATGTCATGAGCTCATGGTTCAGGAGATTGAGCCCGGTGTGGGGCTCTGTGCTGACAGTGCAGAGCCTGCTTGGGATTCTCAGTGTCCCTCTCTTGGGATTCTCAGTCTCCTCTCTCTCCCTCACTTCCTCATGCATGCGTGCTCTTTCTCCCTCTCTCAAAATAAATAAACATTTTAGAAAAAAATTTTTTAAATATCTGGGTAATTCACTAACCATTTGAGAAAAAAAAGTTCATTTCCTACCTCATACTATACATAAAGGCAAATTTCAGAAGGTTTAAAGGTTTGAATATTAAACAACAAACAATGTTAAAAGAAGAAACAGAAGAATATTTGTATAATCTTGGGTTAGAAAAGGCCTTTCTCAACTTTACAACCAAAGTTGTAAATGTTGACAGTTTTCACTAGATAAAAGTGAAAATTGTGCAGCAAAACCAGCATAAGCAAGATTAAAAGACAAATAACAAAGTAGAAAAAGTTTGTAATATATAATAGTTTTCAAAGCTTACTTTATAAATAATTGCCATAAAATTAAGAAAAAGAAATATTTTGAAAAAAATATGCAAAATTCTTCACAGGTAGCTATCAATAGAAAAAAGAAAAAAGGGGTGCCTGGGTGGCTTAGTCGGTTAAGCGTCCGACTTTCGCTTAGGTCATGATCTCGCGGTTCTTGGGTTCGAGCCCCCCGTCGGGCTCTGTGCTGACTGCCAGCTCAGAGCCTGGAGCCTGTTTCAGATTCTGTGTCTCCCTCTCTCTCTGACCCTCCCCTGCTCACGCTGTCTCTCTCTCTCTCTCTCTCTCTCCTAGAAATAAATAAAACATTAAAAAAATTTAAAAAAAAAAGAGTCAGACACTTAAGCAAGTAAGCCATCCAGGTGCCTCCAAAATAGTATAATCTTTCTACAGGGTAATTTGGTAATATATATTAAAATTTTAAATGTGCATCACTTCTGATCCAGCAATTTTAAAGAATTTAGTCAAAGGAAATAAAAACAAAAAGTGACCAGGATATTTACTGTGTTGTTTAAAGGAAAGAAAAATTAAAAATAAATAAATAAATAAGAAAAAAATTACCCAAATGTTCATAAGAAGGGATTTAGCAAAATAAATTACTGTACCTCTATACAATAAAAACAATATAGCCACAAGGAGAAAGTAGATCTGTAGTGAAAAAATGTTTATGATACATTGTTAAGTGGGGGGAAAAACAGGAGGTTACCAGGGTCCCTGGGTGGCTCAGATGGTTAAGCATCCAACTCTTGATTTCAGCTCAGATCATGATCTCATACTTCCTTAGTTCAAGCCCTGCATCAGATTCTGTGCTGATAGAACAGAGCCTGCTTGAGATTCTCTGTCTCTCTGTCTGTCTGCCCTTCCCCCAACTCGTGCTCTCTCTTTCTCTCTCTCTCAAAAAAGACAAAAAACAAAAACAAAAAACAACGAGGTTACCAAAAGCAAGTTTGGCACTAGTTGTATTCAGCTCATTCAGCTCCAAAGATCAAAGTTCTAGGGCTTCAAAGGCCAGGGTGCCAGTCTGCTCCTGGATGAAGGTTGTGCACAATGAAGGAGGAGGCTGGCCCTGAGTCGAGGAAGGTTGGGGGTGGGGATTTCTTCTCCAGCTCTGTCACAGCCACGCCAGAGCCCAGGAACCAGATTTCTGCAGTGGAGCCCAGATTTCCTTCTCTGGGCAGAATGTGGGTCAAGGTTAAAGCCCTGGGTACTTGCTGGTACCCTTCCTACTTCATTAGGCTAAGAAGATGACTTCTCTGAGCTCTGCTAGTGCTAGACTTTGGAAATTTGTTTTCATTTTTCTAGGGAATCTAGCAGATAAGTCTTTGCTGTAAGGCTGCCATTTTAGTCATAAACCAGCTATAGCCAGAACACTTGCCTTGGTCGTATTCTGTTAGAGGAGAGATATTTGAGTCCATTTCTGAGGGGCAAGAGGATCATAACATTTCACAGTCCTCTGTAATACAGTAGTAGGTATTTGGTAAACAAGAAGCTTCATATAGGCCTAGGATTCCAGTAAGATCTTAGCAAGCAAAATAGTTTCTTCACTTGAGAAAATATTTCAGGATATGAGCATTGGACAAACTATTACTACTTAAATGACCAATTAGTAGCTAATTAGAGCTCTGGAACTCCCAGGCTAGGCCCTGTCTGGAAACCCTCTTGGGACTGAAGTAGTAAATCCAGTGTACAACCCTCACTGATCAAAAACATTCTCCAGAGAAAGTCTCCACACTGTTTTTTCCTGCCTAAGGTACCAGGAGCTCAATTCTTACACTCTTAAAAAATGCCTTTTCTACCCCACCCCCACCCTACAGAGATGAGGAGGACAGAAGTCACAGTGCAATTCTCAGGCTCAGATTAGTTCCACTCCTGTCAGCAGTTCTGGGCCACCATCCAGACCAGAATGGCTGCTGTGGTTGGTTCAGTTTTCAGTGGAGCTGACTCATAATGCTCACTGCCTCTCAAGGAACTTAGAAAGTAATATTAAATACATGGGAGGGCTGTGTTTTTTGTTTTATGTTCAACCTTCTTGCTAGTCTACAGTGGGGGGCAGCAGGAACCCCAGTTCTTGAAAGTGGGAAAATTGTGGCATTGATTAACTCAGCAAATACCTACCTGTTCAACACTTTCTCTGTTGTTAACATGAATAAGGAACTTGCACACGTATGACAGATATAGGTGAATGGGGTGATGGCAAGATTCCATTAACTTTCTGGCTCCATCTTGGTCCCCTTTGCATCCTCATGACACTCAAAAGTAAGCACTAAATGTGTGGCTAGCCACCCGAGAGCTATTCCCTTCTGCCTGAGGCATTCATGCATTTATTCCACATTCACTGAACATTATCTGCTTTCAGGCCATGTGCTAGATGCTGGAGATGCAAAGGTGAAGATGTGGCCCTGCCCTCAAGGAATGGACATTTCAGTGCAATGGTTCTCAATCTATTTTCTCTTTGATGTTATGGGGTACTTGCTACCATCCTATCCTTGACTTACCAAAATCATGGTCCATTGTGGGGGGAGGGTGGAAAAAAGAAATAATAATTATAGAACGATGTGATAAGTGTTATCTGTGATAGAAATAAGCACAGGGTAAGGTGGAAATACAGAGAAAGGAGCACTGAAAATCAGATTAGGAATGGGGAGGTTGTCAGGAAAGGTGTCTCAGAATGGTGACACTTGAACCCAGTTTTTTTTTTTTTTAAATGTTTTATTTATTTTTAGGAGAGAGAGAGAGACAGACAGCGTGAGCAGGGGAGGGTCAGAGAGACAGGGAGTCACAGGCTGAAACAGGCTCCAGGCTCTGAGCTGGCAGTCAGCACAGAGCCCGACGCAGGGCTCGAACCCATGAACTGCGAGATCATGACCCAAGCACAAGTTGGACGCCCAACCGACTAAGCCACCCAGGCGCCCCATGAACCCAGTTTTGAGAGACAAGTAAGAGTTAGGCAAATAAGAATCTGTGAACTGGATGTGGGAGATCTGTAACATTATGTTACACTCAGGGATTTCACACAGTGCTTTATGGTTAGAGCAATATGAGGTGTATGTGAGGGAGGAGAGAGAAGATGTCAGATGGTGGAAGCCCTGTGGGTCAGGATAAGGAATATTATGCTGAACATTATGCTAAGTTTAGTGCTCTGGGGAGATATCAGCTAGGGGTTTGGAAATCAATTCACATAAGGAATGGCTGGGGAAATGGGTCTCTTTAAGTTGAGGAGAAGACGTAAGGGGGAAAAAAAACCTGGTTTATAGCATGTGCAGAATTTTTTATTATTTTTTTTACAAATAGTTTATTGTCAAATTAGTTTCCACATAACACCCAGTGCTCATCCCCACAAGTGTCCCCCTCCATGCCCATCCCCCCTCCCCCCCACATCCATCAGTCCTCAGTTTTTGTCAGCATTCAAGAGTCTCTCATGGTTTGCCTCTCTCCCTTTCCCCCACCATTTCCCCCCTTCTTCTCCCCCTTGTTCCTCCGTCAAGTTCCTCCTAATCCTCCTATATGTGCAAACATATGATATTTGTCCTTCTCTGCTTGACTTATTTTGCTCAGCATAACACCCTCAAGGTCCATCCATGTTGCTACACATGGCCAGATTTCATTGTTTCTCATTGCCATGTAGTATTCCATGGTATAGATAAACCACATCTTCTTGATCCATTCGTCTGTTGATGGACACTTAGGCTCTTTCCATGTTTTAGCTATTGTTGAGAGTGCTGCTATGAACCAGAATTTTTTATTCTATATTACCTCAGAATTAGAAAAGGTCATTTATCCTAGCTTGGCAAACCATACATGATGATCTAGTTATGGGCAGGTCTCCATTAACCTCTTTGGTCAGTTGCCCAAACTGCTCAGCCATATGGGATAGCCCTGACTCTTCTCCCACTCTGGTCTTAGAGTTCTCAGATTAGGGTCTACTTTGTCAGCCCTGATGTACCTCTGGGGAAGGTGGGAGGAGAGAATATCTTTAGTTGCAGAATTACAGCTTACAGAGGGGCTGGCTAAGGGAACATGACTAAGGGTGCCGTGAAAGGCGGGATCCTACTTTGTGGTTAAAGGTGTGGTTGAGGCTGGGAATGAATCAGTGAAGCCTTCTTGCCCAGAGGTAAAGCTCTTCTTTTCCATAGGTATGATTTCTCAGAGCCTTTTGTCCATGGTCTTTCTTTCTTTCCCATCTGTCAACGGCAGAGTGGCCCTGAGAAGAACAAGCCAGAGTCATTACAATGGGTGTGGGCTTTTCTAGTCTCAACATCATTACTCACCTAATTGCAGTGCTACTGACATTCAAGGGACTCTGGAAGCTTTGGCCAAGATATCTAGAAGTATGAATACATGAAAGAGGTAAATTTTCTTTTTCCTGCTTCTAGGCAGAGAAGACCCTACCAGCCAGGACAAATGGGCCAGAAGGTTAGATAGGCTAGGAGTCCTCAAGTCTTTTATTTGACTTTCTCTAGCTCAACCTGGGGAAATTTTGTCTCCCAGAGCACATTTGGTAATGTGGGGGTGGGGGGTGGGGGTTGCTACTGGCATCTAGAGGGCAGAGTGTTGTTAAATATCCTGTTATGCACTGGACAGCCCTCCACCCTTCCAACAAAGAATTATCAGACTCAGAATGTTGGTAGCACTGATGCTGGGAATAAGTGATAAAAACTTATGTTTGTAAGGATTTGTTTTGGGGGGGGTGATAAAAAAGGATTTGAGCGGTAGTTCCTAAGGTATCAAGTGACTAGAGGTAAAAGCCCACTTTAATTGTATAAACATAGCCTACAAGTTTGCTGTTAGGCTAGTTTACTGATATGCCCTGATGGACTTCCCCTTTACTGCTCTGGTTTCAACTGATCTGTGTGTTCATTCTAGTTCTATAACAGGGGAGAAGGAAGATGGAGGAAGAGAAGAAAAATCAACACTTTGATTCTTTTTCTAGTTAGGTGCAAGAGGGTGAAAACTGGAGTCTAAAAATGAGTTTAATATATTAAATGTGTACCTTTTTAAATTATAAATACCAGTTCAGTATAAAACAGGACGACAGAAAAATAGCAAATACCAAACCATACTTGAATTTAAAGTTGGAATCACTGAAAATGTAGGAATTGGGATGTCAGATTTGTAGAAATAAAACCCAGAAATGAGTGGAAGTCAATATAGTCTCAGAAACAAGTTCAAAGGGGCACCTGGGTGGCTCAGTCAGTTAAGCGTCCAACTTCAGCTCAGGTCATGGTCTCGTGGTTCGTGGGTTCCAGCCCCGCATTAGGCTCTGTGCTGAGAGCCAGCTCAGAGCCTGGAGCCTGTTTCAGATTCTGTGTTTCCCTCTCTCTCTGACCCTACCCTGCTCACACTGTCTCTCTTTCTCTCTCTCAGAAATAAATAAAACATTAAAAAAAAATTTTTTAAAAAGGAAACAAGTTCAAATAAAGAGTAGGTAAAGAGCTATTTAAATTCATTAATTGTGGGGGGTGCCTGGGTAGCTCAGTCAGTTGAGTGTCTGACTGTTAGTTTTGGCTCAGCTTATGATCTCATGGTTTTGTGGGTCTGAGCCCTGCATCTGGCTTCACACTGACAGTGCAGAACCTGGTTGGGATTCTCTGTCTCCCCTCTCTCTCTGGCCCTCCCCCATTCATGCTGTCTCTGTCTTTCTCAAAAAACAAACAAACTTTAAATTCATTAATTTTTTGATGGATTCAAATGATGGATTGGAGGCAAGACCACAAATTTTGACACAGATGATGATAACGATGATGATCATAATAATGATTAGTATTAAGCACTTACTCTGTGCCAGAGATAACACTGTCATACCATATTCATGAAGAGAAAACTGAGGCTGAGGGGAGTTACATGGGATCTCAGTTATCTTTGTATAACAAACTACCCTGACACTTGGTGAGCAAGCCAAGGCAGGGAGACAGTTCCACTATATTCTATATAAGTAATACTATAGTCATTTTATGCATCTGAATTGCTGTGCCCTTCTAGGGGTCACGCACAGCCTAGAGAGCACCAATAGGAACACCTCCAAGTCAGTTATCATCGAAGTGTGCAAGCCAAAGCCCAGGGATTTTTAGGCCTACTGAAGAAGGGATTCTGGTAATAGGTACGAAGTAGGATTTTAAGCTCCATGTTTAGTGAGTGCAGGGCACAGAGGAGAGGGCGTAGAAGAGTACATGGCACATGGTGGGAAATTCATTTTAAATTAACTGTGGTTTCTTCCAACTCTGAGGGTCTAAGTCTCTCTATTATTTTGAGGACATAATAGTGCATAAATATTTAATCATGCATGTAACCAAGAGTTTTATATCACTCCATGAAAGGTCTGCAGTACCAAAAGCATTACCACAAATAGGGTTGCTGTGTTACCCAATTCCAGGGGCACTATTCATGGAACACATAAAGTGAATATCACCCTCTAGAGTTCTATGACACAGAGGCCCTTATAGATATAATGCAAGTTTAGTAAAACAAAGGGCCATTTCTTTCAAGGGTAGAATATACAAATAGTAGCTGAGGTTTTTTTTTTTTTTCCTAGCATTTTAACACGTTTACATAGACACACTCAGAATCCCAAGTTTTTCCTTTCAAATTCCACCAAGGTCATCACTCTAGTTGTTTATCCAATATCCTTCTCTCTTTCTTTCTTTCTAACATAACCTTGATTTTGTTAGGAGTGGTAATATACCTAACTAATAGACACATTTCCAGCCTCCCTTATAGCTAGGAGGAGCCATGTGACATAGTTCCGGGAAATATTTAAACTGAGAGATTCTAGGAGAGCTTTGCTTCCTTATTATAGTCCCCAACCCTCTTCTGGCTGCCTTGTCCATCTCCCTGGAATACAGGTATACTTTTGGAAGAAGAGCATTCTGTGAGTATAAGGTAATCGTAAGAACCAAAGCTGCATGCTAGGAGTTTCGGTACAAAAAGTTAAAAAAAAGTCTGGGTCCCTCATAGCAGCATGGAATCACTGTAACAGCCTTACACTACTTACTCGTTCAATGGGAAAGATTAATCCCTATTTGGTTAAGCTTGTTACTTGAGTTTAAACTGTTACTTGCAGCTGTATTCAAGTCTAACAAACATACTAAAAATTTTTTAATGTTTATTTATTTTTGAGAGAGAGCGCGCAAGTGGGGGAGGGGCAGAGAGAGAGATGGAGACACAGAATCTGAAGCAGGCTCCAGGCTTCAAAGGTCAGCAGAGCCCATCATGGGGCTCTAACTCAAAAACTGTGAGATCATGATCTGAGCTGAAGTCGGATGCTTAACTGACTGAGCCACACAGGCGCCCCCAAACATCATCCTTGATAATAGTTTTCCCCAGGTCGGTATCTGTAGGGCTTTATGTGTCCCAAATCTAATTTTATATATTGAATTCTTATAAATTTAAGGGTTCAAGTATTCTCTGAGAACTGTTAAATGTAATTTTTTCTTTCAGTGATAATTTAAAACAATAAAAATAAACATGTTCTGAATCATCTGGATGTGATCATAACTGAATACCGTTCTGTGATTTTGATTTCTATGATTTCGTTTGTTATTACAATTACAAGGAGGCATTTAGCTTTAATGGTTTATAGGTTTAACATTAATGGTTTATAGGTTTAATTTTAATGATTTATAAGTTGATGGCAGGCTGTTATTAGGTTAGCAACTCCTAATGTTAAAGTGATCACTGTTGCAGGGCATTTGCTTTATATTCTACTGAATTGCCTTATCTGGTATATCTAGTTAGCTATGAAGAAGAGGCAAAGGCTGTTCATGAATCAGCTAACTAATGCTTTGTTAAGTGATGGCCAGATGATGTCAAAGAACACCTCATGAACAAATGTCTCATGCTAGCTTAAAGGGAGAAAGGTTGGGGGAGAATTGAGACACCATTGCAAGGTGTAGGCAGTATAGGTATGCAGAACCCAGAAGGAGATGCACTATAGCATTAGGACCATATTCGTAGAGGGTATTGTTTGAGGAGTCTCATCTTGTATATTTTAACTTGCAATAATTCATCAGCAGCAAGAGTAGTAGTAATTAACAATGAAAACATTTTCATTAGATAGTATTTTAAATTAATATTTTTTGAATGTATTATTTACTTCTGAGAGAGAGAGAGAGAGAGAAAGAGAGAGAGAGACAGCGTGAGCAGGGGAGGGGCAGAGGGAGAGGGAGACACAGTATCCGAAGCAGGCTCCAGGCTTGGCTAGCTGCCAGCACAGAGCCCGACGCAGGGCTCAAGCCCACGACCACGAGATCATGACCTGAGCTGAAGTTGGACGCTTAACCGACTGAGCCACCCAGGTGCCACTAAATTATTAAAAAAATATTTTTCAATATTGCATTTTAGGGCAACTTATTAAAATATTGGAGTCTGGGGTGCCTGGGTGGTTTGGTTAGTTAAGTGTCTGACTCTTGATTTCAGCTCAGGTCATGATCTCCATCTGGAGCCTGCTTCAGATGGTCTCCCTCTCTCTCTGCTTCTCCCCCTCCCCCCACCTCAAATATAAATATAAATAAACATGAAAAAATAAAGATTCTCTGTCTCTCCATCTGCCCCCTCCCCTCTCACACTCTTTCTCTAAAATAAATAAGTAAATAAATAAATAAATCAATAACGTTTTAAAAATATATATTAAAAAAAGTAAAATACTAGATAGTCTGAAAGAAATGAAATAAAAGTAATAAAAGTTAAATAATTAAATTTGAGAAATGAAGCCAACTTTGGAGTTCCTCAAGAATATTTTTCCCTTCACAAGGAACTTCATGTTACTAATATTTGAGAATACTACTTTAACCTACTAGGTGGAGGGAGCCGGATCCTTCTGAAGAACTAGGCTGGAAACCAATGCTTCACCCAGCAAAGAGCCTTACTTACTTGAATTGGCAGAGAAAAAATTTTAAGGGCCTCACTTCTAAGAAATAGAGCAAAATATGATTCATGCAAGCATTTTCTCAGTTGCTGCCCTGACACCAAGCAATTCTTCCTAACAAAGCTCCATCTAATGTCTTCAGCAACCAGATAGTAACAGATATATATATATTTTTTTTTTCATTTAAATGATTTTAGAGAAAACTTACTAAGTAAATTTCACAGGTGGCAGTTTGTATGTATACTATTTGACTTCTCAAACCATTTCTTTTTGCTGTTGTTACCCTTTCCCAGGTGCAGGACACTTAAGTGCTAATGGTGGGGACCAAAGGAAATTATTATTGGTATAAACAACCCATCTTCATGAAACACCCTTCAGCCCCAAAATGCTATTCTTTTTTAGTTGCTCTTAATGGCTTTTGTACTTCCTCCTATTCTCATAGAAATTCTCTGAGGTCCTGGTCTTGTCTTACCTCTCTCTACAGGTTTTCATTACTCTCAGAGTTTTAAGTATCCTTGTTATTGTGAGTGATGTCAACAAATATAATTCATTAACTTATTTTAAAAATACCTATTGTGTCTATCATGTGCTATAGACCATGCTAAGTATTAGGGTTATAATGTGGACAAAATAGGCACAAGTTTCCACATTTCTAGCTTCCCACTGGCCATCTCCCCCTTGGAATGCTAAATTCAGCATGCCCCAAAGTGAGGTCTTTATCATCTCCTCCAAACTCTGTTTCACTGCATGTCTGAGAGGCAAACCACACTTCACCTAATTCCTCTGAGACTCATTCTTGACTTTTCTCTTTCAGTTCCTATATCTGATGCTCAGATTTTGCAAACTGCCCTCAAATCCCATCTCTCCATGTTCTGCACTACTGCCTTCATTCAGGTTCTCCACCTCTTCTCCCTGGTCATGGCAATACCTTCCTTATTTTTCTCCCTATCCCATGTTTTCTTGGTCCCCTAAATCTGTTCTCTCTTCAGCTGCCAGGATGATCAATAATACAACCCAATGTGATCATTCTTTTTTTTTTTTTAGTTAAAAAAATTATTTTAATGTTTATTTTTGAGAGATAGAGAGAGACAGAGCATGAGCAGGGGAGGAGCAGAGAACGAGGGAGATACAGAATATGAGAAGACTGCAGGCTCCAGGTTTTGAGCAGTCAACACAAAGCCTGACATGGGGCTCAAGCTCATAAACCGTGAGATCATGAACTGAGTCGAAGTTGGACACACAGCCTCCTGAACCACCCAGATGCCCCCAGTGTAGTCACTCTTTTATTTAAAACTCTGAATTTCTCTCTATACTTCCATTTTAATTTTACCCATTGGGATAAAATTTGAACTCCTTAGCCTGGCTTATGAGATACATCATAACCAATCTCTGTGTTTTTTGTCTCTACATTCTAGTCTTTGGCATTTACATTCTGCTAATAATGAATTTTTTGTACTTCCCCAAACACACTGTATTGTTTTCTACTTCTTTTACTATTTTCTCTGCTCGGAACTCCTCCTTCACTTTTCTTCTCCTTAACTCTTTAGTGATCCTTCAACACCTGAATACATGGTGTCTTATTCATTTTTGCATGTCTAGCAAAGTATAGGCCTCCTGTAAATAGAAGAATAACAAATACATAACTAAACTTCTGTGCTGTTGATTCTCAAATCTACATCTCCAATGGTGACCTCTGGACACCTCTACTTAGATGTCTGAAGAGCATCTTAGTGTCGTTTCCCTCAAACCAAACTGCTTACCTTCTCCATTAAGAAAGGAGTCAATGGGGTGCCTGGGTGGCTTAGTCAGTTAACTGTCCGACGTCAGCTCAGGTTATGATCTCATGATTTGGGTGTTCGAGCCCTGTGTCGGGCTCTGTGCTAACAGCTAGCTCAGAGACTGGAGGCTGTTTCGGATTCTATACCTCCCCCTCTCTCTGCCCCTCCCCTGCTCATGCTCTCTCTCTCTCCCTCAGAAATAAACATTTTTAAAAAATTAAAAAAAGAGGATCCCTTTAAAAAAAAAAAAAAGGAGTCACAGAATCACTAAATTCTACTCCTGAAGCCATTATTGTACTACATGTTAAACTAACTTGGATTTAAATAAAATTTTAAAAATAATAAAAGTGAAATAAAATAAAAGAAAGGAGTCAGTATAGTAATAGAGTGGACTCCAGAATCACAAAGCCTGGCCAGACCACAGTAAGGCACAACTCCAGAGGGGACCATTTACATTATAATCTATATAAATGTCACATTTGCATATTATTATACATGATGGTTCTGCTGCCTAGGATGGTATCTGGCCCAACACTTCTTAGCTGTGACTTCAGACAATTTATTTACATTCTTTAGGCATCAGGCATTTTGTCTGTAAAACAATAATAAATGTCATTATTATTTTTTTTAAGTTTTATTTATTTTTTGAGAGGGAGAGAGCACAAGCAGGGGAGGGGCAGAGAGAGAGGAGGACAGAGAATCAGAAGAGGGCTCTGCCTGAGTCTCAGGCTGACAGCAGATGGCAGGGAGCCTGATGTGGGGCTTGAACTTACAACTGCAAAACTGCGACCTGAGCTGAAGTTGGACGTTCAACCAACTGAGCCACACAGGCACTCTTGTTTGCCATTATTTTTAACTTCAAACCTGCTTCTCCTATAGTATCTCCTATGTCATTGGTAAATGACCTTACTCCTTTGAATTTTTTTTTAATGTTTATTTATTTTTGAGAGAGAGAGACAGAGAGCAAGTGGGGGAGGGGCAGAGAGAAAGGGAGACACAGAATCTGAGGCAGGCTCCAGGCTCTGAGCTATCAGCACAGAGCCTGACTTGGGCTCAAACTCATGAACCATGAGATCATGACCTGAGCTGAAGTCAGATGCTTAACTGACTAAGCTACCCAGGTACCCCATGACATTACTCCTTTGTCAGCAAGATAAGAAACTAAGGAATCAAATTGAAGGATTGATTTCCTCTTTCTTCTTACCCTAAACCTAATACAAGGCCTGTAGAAATATTTTTTCTTTCCTTCATCCCATCCTGCTGCCAATGTCCTATTAAAGTTCTGAGACTTCTCCTGTGGGTCTCTGCTTCTTTTCTCCCAGTCATTATTTTACATATCAGACAGCTCCTAGAGTCATCTTCCTAAAACACAGTTCAAATAAGTTAACTTCTCATCTCAAAAATCTTTAGTACATTCCAAAATTAATTGAGCATTCCTCCTAGGCCAGATACTACTAGGTCTAGGTCTAGTATTATAAAGATAAATAAAACAGGTAAAATCCTTCCCAGACCACTGCTAAGTAAGGAAGGACAAAACAATGATATATGTATAAACCTAGAGATAGAGGTATATGTACTAGGTACTGTAGAAGGATAAAGAAGAAAGACCCCTTGTTCCCATTTCCAAATCTTTGCTGTTCTGAGGAAAGAGATTCCATAGTCACTTACTTAGACAAGTGTTCAACAGATGTTTTCCTCTTTTCAGAACACTGTCCTGGTATTATTTCAGGTTTTTAAAAAAAATTATAGCAGCGCCTGGGCGGCTCCGTCAGATGAGTGTCAGACTTCGGCTCAGGTCATGATCTCACAGTTCGTGAGTTTGAGCCCCATGTTGCTATGCCGACAGCTCGGAGCCTGGAGCCTGCTTCGGATTCTGTGTCTCCCTCTTTCTCTGTCCCTCCCCCACTCATGCTCTGTCCCTCTCTGTCTCAAAATTAAATAAACACTAAAAAAAATGTTTAAAAAATTACATATATAAAAGTTTATTTTTTAAATTATATATAATATATATTTTAAAATTATATATATTAAAGTTTATTTATTTATTTTTGAGAGAGAGAGACAGCGTGAGCAGGGGAGAGGAAAAGAGAGAGGGAGAGAGGGAATCCCAAGCAGGCTCTGCACTGTCAGCAGGGAGCCTCATCTGGGACCCAAACTCACAAACCGTGAGATCATAATCTGAGCCGAAACCCAAGAGTCAGACACTTAACCAACTGAACCACTCATGCACCCCTCAGTTTTTTATTTCCATAGGGATAGGCTGTTAAGATTTGCTTGGGCCAGGATAACTCTTTTGGTTCTTGAATGAGACAAGTAAGCCCAAATACCTAGCCCAGGGCTGCATACAATAAACGGTCTTTTTTTTTTTTTTTCTGGCTGAAGTAGGACTGTGTTTTACTGCCCTGGGCAGTTTAACTGCCCACAGCAATAACTATCCACTATTAAGCTATGAACTTCTATATCTCCCCTGCGCCTCCAGAAGGAAATGAATAATGGCCAAATAATTGTTCAACCTCAGGCTGAGAAGTGAAAAAAAAAACAATCAAAGAAATCACTACTGTTGCAAGGTAGGATAAATGCCAAAACATTTTGAGATGTTCAACCAACATGACACTGCAATTTCCATTTCTTATCCTGCTATAATAGGATGGGGGAGTGGAGATGGGAGCAGAAAGGGGATATATTTATCACACACCTATTTTATATTAGGTGCTCTGTTGTGTCTTGGGGACACAGAGATGGAAGTAACCCAAACCTTACTTTCCAGAAAGTCTAGCAAGTAGGGGCAGGCCTGTAAACATGTAAAATAGCTTAAGAGATATTTTGTATAGCTTTTCGGTATCAGGATATTGTGTGGACAGAAAGGATGGAATGGTAAATTCTGGGGATGAGCAAAAGCCAGAACAGCTTCAGAGGAATTCTGGGGATGAGCCGAGGTCAGGAACAGTTTCAGAGGAAGTCATGCTTCAGCCGAGTCTTGAAAATCATTTTCTCTAGGCCAACTAGGAGGGAACAGTCTTCATACTTGAACAAAAGCCTGAAGTCTTGAAACAGGGACTCATTGTTCTGGGTATTACAATCAATCTAGGAGCAAGGAAGAATTACAGTAATAACAGCTAACATTCTAATGTATAATAACTAGGAACTGTGCTAAGTAAGCTACTGAGACGATCTCAAAGAATAAACAGTATTCCCATTTTATAGGTGAGGAAAGTACGGCTCTTGCCTGAAGGCCACACATAAAATGAGTTTTAACTGAGGAAACTGACTACAGAGCCCCAGTTATTTTTTTAATTTTTAATGTTTTTTATTTATTTCTGAGAGACAGCGTGAGTAGGGGAGGGTGAGAGAGAGAGGGAGATAAGAATCCGAAGCAGCAGAGCCCCAGTTTTTAAAACCACAAATCAGAGGAGTGAAACGATCAGATTTCAAAAAGATTCCCTCCAGCAGCTGTGGGAGGAGTGAATGGGAGAAGGAAAGCAGTAATCCTGTAATCAGAACAGTTAAGGAGGTTGTCTAAATACCGAGGATCAGCAGTAGGGCAGAGGCTGCTGGGATCGGGGTGGTTATTTCTGAGAAATACTCGGATAGTTTTCAGTTCTTGGTATGGATCAGACGTGATCCGCCGTGGACGGCAACAGGACCCTGTTCTGGGCCTCGAGCTCAAGACGCGCAGGGCCCCCCCCCCCCCCCCCCCCCGATCCAGATTAACCGAGGAATTTGGATTTGGAGACCGTCGCGTTCAGCTCTCCGACCCCAACCGTCGGTGGCAAGGTAGGGGTATTCTTACCTTCCACGCCCTAGCCCGCCCACAACGAGAGAAAGTGCTGAGTCATTCTGGCGGGGCGCTTTCGATCGGGGCGGGGCTCAGACCAGATCCCCCTCCTCTCTCCACCTCCTGTACCCCCGGCCCCTCCGACTCTCGCGAGAGCCCTACAGGCTATAAAGGCAGCGCCTCCCGCGTGCTTCACGCGTCTTCTTCCTGACTGGCCTTTGTTGTATTTTGTCTCAGAGCTGGTAAGAAGTCCTCCCTTTTCTCCCCCTCTCCCGTTATCGCCTTTTCCTCATCCACCCCAGGACCTACCCTACTCAGTTTGGGTTGCTGTGACGGGGGAGGCTGCTGGGCGAGGTGTGGAGCGCTCGAGAGTGGTTAGTGGTACGTGTAAGTGGGCCCTGTTTAGAGATGGGGGGACCTGTTTAAACCCCGAAGCTAACGTCGGTTCGAGTTACCTCTTCCCTCGGCAACCCGAGCAGAGTGCGCTCATTGGCTTGGCATGGCGACGAGGCGGACTCGTAGTGGTGGGCTCTTCTCAGCCAGCCTCCTTCCGGGCGCGGCGGGTTCGGGAAGCTTCTAGAATGTACCTGGAAACTGACCTGAGGCTCGTTGTGTGGTAGTGGTAAAGGCTGGTTACTAGATGTGGAATTTCTGATATGAAGATTCCCTTCCCAGTTTCTATTTTTTCATTTATGGAATAGGGTTTGTGGTGGTCCCAAATGTCTCTGTGAAGACTGCGGGTTTTGGGATTTTTTTTGTTTTTTGGTGGTTTTTTTTTTTTTGCTGTTGCTTTCCGAAGTGTTACGTTGGGGGTGATGATGGGAGTGGCAGCAGGGCATCAGAAGAGGAGTGTGGCTTTTGCCCGTGAAGTTTTGGGGCGGATCCTCGGAGGAGGTCCACAAAGCGCTTGAGGTCCAACAGCCTTTTCCCCGCTGAGTTGGACTTTGGCGGACTTGGGGCCGCCTGGAAAAGCAGATTTGGACGAGAAGGTCCTTTACGTTAGGGTCACACCCTATATATTTATTTAGTCGCCAAATTGGAGCGTGCCTTACTAATTTTTTGTTATTAAAAGTTTTTTTTGTTAATGTTTATTTTTGAGAGAGAGACAGCGCGAGTGGGGGAGGGGCAGAGAGAGCGGGCGAGAGAGCCAGAATCTTAAACAGGCTTCAGGCTCTGAGCTGTCAGCAGAGTCCGAAGCGGGGCTTGAACTCCGGACCGGGGAGATCATGACCTTATCCAAAGCAGATCGGAAGCTTAACCGCCTGAGCCACCCAGGTGCCTCTTTTTTGTTAAGGGTGTTAAGGAGTAAAAAGTTTGCAGTGATTGGGGCACCTGGATGGCTCCGTAGGTTGAGCGTCCAACTTTGGCTCAGGTCATGATCTCCTGGTTCGTGGGTTCGAGCCCCTTATCGGGCTCAATGCCCCTCCGTCACTTATGCACTCTCTCAAAACTAAATGAACATTAAAAAAATTTTTTTTCAGTACTCGATGCTCTCAGCGGTTTTTTTTTTTTTTTTGGTTGTGGTACTATGCACCAAAAAACTTTGGGACTTGGAAAATTAGCTTTTTGTGGATTTCAATCTGATAGCTTACTAGGTTAGATTTTTTCTTATCTTTATGTTGACTTAGGTGAATCCACTGCAGCATTGGTTTTTTACTTTTTAATTTTTTTAATTCAAAATTTTTAATGTTTAATTCTGAGAGAGAGAGAGAGAGAGCGCGCGCGCGAGCGTGATCAGGGGAGGGTCAGAGAGAGGGACGGAATCTGAAACAGGCTTCAGGCTCTGGGCTGGCAGTCAGCACAGAGCCGGACACAGGGTTGGAACCCATGAACCGTGAGATCATGACCTGAGCCGAAGTCGGATGCTTACCCGACTGAGCCACCCAGGGACTGCTCAGCATTGCTTTTTTAGCAAGACTCTTGCTTCTCCTGGCCCCGAGGTCACAAACCCGTTTTTGAAAAGACTTCAAGTGCTTAAACACGACTCCTAAAGTTTCAGAATTTAGTAGATGCCAGAATCCTGTCCTTTCCTCTTAAAAAATTGAATTGGCTTTAGGATGTGTGCTCTCTTGGGCAAATACACCTGGAGAAAGGTCAAGTGTGCTTCCTGAATTATGAAGGTAGAAGAAGGTGCAGTCAAGGGAAAGGGGAGCAACATGACCACTTGTAGGAATCACTCTGTGGCATTGTTCTTTGGGCTCTGGTTCCGGGGGTGAACTTTCCTTAGTTTTTTCTGTATAATGAAAATACAGAAGAACATGGCCTTTGCACAAATCCTATTTCAGAAAAAGTAATAGAAGTTATTTCAGTTTATAAAAAAATTGCTGTATTGGGGCGCCCGGATGGCTTAGTCGGTTAAGCGTCCGACTTTCGCTTAGGTCATGATCTCGCGGTTCGTGGGTTCGAGCCCCGCATCAGGCTCTGTGCTGCCAGCTCAGAGCCTGGAGCCTATTTCAGAGTCTGTATCTCCCTCTCTCTCTGACCCTCCCCTGCTCACGCTGTCTCTCTCTCTCTCCTAGAAATTAAAAAAAAAAAAATTGCTGTATTTAAGTGAAAATGATATTCAGACCTGTATCTGGTTTTGTTTCAAAAGATGGAAAGTGCGGTTTATGCTCCTTACTAATGTAAAAGTTAATGTATATATTCAGGGCTACTGGACAAGTCTTTTTATCATTTTACAGTTAAGTTTCTAAGTAGATGAAGTGTGCTGGTTATCTAAAAAAAATGAGGTTTATTTCTAACTCATTTCCTCCCTTTCTTTTTCAGCTGATAGTAAGATGTCTTCAGGAAACGCCAAAATTGGGCATCCTGCCCCTAACTTCAAAGCCACGGCTGTTATGCCAGATGGCCAGTTCAAAGACATTAGTCTATCTGACTACAAAGGTAAGAGTAATTACTTTAGAGTCATTAAAATTGAATTATTTTAGGAGAGCCTGGGTGACTCAGGTTGAGCATCCTACTTCGGCTCAGGCCATGATCTCCTGGTTTAGGAGTTCAAGCCACACATTGGGCATTGTTGACAGCTCAGAGCATGGAGCCTGACTTGGATTTTGTGTCTCTCTCTCTCTCTCTCTACCCCTTCCCTGCCTATGCTCACTTGCTTTCAAAAAAAAAATAAACCATAAAGTTGAACAATTTTACAATCTAAGGTGGCTCATTAGGTTTCTGTATCTGTTCTGTTTGATTGTAAGATGATATATATTCTAGGTCACTGTCTTTAGGGTAGAAGGCTGTTTACCTCCATGTTGAAGTGAAGTAGTGATTATCAACCTTGATAACAGGGGTAGATATTTTAGGTTCAGACTGCTGTGGAAAAAATCCCATGCTTCATTATGTCTGGACAGATTAGCTCACTTACCTTCTCAGTACTCCATTGTATTGTCTTGGAGATCTTTTCAGTACTTCATTGAAAGCTCAAGTTTTGGAGCGTAAGCTGTTTGTTAAGTTTATGAAATGTGTATATCACAGCTGCTATATTATTAGGCAGAAGGCTTAGGTACATTCCCTTGACTGTTTTGCCCCAAGAGAAGAGTTGATAGTACAGTCGGAACAACTTTTCCTGTTACAGTTTCACACAAACACTTGGCAAGTTCTAATGAACTGTTTTTTTTGTTTTTTGTTTTTTAAAACCTTACAGTCCTGGAACAGTTGAACAGTTGGGTTTTCTGGGATAGTTGATGCAAATTCCTTGAACTGGAATTCTGAAACTCCGGTGTTAAGTGTGCCTTACTTAGTGGTGTAGTAATTAGTTCCTAAGACTCAGCTTTTGCTTGGAACATGTGACTAAAGGTTTCCTAACACAGTGCACTTGTTTGGAATGAGAAGCAAGTAAGAGGGGCCCTATAGAGGGAAGCTCCTCTGACAAACAGGATAAGTAGCACCATAGGGAGGTGACCCTGGCCCAAGGGTTTAGAAAGAGCTGCTCTCTGTCCTCCAGGGCTTGACCTGCTGAGGTTTCAAAGTGCTTGTTAGGCAAAGCCCTGGAGAGGTTGTTTAGATGAGTGAGTTTCTACTGATTTTGATCTTCAGAGTAAATGTCAAAAGGAGCAGCTTATTTTGACTTTCAGACCTTGTAGCTACCTGGAAACGAGTGAAGATTTGGAACTGTTTCAATAAGTCTGCCTATTAGGTGTGGTGAAAGGCTGCTTGGTCAGTTGAAGATCTGTCTACTTCTGTTGGTAATCTGAGTGACTTCAGTGAAATTTGCACTAGAGATCCTCTTACCTATCAGGACTTTTGGAACTTTTGCCTCAAGAAATTTTTCTTTTCCTATTAGGCTTGTTAGGAGCCTGATTCAGGTGATCATTTAAATCTTACCTGTCCCCTTGATGTGGTTCATCGTGGAAGAAAAACACAAAAGGCTTTGTTTTGTTGTGATTTGGTCTCTTTATTGCCTTGTAGCACAGAATCCGGTAGTTGAGCTTCTCCTGTGCATTAATTGTAAGCATTAGCATTTAGGCTATCTAGTAGGTAATTGCATCCTTGGTTTTGCTTTTCTTCATTGGACAACTTGGTGTTTGTGCTAAATTAAAAAAAATTTTTTTAATGTTTTTTTTTTTTTTTTTGAGAGACAAAGTGTGAGTTGGAGTGGAGAGAGGGAGACAGAATCTGAAAGAGGCTTCAGGTTCTGATCTATTAGCTCAGAGCCCAAAACGGGGCTTCAAGTTGGGAATGAGGAGATCATGACCTAGGCTGAAGTCCGGCACAACTGACTGAGCCAGCCAGTGGCCTGTGCTAATTTTAACTACCTGGAGATAAAAATCGGACTGAACAGTGTTTATTTTACAATTGGCAGCTAATGGGGAGGCAGGAAGATAAAGCATAGAACCGAAAGGAACTTTTTTTAATGGAGGATTTCCTGCTGCAAGATGTTCGAAAAGTAATTGCTAGGAGACATCTGTTGAGTGTTGGTAGTTAGCAGTTGTTTTCTATAAAAAGGCTTTTTTTCTCCACAGAAAAATGTCTTTAGATTTTTATTTTTTGAAAATATTTTGCTTTTTTATTTTGAGAGAAAGAGGGCACAAGTTAGGGGCAGAGAGAGGAAGAGAGAGGATCCCAGGAGGGGCAGGGAGAGAAAGAGGGCAGCGGGGCTCACCTGAAGTGGGGCTTGAACCTCCTGAACCTTGAGATCATGACCTGAGCCAGAGTCAGATGCTTAACAACTGAGCCACCCAGCTGGCCCAAGATTTTATGTTTAAGTAATGTCTGCACCCGGTATGGAGCTGGAACTCAAAACCCCCGAGATCGAGTCACACACACCACCCACTGAGGCAGCCAGGAGTCCTTTATAAAGCAAGGAAGTGCGTTTCAAAGGTAAACTTGTGACTTTTTCCTCCCTAGGAAAATATGTTGTGTTCTTCTTTTACCCTCTTGACTTCACCTTTGTATGTCCCACGGAGATCATTGCTTTCAGTGACAGAGCAGAAGAATTTAAGAAACTCAACTGCCAAGTGATTGGTGCTTCTGTGGATTCTCATTTCTGTCACCTGGCGTGGTAAAATTCTTGGTCAACTTTTGCATATGAACTTTGAAACTAAGCCGCAAATGGGATTGGAGGCTTTGGTAATAAATAGATTTGCTCAGTATTGCCTTTTGGCTTCTGATAGGAGTGCAAAGGCTGTAACTTCCTCTTGTTGCTCTTTTATTACGTGACAGCAAAGGAGAAGCAGTCTGGGTTGTAGCCGAGTGTACCCTGGTGATCTTAACTATCTTCAGGCACTCACTTTACTGCTGGAAAAAGTTTGAAATCTTTTGGGGATTAGATTAGATTACATTACTAATGTTGAAAAAGGGAAGGAATAGATACAGTTAATGCTTTTGCTATATGTGAATTTAAATGAATGTGCTTGTATGTGTGGCTTTTGCTGTAGGATCAATACACCCAAGAAACAAGGAGGACTGGGACCCATGAACATTCCCTTGGTATCAGACCCCAAGCGTACCATTGCTCAGGACTATGGAGTCTTAAAGGCTGATGAAGGCATTTCATTCAGGTATATACATACCAGGGGGTTTTCCTCAAAATTATCTGATTGACTTAAGGGCCTTTTTTATTTGGAGAAAGGTGGGGCCCTGATCTGTAGATTCCTTTCTTGTTGTTAACTGTTTCCCCTCCCCCAGTTAATTTGTTGAGAAACAATTGACCTGCATGACTAAGTTTATTTTTAGCTTTTTAAATTTTACTTATTTATATTTAAATTTTTAAATTTATTTTGAGAGAGCACACGAGTGAGGGAGGGAGGTGCAGAAAGAGGGAGGGAGGTGCAGAAAGAGGGAGGGAGGTGCAGAAAGAGGGAGGGAGGTGCAGAAAGAGGGAGAGAGAGGATCTCAAGCATGCTCAGTGTGTAGAGCCTGATGCGGTGCTTTGTTTCCTGAACAATGAGATCATGACCTGAGCTGACATCAAGAGTGGGATCCTTAACCAACTAAGCCACCTTGGCGCCCCTGTTTAGATTTTGTTTATTTATTTTAAATGTTTATTTTTTTGCGATAGAGACTGAACACGAGTGGGGTAGGGTCAGAGAGATAGGGAGATAATAGAATGCGAAGCAGGCTCTGGGCTCCAAGCTGTCCGCACAGAGCCTGACATGGGGTTTAAACCACAAACTGTGAGGGGCACCTGAGTGGCTCAGTCGATTAAGCGTCTGACTTCAGCTCAGGTCATGATCTCACAGCTCGTGGGTTCGAGTCCCATGTCGGGCTCTGTGCTGGCAGCCAGCTCAGAGCCTGGAGCCTGTTTCAGATTCTGTGTCTCCCTCTCTCTCTGACCCTCCCCTGTTCACGCTGTCTCTCTCTCTCAGAAATAAATNAACATAAAGACTAAATGATAGGAAATTTACATAATGAAATATGGCCATTAAAAATTAAGTTTCTGAGTAATATTTAATGATACTGGAAAATACTCATTACATCATGTTAGATTAAAAAACACATAGGGCGGGGCGCCTGGGTGGCTCAGTCGGTTAAGCGTCCGACCAGCTCAGATCATGATCTCACGGTTCATGGGTTCAAGCCCCACGTCGGGCTCTGTGCTGACCCCTAGCTCAGAGCCTGGAGCCTGTTTCAGATTCTGTGTCTCCCTCTCTCTCTGACCCTCCCCTGTTCACGCTGTCTCTCTCTCTCAGAAATAAATAAAACATTAAAAAAATTAAAAAAAAAAAAAAACAACACTGTGAGATCATGATCTGAGCTAAAGTCAGATGCTTAACTGACTGAGCCACCCGGGTACCCCTAGATTTTATTTTTAAGTAGTCTTTATGTTGAACGTGGGGCTCAAAACTCCCAGTTGAGATCAAGAGTCACAAGCTTCACCAATTGAGCCATCCAGGAGCCCCCATCACTATGTAAGTTTAAAGTGTATAGCATGATGATCTAATCTCCCTCCCTTTCTTTTCTCTCTCTCCCTTTTTCTCTGTCTGTCCTTGCTTCTTTCCTTCCTTATGTGTATACCTAACATGGGGCTCAAACCCATGACCCCAAGGTCAAGAGTCACTCTCTTCCAACTGAGCCAGCCAGGTGCCCCTCATTTTGTTTCACGGTGGGGTTGGAGGTGGGGGGTTCATTAGAGGCAAAGCCAGTGCAAGTCTGGGAGGCCAGCACATTTTCATTTCCATTGCATCTTTGTTCTAACAAAGCAGTTTCTAAACTGGTACTGCATCTGTCTCAGACCTTCAATCTCTTTTTCCCAGGGGCCTCTTTATCATTGATGATAAAGGTATCCTTCGACAGATCACCGTAAATGACCTTCCTGTCGGCCGTTCTGTTGATGAGACTCTGAGACTAGTTCAGGCCTTCCAGTTTACTGACAAGCATGGGGAAGGTAAGCCAATTCACCTGGTCACTTGACAATGGAAGGTGGTAGGATAGGAAAGATAGCAAGAACAAGGTCTACCAAATGAGAAAAATCTGTTTCTCCAAGGTATTGAAGTCTCTGCATTATACTGGATTGTGGGGGTGAGGTAATGGAAAAGCTTGGGGAGGAGAATAAAAAAAGGTTTTTGTTCCAGCTCCACATTCTAGCTTCTGCCCTGCTCATTTAGAGTCACTGCTGCAACCTTTAAGTTATTAAAGGAGTGCAGGAGGATTTCATAGGTATATAAGGGCAAAACAAAAGGCTTGAGAATTATATCTAGGGATAAAGCATGCCATTCTTGTTTATTAGGAGAGGAGCTTAATCCCTGTGGTCCATATTTGTTACATTTGTGTTTAAAAAAAAAAAAGATAAAGACCAGTTTTGAATTTTGGAAAAAAGAACAATGGACAAATAAGCTAATAACATTTCTGTCTTCTTAAAATACGTTCTAAAAAATAAATAATAAAACATTTTATTGTACAGTGTGGTTGTCCTGTCCAGAAGAATTAGAATCTGCAAATAAATTTTGTAAATGTTTATGTAAAATCTTTTAGGAAGAGGGGTTAGGGATAGAAGGTTTCAAATGAAATATCAAGGTTCTTCATTAGACGTATGAGGATAAAAGAATTTTTTTAATTAAATTTTTTTAGAGAGTGTGAGTGGGGGAGAGGGCAGAGGGGGAGAGAATGTGAAGCCGACTCCATGCTTAACTTCTTGCCTGTTGCAGGGCTCATTTCTATGATCCTGGGATCATGACCTAAACCAAAATCAAGAGTCAGACACTAAACTGACCTTACAGAGTCTAAACATCACTAAGATTCAATTTAGGGTTTTTACCTAGCATCTTACAGAGTATAGGCTTTTTTTCCCCTATTTCTCTAGCATTAGTACTTTTCTCCTTTTAAAAAAAATTTTTTTTTAATGTTTATTTCTGAGAGAGACAGTGTGAGCAGAGGAGGGTCAGAGAGAGGGAGACACAGAATCTGAAATATGCTCCAGGCTCTGAGCTGGCTGTTAGCACAGAGCCCGACACAGGGCTCAAATCCACGAACCGCGAGATCATGACCTGAGCCAAAGTCAGACGCTTAACCGACTGAGCCACCCAGGTGCCCCATCTCCTTTTTGATGAAGTACTGAACCACTTGATCACAGCTTTTGAGTTTGTAAGGCTGTAGCATTTTTTTAGTTTATTTTTGAGAGAGTGGGACGGAGAGAATGATAATCCCAAGGAGGCTCCATACTGTGTGCAGAGCCCGATGTAGGGCTCAAAACCACAGACTGTGACATGACCTGAGCCAAAGTCGGATGCTTAACCGACTGAGCCACTCAGGTGCCTCTAGGTGTTTTTTTTTTGTTCGTTTAAGTTTTACTTTTGAGAGCGAGCAGGAGAGCATGTGCACAAGCAGGAAGTGGTAAAGAGAGAGCCTGTTTGGGATTCTATATCAGGTTCTATGCTATCAGCACAGAGACTAATGCGGGCTCGATCTCAGACCTTGAGACTATGACCTGAGTTGAAATCAAGAGTGGGAAGCTTAACTAAGCCACCCAGGTGCCACGAGACTGTAGCTTTTTTACTTACTCCCCCTCACTGGGGTATAGTTGTTGCTGGAATGAAACAACCTTATCCTAAGAGTTAGTTTTTAAGGACTTAGCTCCTGAGGCTGCAAGTGCTGGGTATGTAGATCTTGAACCACACACCTTTCCAAGCTTAATGTAATTGAGGATGAGAAGGACAAGATAGTTTTTGTTTGTTTTTAAGTTTTTTTAATGTTTATTTTTGAGAAAGACCATGAGCAGGGGAGGGACAGAGTGAGAGGGAGAGACAGAATCCAAAGCAGGTTCCAGACCCCAAGCTATCAGCACAGAGCCAGACTTGGGGCTTGAACCCATGAACCTTGAGATCATGACCTGAGCCCCAAGTAGGCTGCTTAACCAACTGAGCCACCCAGGTGCCCTGATGACAAGATAGTTGTGATTAAGTGCTACTGATGTCAGATGAAGTGCAGAAGTGTACTTCAATAAATTTGTCTTAACAATATTCCATTTTCTTTCTCTAAATAATAGACTGTTTTCTAAGGCCCTTTTCAGCTCTGATCTTGTAATAAAACATGTGGAAGTTGTTAAAGAGTTGGAATTAGTGGTGTCTCTTAGACGTACCCAAAGGTGGTAGTTTGGGTGAGCACAGACCCTAAGGCACCATTTGCAGAAGCTTGTGTGGATTTGAAGGCTGCTGAGACTGCCTCCTGGTCGGGGATGAGATTTAGTACAAGGACAAGTAGTTGAGTGTGGCAAAGCTCTTTACTGGATTTCTTAGCACCTTGCATATAGGCAAGACTTGAACCCAAGCTTTCATAACTGAAGATTGCTTCTTCAGACTCTTGGACTCTTCTTCCCATTCCACTAGAGCAGGCACCACTTTCTGTGTGTAACCTTTATGATTTATAAGATACTTACCATTTGAGAGCCTGTGAATACCAAAAATATATGAGTACATTGTGTGTGTTATTTGGCATGTAACCCTACTTTTCTATTTTTTATTGAGATGTAATTGACCTGTAACAGTTTTAGGCATACAATGTAATTCAATTTTATTTGTATTTATATATCCCATATTCCTATTTTTTCAAGTTTTTATTTAAGTTCCAGTTAACATAGTATAACATTAGTTTCATCACTTATACAACACCCAGTGCTCTTCACAAGTACCCTCCTTCATACCCATCACCCATTTAACCCATATCCTACCCCCCTCTGACATTCCCTCCAATAACCCTATTTGTTTTCTATAGTTAAGAACCTACATTGTTATTTTATTTAATAAACCAATACTTAAACACAGTATTTATTCATAGTAAATATTGAAACTGGGATCCAAATTCACAGTTACCCTTTTTAGAAAAAATTTTTGTTATTAAAATGCTAAAAAAGTCCCTCTTGAGGGCTGTTTTGAAAGTTCTTATACTGAGGTTACCATGACTGTCATTTTCTCCTTGGAGATTGATGGTATTTTGAAAGCTGGTTTATGTGGGACTCAACCAGTTCCCCTGTACTCCATATTCTGAAAAAACCAACACTGCTGGGTATGAGTGAAACATGCAATTGTGGTTATTTCTGTCTTGTCACTGATAATGGTTATGTTCTTTTTCTTTTTTTAACCTTTTTTTAAACCTTTTTTTTTTTTTAATGTTTATTTTTGAGGGTGAGTGAGTGAGTAGGGGAGGACAGAGAGAGAGGGAGACACAGAATCTGAAGCAGGCTCCAGGCTCTGAGCTGTCCCCACAGCACCTGACCAGGGACTCAAACTTGTGAATGATGAGATATGACCTGAGCTGAAGTCAGACTCTCAACTGACTGAGCCACCCAGGTGCCCATTAACTGATACATTCTTAAGTGCCATGAGCCCTTACTGCCAATGAGAATAATTTGGCAAGGTTTTTCCTGGTTCATTATTCTTACCTTTGTGTCATGATTTATAATACTGGGCTGTTTTTTTTTTAATTATAAATTTTTTTTTTTTTTTAAATTTCTGAAGAGAGAGAGATCGCATGAGCAGGGGAGGGACAGAGAGAGAGGGAGATACAGTATCTGAAGCAGGCTCCAGGCTCTGAGCTGGCTGTCAGCACAGAGCCCAATGTGGGGCTCAAACCCGTGAACCGTGAGATCATGACCTGAGCCGAAGTCAGACACTTAACTGACTGAGCCACTCAGGTGCCCCAGGTTATGTTTTCTAAGACCCAAATTTTTTTGGTTCCCTGTCCACACCTGCTGTCAAACTTTTGGCTGGCTCTCACCTGGTCTTTGCTTATTTGCTACTCTTCTTTTTCTGTAGCTGTTTTATGCTTAGGGACTTGTATTTTCACCCTTTGGTGCTACTAAAGGTAATAACTATAACAATCAAGTGGAAATTTCAGGAAAGTAATGGGAGCTGGTCCATATATACTTTGTTCTAGCACCTAGTTGCTGAGTGACCTCTAAGGCTATGATATCCTTGGACTGAAAGGGGCTCCCCCTCTCTCACTTTGAGCATGTGAGACTTACTGCTTCATTACTGGACTTTGGTGACTACATGTCTCCTAGAAGATGGAATAGCAAATGGAAGTGAAAAATCCGAGATTGGTTCCCTTGCTTTTCTCCTCAGGTTAGCCCAAGGAGCATTGTTGGCTCAGAATTATAGGAAAAGGTTGAAAGCTATGCCTTCTGCATAAATGTATGAAAGATTCAAACTCAGACCTTTGTTTAGCATGGGGTAGAAGGCAGTTACTTAGTGAAACAAGTAGGGCCTTCAGTGGGGGTCCTGTCCCTTTGTATTTCAGGCTGTCCCGTTTGGCAGAGTTAAAGAACATTGAGGAGGCAAACTGGTTGCTATCTTCAGATCCTCCAAGGGCTATCAGAAGCAGTAGCTTAGTGTTAACTATTTTACACACTCCTAGCTTTGTTTACATTATTTAGCTTACTTATTTCTTGGTATGTGGACAAATCATGAATTAAAAATTTTTTTTTTTTTTTTTAAGAGCATGTAAGCTGGGGAGAGGGGCAGAAGAAGAGAGAATCTTAGGCTCCGCACTAAGCCCAACACAGGGCTCAATCCCATGACCCTGGGATCATGACCTTAGCCACAATAGTCAGATACGCAACCAAGACAGCCACAATAAAGAGTTATACTCAACCAAGACACCCATCTAAGTTTTTAGATTTTAAATGTAATACAGTGTGGCATGATTTGGTATTTTAAGTGTACAATTTAGGGGCATTAATTACATTCACAATGTTGTGTATCCATCACCAATGTTTTCTGAATGTTTTCATCATCCCAAATAGGTAGAATTAAGCAATAACTCCCCCCATTCCCCTTTCCTTCCAGCCCTTGGTAGCTTCTGCTTTCTGTGTCTATGAGTTTGCCTATTCTAGATATTTCATGTAAGTGAAATGATATTTGTCCATTTATGTTTGGTTTCTTTCACTTAGCATAATGTGTTTGAAGTTCTCAAGGTTCGTGTTGCAGTGGGTATTAAAATGTCATTCTTTGTTAAGGCTGAATAATACTACATTTTATGTATATATCATACTGTGTATTCATCTCTTGATGGACACAGGGTTTTTAACTTTTGGCCATTGTGAATAATACTGCTAATAATAGTGAACAGGTGTCTGGATCTTTGTTCCCATTTATTTTGAGTATTTACATTAGAAGTGTAATTGCTGGGTCATGTAGTTCTGTTTAGCTTTTTCAGGAACTGCCAAACTTTTACAGCAGCTGCACCATTTTACATTCCCACCAGCAATATCAAGCATTCTTTACAACCTTGCAAATGTTTAGTCTTTAATCTTTTTTTTCTTTTTCTTTTTCAATACTGTATAGCCTTGTGAGTGAAGGGGTGTCACTGTGCTTTTGATTTGCTTGTCCCTAATTAGTGATATCAACCATATTTTCATGTGCTTATTGACCATTTGTGAATCTTTGGAGAAATGTCTGCTCAAGTCCTTTGTCCATTTTGAACTGGGTTGTCTTTTATTGAGTTGTGGGAGTTCTTTTTTAAGTTTATCTTGAGAGAGACCCAGTGAGTCGGGGAGGGACAGAGAGAGAGGAAGAAAAATAATTGCAAGTAGGTTCCTTACTGTCAGCACAAGCCTGACATGGGTCTCAAACTCAGGAACCATGAGATCATGACCTGAGCTGAAACAGAGTCAGATGCTTAACTGACTGAGTCACCCAGGTGAGTTGACTGGGTGTCTTGAGTTGTGGTAATTCTGTCTACGTTTTGGATGTTAATCCCTCTTCAGATACATGATGGGTAAATATTTTTTTCTCATTCTATATGTTAATTCTTAAAAATGTCCTTTTTGGGGCGCCTGTGTGGCTTTAGTCGGTTAAGCATCTGACTCTCGATTTTGGCTCAGGTCACGATCTTATGGTTTGGGAGTCCCAGGCTCACATAAAGCTTTGTGCTGACACCACAGAGCCTATTTGGGATTCTGTCTCTCTGCTCCTCCCTGCGTTTGCTTGTTCTCTCTCAGAATAAATGAAAATAAACTAAAAAAAAAATGTCCTTCGTACAAAAGTTCTTAATTTGAATTAAGTCCCATTTATCTGTTTGTTGTTGCATGTGCTTTTATAATCCTATCTAAGAATACATTTCCAAGTCCAAGGTCGTGAAGTTCTGTTTTCTTCAGAGTTTGATTTTAGCCCTTACCTTTAAGTTGATCCATTGTTGAGTTGATTTTTTTTTTTTTTTAATGTAGTGTAAAGCACGGATTCACCTTCATTCTTCTGCATGTGGAAGTGTAGCTGGTCCCAGCACCATTTACTGAAGAGCATTTAAGATTTTTAAAAAGGGACGCCTGGGTGGCTCAGTTGGTTAAGTGTCCAACTTTGGCTCAGGTCATGATCTCAGTTTGTGAGTTCAAACCCCATGTCAGGCTCTGTGCAGACAGCTCACAGCCTGGAGCCTGCTTGGATTCTGTGTCTCCCTCTCTATCTGCTCATGCCCTGTCTGAAAAATAAAACATTAAAAACAAATATCTTTAAACATATGTAATGAGGCATACATAAAATAATTTAGGAAATACAAATACCAATTAATCCAATCCCTGCTGTTAACAAATCTTTTTTTTCCCCCATATGTGCTCTAGGCAGATTATTTCTAGACCAAAGCATTCAATTGAAAATTTCTTTAAATTACAAGTGCTGCATGAATAAGTTAGGTATCATAGCAGTAGGACTGTCGTGAGGATTAAATTATAATTGTAATTAGCCTTGTACTAAAAGGCTTGAATGATCTCAGATGGTAGCATAGCATCCTGGTTCCTGAGTGTTCAGCCTCTTAAGGTACCAGATTTGGTTTTGAGCCATTTTGTCCATGGGAGTAGGGTGGAACTCAACCACTGAGCAGGTTATTAATTGATAGTACTTTTCTCTTGGCAGTGTGCCCAGCTGGTTGGAAGCCTGGCAGTGATACCATCAAGCCTGATGTCCAGAAGAGCAAAGAATATTTCTCTAAGCAGAAGTGAGCTCTGGGCCATTTTAGGGCCAGGCTGCATTGGGTGGCCATGAAAACAGAATCTCTTTTGTACTATTGTCATGCGTAAAACACAAGACTTTAGATCAGGGCAGATGTGGTATGGGACAGGACAGGCCTTTCCTGCGGGGGTTGGGGAGACCAGCCTTTCTTCCTCTGAAGAGATTGTGGTATGGAGCAAGCCAACTGATGTGTACAGCAGTGGGGCATCACTTTTGATCTTTGTTGTTTCTATTAAACTTGAGCTGAGACCTTGTTGTGTCTTCATTTTAAGGGGCATTAGCTTTGATTTTTAGAGGAATTAACTCTGCTTTCCCTTTATAGGGTCAAATGAGGGTGATAGCTGCCTCAGAAACAGAAAGTTATATTGGGTAGGGGGATTGCAAGTAGACACAGGAAAGGAACTGAACCAAGGTGTTAACATTTTCACTACGTTTGGGGGAGAAGAGCAAGACCTGCTGCAGTGTTGGTCAAAGCACTGCAGTTTGTCCTATAGGTGAAGCATAAGTTGCAGGTTGCAGATGGAGGCCCCAATGAGATTACTTGGACATTTACCTTTATACCTATTGGGAGGGTTGCATGAGGACTTGAAGCTTGGCTTTAAACTAAATGCCTGGTACTGGCTCTGTAAAAGATCAGAATGAGTTTGGTGTATTGTGTACTCTTCCAGACATAAAGCTAGTCCAGTCTATCCCCATGCTTCCAAGCAAGATCTAAGAGCCTAAGTACAGAGTTCCTAGGGCTTTCAATGACAGCTCACGCACCCATTAGTATAATAAGGCAGGTATTGTTTCAGAAATGCCTTGCGTGTGTTTATTCATTCCTCACAACAAGCCTGAGGCAGGTGCCATTAGGGGATGATTGCCCTTTAGGCACTGTAATAAGTAGGATCTTGGAGCACTACAGAGAAACGAGTAATCACAATCTAAGCCAGGTGGGAATTCTGGATCTTTGACTTACTGTTTTGACTAAATTGCTCTAGGCTGTTATCTTCATTGAAGATCTCTATTACAGTCCTTTCATTAAAAATATTGTACCCAGGCACCTGGGTGGCTCATTCGGTTAAGCATCCAACTCTTGATCTCAGCTCAGGTCTTGATCTCAGCATCGTGAGATCCAGCCCATGTTGGGTTCCACGGTGGGCATGAAGCCTGATTAAACAAAAATACTGTACCCAAAATAAAATGCCTTGCCAAAGCCAAAGGTGTCCTAGAGCAAGTACCACTTATAAATAGGGATCCCAGGGGAGGGAGGCTGTCAAGGGCCAGGGGATTCAGGTGGTGAGACTTTGGGGCTGAGCCAGCCTCGGGCTCTGCTGGGATTCTGGGGCTGCTTTGGTGGGATTGCGGTAAAAGGAAGCTCAGAAGATGCAGAGCTAGGATCCTCTGAGGGCTGGGCCAAGCCCAACAAAGCTAAGCGTTGGGCAGGTGGAGTAGAAAAGTAGGCTTTCTGTTCTTCTGAGTAGCGCTCCTGTGGTGTCACAGCATCCCGGTATGTCCAGTCACGCCAATGGAAATTAAAGCCTTCAAGCAGGGTGATTCGGTCAGCTCTTGTAGGTACACAGTCCAGGGGCTTTATGGGTGGCAGATCTGGAACCTCTATTCCTGGCAGCAGCATTACTCCTCGAATGGCAAACCAGCCTCCGTACTGCGGGTGTATACACACACCTGATATGTGCTGAGGAGAAGGTAAAAAAGGTTATGGAGGTCATGTTGGCACTAAGTCCAACTATCCTCACAGCAAACTAGGCTTGTTCATTTATTCTCAAGGGACACTAATTTCACATTTGATCTTCTCACTCCGGTGGCTGGGTCCCCTATTTCCTCTCCTGGACAACCCTTTTCATGAACGAACTTTGGCCATGAGAAACTAAGGGTTCCTTAAGTTGAGTCTGTCAACTTGCCAGTCTCACTATTAGTTTCCTGATCACTGCTCTGCCCCCTCCATCCCGTAACCAGGTTTTACGAACAGACTAAGTTCTCTGACCTGATGTGTTCCCAGGCCAACTCCAGAAAGCATGTGGAGTTGGGCTCCTGAGTAGGGTATATATATACCTTTCCCTTGGATACTGTCTACCAAGGTAGGTGGAAGAATGTGAACTGGTATCTTGAGGAGCCTTTACCATTTTCTCCCAGTCCTTACTCATTCACACTTGCCCTCTGACCTGGTTTCCCCAGGGGTCAGCCTCCACATCCTTCCGTTGGTAGTAGTAAGCAGCCCCTGCCACGTGGGCTGCAGTCTGGGCCAGAATCTTGGGGCGCCGATTGGGGTGTACCTCATAGTCAGCAATGACTTCCATTTGCAACTCTGGGAGGTTCTGAGATAAGAGATGGAAATTCATTTCAGCATGAGAGGAATCAGGACTTTGTCCTAGAGAGCCCTAATTTGTGTTAGCTTGGTCCTGTCCTCAGAAGTTGTTTAAAGGGAAAACAAACCTTAAACTTGAGGGGTGGGGAGCTCCACTGTGAAGAAAGTGATCTTCTGTCCAGGAAGGCCCATGTTCGAAAGGAAATAACAAGGTCTGCTCACAAATGCCTATTGAGAGGTGACTTGTCTCTGCCCTCCAGAGTCTCAGTGTGGAGGAAGACATGACCTAGCTTTGGGGAGACCCAATATATGTATGTGTACATGTGTGCAGGGGGAATATTCTATCCTCAAAAGCCTCAAAGACAGCACAAAATGTTCAGGTCTAGGGCAAAGACAGGCAAGAGATGCTTAGGGGATGCTAGGCTTATTCCTATTTCACTTGGAGGCCAAGGGAAATCTGGTTTGAGGTTCATATTATTAACTGCCCATCAGAGTAGGGTGAGTGAGTTTGATTCTAGACCTGGGGGGCTGCTAGAAGGTGGCTGAAACTGGGCTAAGAAGGCAGAATGGGAAGAGATCACAGTGTTAAAGGCAGCTCTAGCATAGCCCATCTGGGAAATGGCTCATAGCCCTAAGTAGGTCTAGATCCTGCACTGAGCTTAGAGGAGCTGGAAGCAGCTACTACAGGTTTGAAACCTGAGGTAATGTGTGAACTTTGCTTACCTTTCTAACACGGCTCAAATGATAGGCCACACACTGGTCCACAGGGTCAGTCAGTGGTCGGAGATGGCAGCTTTGCAGGAAGGGTTTCAGGGCGCGGTCAAACATGGCAGGTGTGCTGAGTACCAGGAAGGCCAGGGTAGGTCCTGGCAGAGGTAGGTGGAAGGCTGGAGGCAGGAGTGCATTATACCATGCCACCTGGGACAGAGAGACAATTAAGGCCACACATGAGGGCCAATTTAGGCCTTTGCTAGGTGCATACTTTAGCCTGGCATTCAAGGTCTCCTACATCTTGGCCTCAGTATCCATCTCATTCATTCAGTGAATGGATTTCTACTGATGCTGCATGATGTATATTTATGGGGGACTCCTCCATAGGGGATTCTGACTGGGAAGTTTGGGATAAAAAGCCAGAGAATTCACAACTAAGAACCAAAAGAAATTGTACTGTGATTAGAGCAATGACAGGGCCAGATGAGGATCCTGTGAAATTAGGAAAGTCTTCTTGGAAGCTGTGACAAAACGATGTAGGGAGGGGAAATCTGGTGTTTATTCTACTAAAAAATTTTTTTCAATGTTTTTATTTATTTCTGAGAGAGAGAGAGAGAGAGAGAGAGACAGTGTGAGCAGGGGAGGGTCAGAGAGAGAGGGAGATACAGAATCTGAAGTAGACTCCAGGCTCTGAGCTAGCTGTCAGCACAGAGCCCAATACGGGGCTCAAACCCACGAACCATGAGATCATGACCTGAGCCAAAGTCGGACGCTTAACCGATTGAGCCCCACCCAGGTGCCCCATCTGGTGTTTATTCTAAATAAAGGTCACAGCTTTAAAAAGACATGTAAAAAGGGCATATTTGGAAAACAGCAAATTGTCTAGTTTGATAGAAGTGAAGGGTCCGTAAAGGGGAGCAGGAGAGAAGGGTGGAGAGATCAGTAGGTATGAGATTATGACTGTTCTAGATACCAATTTAAGGACTATACGTCTAATTTGGTGACAGTGAGGGTCTAGACATTGAAAATTTAAGGAGGAAACGGACATCAGTTTTAGAAAGATCTGGCTGCAGGGTGAGGATGGATTGAATGCAAAATGATAGCAAGCAGATTATTGCAATAATCCAAGCATAGAGGGGTTGGATGGAAGGAAATGGATTTGGGAGATTCAGGTGAGAGATTCCTAAAGGTCTTGGTGTCTGACTGGATGTGGGGTAGGGAAAGGGTGAGAAGCAGAAGCCTCGGATGACTGGCTCTGTTCAGTACAATAACTCTTACTACCCACTCAGTTCTACTTGACCCATCAAACATTCTCACTTTCTCCATACCTGCCATCCAACACTATCTCCTCCCCTTTACTTAAGCTGTTCCTGATATTTGGGATGTATATAATACTCTTTCCTTCTTTTCATATATAGCTCAACTCTTTTTTTTTTTTTTTTTCTGGGAAGTCCTTCTCAAGCTAGACCCAACCTACTTTCACTGTATTCTTTCCCAGCACTGCTGTGTGCCACTCAGTGGAAGGGGTGGGAGTGGGTTGTCTCTTAAGCATCAGGCAAAGGGCTCAAGCTGAGTTGATTTAGCTTTGTGTCCAAGCACACAGCTCAGTACAGAGGGCACTGGATTATGGGGGTTGGATCTATGTAAACAAGGGTCGATAGTGGTGCCAGACTTCTGTGACAGGCAAGTGCATGGTTTCTGTACCCAGCCCAGCACTGGTGATTGGCAACATCGTGAATTAGCCTTCTGTTGGTAGAGGGAACAAACCAGCCAATTGTCTGCTTGTTCAACAACAGGAATGCCTTTCCCCCTCAGATAACCTAAATCTTAGCTACACAAACCTACCAGGCCTTGCCCTCTCCTAACTTCTTAAGGAAGCTTCTTTTTTTTTAATGTTTATTTTTATTTATTTATTTAATTTATTTATTTCTAGGAGAGAGAGAGAGAGAGACAGCGTGAGCAGGGGAGGGTCAGAGAGCGAGGGAGTCACAGACTGAAACAGGCTCCAGGCTCTGAGCTGGCAGTCAGCACAGAGCCCGACGCGGGGCTCGAACCCACGAACCGCGAGATCATGACCCAAGCGAAAGTCGGACGCTTAACCGACTAAGCCACCCAGGCGCCCCTTAATGTTTATTTTTAAAAGAGAGAGAGAGAGATTGTGAGCTGGGGAGGGTCAGAGAGAGAGAGAGAGAGAGGGAAACACAGAATCCGAAGCAGTTTCCAGGCTGTCAGCACACTGCTCAAGGCGGGGCTCAAACTCACAAACCAAGGCTCAACGGACTGAACCACCCAGGCACCTCTCCTGAATTCAGGACGCTTCTAAAGTGACTCTGACCCTACTGGTCACTTTCTTCCTGTAAATTTTGGAGGTGGCAGAACCACAAGATTACTGAGTTACGTGGTGTCTCTCATTCATCAATATGGCATTATATGGGGTTAAAAGGACAAACGTGCGGCCGTTTCTCTACCTTTTTAATTAAGTCCCCGTTTGTCAGATGGACATGGGGCCAGAGGAGCTCGGGAAAGATCAGAAGGCTCTCCATCTTCACGCCAATCGCACCGAGGCCAATCATACACCTCGCCCCAACACCGCAGAAAGGACGAACCAACCTGGAAAGGGTAAACCTCGAAGCCAAAAGGGCACAATGTGTCCTCGATCTTCTGCTTCAGTTCTGCGACTTGCGGCTCCATAGCGCACGCTAGGCGCAGAGCTTGTTGGGGACTGGAGTCTCTAGGATAACCTGGGCCGTTAAGTTTCAAGGTAGCTTGGACTTCATTTCCCAAGAACCTTCGGGATCAGCAGCGGGACAGGGTTGGCTCTGTGCAATGGATCTTGGGATATGTAGTGCTTTGGTTTTCGGGTTCAACAACTACAGAATCAGAAAGCCTCGGTTTCCCGGCAAGCTTCACGGTGACGGTGTGAATGCTCGTGCGGCTACTAGGGAAACGTAGTTCCACAGCCTCCATCGTCGGTTGTCTCCGCGAGAGAAGAACTCAGTTTCCCAAGTGGCGCTGCGGCAGCCAGTCCGAGGTCAGATGGACTCGGCCGGCCTTCAGGAGGGTTTGAAAGGGGCCGCGGCACTAGTCGCTGGTACAGGTTCCGAGTGATGATACCTGTGTCTTGGGTCTGGGGAGGTTTCGACCAAGATTGGGCACTCTCAATTCCCACTTGATATCTGAGTATCAGAGTATCCCGCGTTCCCCCTAGATTCTCCAAACGCCGCTCCCCTGACCAGTTCCAGTTTGGCTTGATACTCCATCCCTACCTTTACTATTACATCCCCACTCCCCACTTTCGATCTGAAGTGTGGCTTTACTGGGCTGTGCCTCTGTTGTCCTGGGCTTGGAGAGCAAAGGCACAAGACGTCAGGGAGCCTTGGGGAAGGTTATGAGTAGGAGTCTGAGCTGGACTGAGCATCTCGACGGGCTTCTCAATGCTACGGATGGAAATGTGGCCAGGATTAAGGTGAGGGGCCGCCTGAGGGCCCCCGTTGGAGGTTTGGGTTTAGGGACACTCAGAGCTTATTGGCCTGTGAACTTGTTTTTGTTGTTGTTGTTGTTGTTGTTGTTTGGTGTTTTTTTGTTTGTTTTGTAGCAGCGGCTGTATCCTCTTGGAGTCTCCACAGCTGGTAAGTATTGTCCCTTTTCTGCCCCCAGTCTTCTTTTTCAAGGATCTGCTTTTTTTTTTTTTCCCCAGTGCCTGTACTACCTACTTTTCCAAATTCCAACTGTTTTCTATCCTGAACAAACATCTGTTTTCCCCCCAAAGATAGGCCTCACAGTTGTGCCTTGCTTACTCCCTCAGCAGGAGATTTGGCTGGGACCTGGATTTCCCCTCATCACTTGCCTCCCCAGTCTGGAGTCCAAGCTCAACAACGTTGGGCTCTAGAGGCTCCCTGTCACCCAGAGAGGCTGAGTTGTAGTAAGGCCCATGGCACATCTTTTTTCTGGGATGAAATCACTATTCTCCAATCCCAGCTTCAATACCAGGCTCAGGTAAAGTGTGCAGTCCTAGGTGTATATGTGTTGTGTTTGTGTGAAATGAGGATACCAGGGGTTGGGGATGCCCCTTCCGTGGTAGCTCATGTGGTTTTTCTTGCCTGGGTAGATGACTGAGACACTAAGGCAGGCTGTGCAGGGGCTGCTGGAAGAGCAAGAGCAGCAGAAGTACAAGATCTGTGCTCTGGAAGGTATCTGGCCAGTTCTTTTTTTCATGCACACAGCTCATTATGTATCCACATGATTTTGTTACATACCTTCTGTGTGTGCAGTTGTGTCTTGATTTACAAGTGGAGTCTCTAGGCTCATGTGTAGGTCTCATAAGGAATGACCCTCAGTTTGTCCCACTACAGCATCACTAAGGTTGCTGCAGGGGGGCCCAGAGCAGAGGGTCCTTCTCCTGGAGCAACGCCTGGAGGCGCTGAGAAGGGAACTGCAGGGCCTTCGAAGCCAAGTGCAGGAACAGGCCCAAGCCCAAACACAAACAGGACCACGAAAGTGCAGTGCTACTGGTGGCCTTCACCAAGAGCTGCAGAATGAGTAAGTAATGGGCAAGACCTCTCCTTCTTCGCACTTCTGAATTCCTGGTACTCTGGTAGTGTCCTCAGGGCTTGTTGATTGGTTTTAGAATGACACTACCTCCATCTGTCCAGGCGTCAGCTCCTGTGGGAGGAATCAGAGATCCTTCGGGAAGAATTGAAGTTGCTGCGGGACCAGCTGAGTGAGTAAAAGATTGGGGGTGGGTGTGAGTTCACCTGTCCCCTTTCCTGGAAAGCCTTTTTGCTATCCCAGTAAGTGGCCATAGCTCTGATTTCTTGAGCTGCTCAGAAGTCTGGCCAAGTGTTTTGTCTTGCCTCCATGGTGTGAGTATAGACTCCCCAGTTAGCTTGGAAGCTTCCCAACAGCTAGACCAGAATGCTTCTGTCTCAGTTTTCAGCACCAGGCTGGGCACAAGGCAGGGAGGGGAAGAGAAAGAAATTGGAGAACAGCTCTCTTACATTTTTCTCTCATTGAAGGCCAGCACCAGGAGCTGCTGCTGAAACAGATGGCTGAAGGGCAGCAAGCTCAGGTCCACAGCTGGAAGGTAGGACCAGGATCAGACCTATCTCTTCATATCTCCCTATGGAGGCTCCTTCCTTTCTGTCTTTTCTGTTGTGCAGGCAAGCCAGGATACACTCTCCCACTCTTATCTCTTTCTCTCTTTCCTGTACTGACTCTACCTCCCTCCAAAGCTTTTCTTCCCAAGCCCTCTTCTCCAGGTTGAGAGACTGTCATTGCCCACATGAGGGTTCCATGCCAATGGTGAAGATGCCAATGGTGGGGAGGGGGATTCCTCCTGAGAAGGAGAGGAATGGTCCTACCTGGTCCTACCTGGGCCTGTGGTCTGGCATTTGTTGGAGCAGCTGCAAAGTGGCCGTGAGGGCAAGGGTCACACCCTGGAGGCTGCCAGGACAGAGGCCCAGGATGCCTGGCAGGAGTACAATCTCTAAGGTCAGGGGGTATGGATACTTGTGGCAGTGGAAGGGATTTGTCTCAGAGGCCAGGCATTGGGGACCAGAGTTCAGCTATCTTAGATTTGACATGGGCTGGTAGGAGTGGTATGAGTATCTGCCTGTAAAGGCAGTACTGGGCATTCTTTACTTGATACTGAGTCACTGAGGTATCTTTATATGTTTGAAGGATAAAGGGAGAAGAGACTGGGGTCCTGGCCTCATGAAGGAGAACAGTTCTTTGGTGGGAGGGTCATCTTGTCAGCATCTCTGCCTCTAATTCTCTTCCCCTTTCCAGGACCTCTGTTCACATCCTTGAATCTAAGCTGCCCTGGCTGCCACTTTCACCATCTCTTCCTTTCTTTTTTTTTTTTTTTAAATATTTTTATTTATTTCTAGGAGACAGAGAGAGAGACAGCATGAGCAAGGGTGAGAGAGGGAGATACAGACTTTGAAATAGGCTCCAGGCCCTGAGCTGGCAGTCAGCACAGAGCCCGACGCGGGGCTTGAACCCACGAACCGCGAGATCATGACCTAAGCGAAAGTTGGACGCTCAACCGACTAAGCCACTCAGGCGCCCCACTTCCTTTCTTTTTTTTAAAATGTTTTTTAATAGTTTATTTATTTTTGAGACAGAGAGAGACAGAGCATGAGTGGGGGGGTGGGGCAGAGAGAGAGAGGGAGACACAGAATCCGAAATAGGCTTCAGGCTCTGAGCTGTCAGCACAGAGCCTGATGCGGGGCTCAAACCCACGAACTATGAGATATGACCTGACCTGATCTGATCTGAGCTGAAGTCTGACAATTAATCGACTGAGCCATGCAGGGGCCCCTTCATCATCTCTTTCTTCATCTAGCTCTGAAGTCAGTCTTCTTCTGGACAGCAACAGTAGCTGGGAACTTCTAAGGAAACTAGGTGGCGGTAAGGGCAGGGATCCCAGGTCTGGGGGAGGGTGAATCTGAATGGTGCTTGTGTGTCAGCTACCTGATTATTTGGCACTGGGTAGAATGGAGTCTCTGCCTCTTTTTTTGGTGAATCCATCATTCTCTGTTATTATTTATCCCAGGTCAGGCTTGTTTGTTCCTCCCCATCAGACCGGCCAAGGGTCTAGTTTCATGTGTATCATAGTGCTTGCTGATGGTTTGTTTTCTTTTCCCTTTCTCTCCCCTCAGATCTCCAGAAGAGCATACTTTCTGACCTAGAGCCCAGAAGCTTTCAGCTTTAGGGCCAGAGCCTTGAGCAGGAGAACCTATTCTTTAAGAGCCCCACAATGTTCCTGAGTGACCTGTAAGGACTTGTAAGAGTAGCTTTGCTCACCTTCCTCACCAAGGCCCTGTTTCTGGGTCCCTTCCCCCTTTTCTCTTGATCTTGCTGGTATCTGCCCTCCTTACTGAGGCTCATCACTGCCTGCCCACCAATTGCAATAAATGTTTTAACTCTTCCTGATGTCTTCTGTGAATCAGCCCCCACATGGGATTGACTCAAGTGTACGTTTTCTTCCTCCTGTTACTTGACTGCTTTCTGCCATCCCTGTCTCTGCAATCCAAGTTCATAGACATTTATAGCTGTACCTTCTGAGTGCAAGCCCTGTGCTCAGTGGAATTTGGAAGGAAATAGGAGTTCCCATCCTGGTGGGTAGAATGAGGTAGGACAGTGTTCTGAGGCAGTATTGGTGTGGGGATGCAGAGGAGGGCAAGGCATTTAGATAGACCCTAGACCTGAGCAATAGGAGGCTTCCCCTCTTCCCCTCCAGCTTCTACTTCTTAAGGCTTACTCTGGTCCCTTCACATTTCCTCATCCTTAGTAGCCTAGCCCTGCTTGCATTTCTGCAACAGTCCCCTGGTCTCTTTCTTTCAGTCTCTACCTCTAATCCAGTGGCTTTAGAATTTGTTGACTGTAACCTTTAGCAAGAAATATGGTTTACTTTGTGGCCTAGTAAATACACTTGTATATATTTATTAAATGAAACAAATTTCATGATTTAATATTTATTGAATCACTAGGGGTGATGTACTCTGATATTTCTTGTTATATTAAAAAAAAAATGCCTTGTGGTTATTAGTTCTAATCCTTCCATCACAAGGTTGCTCTCTGGAAAGTAGATCTTCCTTTGTAGACTAAGGGCAGCTTTACTGGTTTCTTACTTAAATTTTGTATTCTAGACCATGCAGTCTAAGATTTCCTTAGAAGCAGCAGCGTCCCGCTAATGTCTCATGAGGTCTCATCCACTGCTAAATATAGACAAAAGATAATGCCATTTATCCACGCAGTTGATGTTTATTGAGCATAATACAGACCAGCCCTGGCATGTATTTGCCCTGAGCTAAGATGTGCAGTGGGCTCATAAGGTTCCCAGCTCTTAGCTCCATCTAGCTAGGAAGAGGAGACAATTCTGAAAAAGAAGCATAATAAAAGGCTGAGATGAGTAGAGCAGGTTATATGGTGTATTCAGGGTCCTGGCCTAACTAGCAGACAGATCATGAAGAGTGGCCTTTGACACTCAAATATCTATAAGGCAATCCTTGGTTCTTTCTCCTCAGTGTAAAGGAAATTGCTGACAGTGGAATGGGAGAGATTAGACTTGGGTCAAACAGAACTTGTTCAAAAACCTAAAAACTTGCCATCAAGGCTCATCGTCCTACTGAAGGTACAACCACTGTCTTTTACATCTTTCATTGGGCAAGTGATACATATGGTATGATGGCATTATTCAATTCTACTTGCTACCAATGCTTGTGCCTATTTATCAAATACTTTGCATCAGGCTTTGTGGGAGTCAGGTTTAAAAGGTAAGTGCCAGGGCTCTAACAACAGAAAAATTAAATAGCAGTGGGGAACAATGGTATTTGAACTGTCACCAGGTGGCAGCACATCATGTGTTGTCAGAAGAATGATACAGAAAAGTCTTTGGGCCAAGGTTCCTGGGCTGGGTGATTTCTTTTCTCCTTTTGGACATACTGTGAACTACCTATTAATCTAACTAAAACAGCGTCCTGTTGAGGCTAATCTGCTCAAGAACCTTTGAAAACTTTCACAGCATAAAAAAGGACAAATTTGGCATTTAAGCTCAATTCACATTTAACCTCCATTCTTATCTCCTATCACACATCTTTCTTTTAAAAGCTTTTTTATTTAAATGTAGTTGACACACAGTGTTACATTAGTTTCAGGTGTACAACATAGTGATTGGACACATTCATACATTATGGTATGCTCACAAGTGTAGCTATCATCTGTCACCATATAATACTATCTTCGACTGTATTCCTTGTTCTGTACCTTATTTTTGTGACTTATTCATTCCAAAACTGAAAGCCTGTATCTCCCACTCTGCTTCACTCATTTTGTTCCCTGTCCTTTCCAGCAAGCATCAGTTTGTTCTCTGTTTATAGGCCTGATTCTCTTTTTTGTTTGTTTATTCATTTGTTGTTTTTTAGATTCCACATATGAGTGAAATCATACACACATCTTTCTTAAATTTTATTGCCACTAGGAATGCACAACATCTATACGCCAACTGTTCAAATCCCACTTATCTGTCAAGACTCTTTCAGTAGGAGGCAAGTCTAAAGATGTCTAAATGGAGGTCTCTAGTCCAAGGGAATACTGGTGAAGGAAGGCCCATACTCTGGTGTTTCTTTGCCTGCTCTAGCCCTGGAAATCCTGTCCAATCTGCTCAGGTATGAGATTATGAGCACCTGAAGTCCAGGCATATGGAAAGCATGAGGAAGGGAATATGTGCATGGTGAACAATTGAATAGAATTCTTTTTTTTTTAAGAGTTTATTGTCAAGTTGGTTTCCATATAACACCCAGTGCTCATCCCCACAAGTGCCCTCCTCCATGCCCATCACCCCCCTTCCCCTCTCCCCCATACCCATCAGTCCTCAGTTTGTTCTCAACATTCAAGAGTTTCTCATGGTTTGCCTCCTTCCCTCTCCCCCCTATTTCCCCCCTTCTTCTCCCCCACGGTCCTTGAATAGAATTCTTATTCCCTACCCAGGTCTTTCAATATCTTCAGTTTTCAAGCCATCTCAAATGTTCTCTCTTCCAACTAGAATTGAATCTTGGTGTAGATGAATTATTGCTTCAGCATTTTAACCCAACTCATTGCTCTTACTATATAAAGTAGGTAGTAATAGTTTATATATCAGTTTTTTCCCCCACAGTATACCGAGATCCTGCAGAACTCTATGTTCATATGCCTTTTTCTTCCCTCACCAACCGCAAAGCCGCGCCAGGGGAACCCATTTTCTGTTAGTTTTATTAATTACCAGTCGTTTCTATGTTTGGCATTTTAATTGTTCCCTCTAGTGTTTACTGTCCCGCCCTCTGGAGGTTCCAGGGACTTGATTTCCCCCCAGGTGTATTCCCTCCTCCTTGGTTCCGCCTTTCCAGCACACTGCCTCTTCTGTTTTTAACCTCCTCTTCCTTTCTATTGGTTCTCTTAGTCCCCCGGAGTTGGCGCCTAGAGCTGTTGATTGGCTTTCCCGGACGCCTATTGAGGCCACCCGCATACCACGTGGCATTCCTAACGCTAATTGGGCAATTCCACTAGCTGGTTTATTAAGGATCGACGATTGATTGGCTGCTCGGAGGCTTGAGGAGAGGGGCGTGGTCCGACGAAGCCCCACCCCAGCCCCCCAGCCTAGATGGGCCGGCGTTTCAGTGGCTCGCGGCCGCGGAGCTCAAGCGAAGCTTTCAGCTGCCCTTTCTGGCTCGCGGTTGGGATCATCCTCCTGGCCTCACCAAACAGACGGGGGGGGAACGGTCCCGACTGCGGGGCCATGGCAGTAGCCTCCTTGTCCTTCGCCGCCGCTAGCTCTGCCAAGTCTCCGGCTTCTGCGCGAGGGACCCCCACCGCCTCAGCAGGCTAAGAGCCTCTGCCGCCTCCGAGCTGTGAGGGCTACTATGCTTCCACTTTGCTGCTGCCTCCGCCTTCCGCCCGCGCAGGCACTCCTCTGGCTGCCCAGTCCCGCCTCAGGTAACGCCGAGAGAGAGCATAGGGCACACACCCGGGTCGCCACGGCCCGCGCGTGCCGCCGCTACACCGCCGTGGCTCCGGAGCATTGGCGCTCCCGTCTCTCAGCACGACAGGACCCCTTTCGCTTCCCAAGGTCCTCCTGTGAGCGGCTGGGGACACTTCTCGACCCCTTCCCCTTCCCTTTTCACTTCTCTCAGAGTCCCGGGATAACCCTCACCTCTACCCCCGCCTTCTCGCCTCAGAGGCCGGGGACCCATTAGAAGTTCCTTGGTATCAGGGACCTGGTCCTTGACTCCTCTCAGGGACTTTTCTCCCTTCACACTCAGGAATCCTTTATTTTCTCGGAGAACTCCTGTTTCAGAGACCTCCAGCTCCACACTGAGAGCCTCCCTCATCTCCGTAATCCCTCCTCCCTCAGAGATCTGGTCTCCCTCACTTTACTTCCCTCAACCATATTCTCTGGAAACTTTCCACTTACAAACTTGAAAATACTCCGCTCTCCCAGACACTACTGTCTCCTGCTTTTCTCTATTCCTGTCATACCTCGTTCTCCCTCTCTGCCTTTTATCTTTCACTGGGAAGACTCTGGACTAAGCCAGTATTTCCATTTAGCTAGAAATGAAACCCATGGTTTTGTGTGTTTTGTTTTTATTTTTGAACCCCATGTTTGATCTAAAGACCTTTCCGTTTATAACTCTGAGAAAACGTTGCTGAAGAATTTGTACTTTATTCTGTAGGTATGGGAGGCCATTGAAGGTTTTGTTTTGTAAGCAGAAATTTGGTATGATTGATTATGTCTGGAGGAAGAATTGAAAGTGAAGACAGTGTGGAGGTAGATGAAACCCAGGTAGGCAGGAAACCAGTGTGCTACACTAGGTCAGAGGGGATGAACTGGAATAGTGGTAGGAAAATGAAGCCCATGGCATGCAGTCCAGGAGGTTTCAATTCCATGATGTTTCCAGAGTTGAGAGGGAAGTTTCTGACTTCGTTGGTGGGATGCATTGGTTGTGTTAATTGTAATAGGGAAGGAACATAAAGAAGCAGTTTTGAGGGAAGGTAATGTTCCCTTTGGACATGTTTAATTTGAGGTATTTTTCATCTCTTAAATTTTTTTATAATGTTTTTTATTTATTTCTAGGAGAGAGAGAGAGAGAGAGAGACAGCGTGAGCAGGGGAGGGTCATAGAGAGAGGGAGTCACAGACTGAAACAGGCTCCAGGCTCTGAGCTGGCAGTCAGCACAGAGCCCGACGCGGGGCTCGAACCCACGAACCGCGAGATCATGACCTAAGCGAACGTCGGACGCTTAACCGACTAAGCCACCCAGGCGCCCCTGAGGTATTTTTCAGATATTACTGTGGGGTCTGAAATTTGGGAGAAAGGTTGGAACTGAATACATATATTTGAGGGTCAACAGAGAATAAAACAGCGATATTTGAAGACTTAGTATGGGATGATAGTAAAGAATCAAGAAAAGGACTGTGGACCAGAAGGAACATCATTATTTGAAGGGCAATAGACGCCAAGATAGAGAGGTTAAAGGAATGGGATAAGAACTCGAACAGAATGGCATTATAAGAGAAACCAAAGGAAGAAGGGTTTCAAGATGGGAGGGAGTGACCATCACTGTCAGGTGCTACAGAGGTCAAGGAAAATGAGGATTAGAACGAAACCACTGAATTTAGCAATTAGGAGATTGCTTGTTTCCTCTGAAAGACACTTCAGATAGTGCAGTGGTGGTGATGATAGCAATAGTCAGATCATAATGGATTGAGGAATAAATGGGAGGCAGTGAGTAAAACTACTCTTTCAACAGTGTGGTTGTGAAAGAGATGATCGTAGTGAAACTTCTTTATTGAGTTAAGAATATACTTAAGGGTGCCTGGCTGGCTCAGTTGCTGGAGCCTGAGACTCTTGATCTTAGGGTGGTGGGATTGAGCCCCATGTTGGGTGTATAGATTGCTTCGAGATAAAATTTTTTTTAAAAAAAAAAAAAGAGAATATATTCTGCCAGATACCATAAAGATGCTTTATAGATCACAATAGGCTTGTGGTTTAGATATCAGTATCCCACTTTTACAATTGGGAAGATTATAGGCAAGAGTTTGAATAAAGTCTATCTAGCTCTGAAACCTGTGTTCTTTCCACTATAGTACATGTGTGTTTTTCTTTTTAGTATGAGTGAAAGAACTTTGTAGGTTGGGTGGAATATTTACCTAGGAAATCTGTGGGGTATTTCATTCTTTGACAATAATAGAAGTCAAGATGGATAATGATGTGGTAGAAGGAAAAGGTGAGGGAGTTTGACAGATGGCCTTATTTTCTTGATGAGATTAGTTTTCTGTAGAAAAGTCAATTATTTCTGGAGACTGAAGGAACTATGGCACATACTGGGGCCATGGAAATCTTTAATGGAAAATGAAAGAAGAATAGGTTAAGGATAAAAAAAAAAAAAAAGATTGCTGACCACATTGAAGACCCAGTAAAAGTTAGAAATAATGTATTTGTAAAGGGACCCAGTAGCATGGATTTTATACTTCTCCTGAAGCCTAAGAGCGGGAGAGCAAAAAAGATGTTTGGGTTGATCTAGAATTGGAATATACAAGAAAGATAAAATGGAGAGTAACTTTACATTGCTAGTAATAGTGTGGGAGATATGGTGGAATCTGAGAGTCCAAGTTGGGATTATAAGTAAAAGCTTGGAGAATAAGGAGATAATCAGAAATATAGTTGAAGATCAGGTTCTTTAAGAAATACACAATGGGGGGGCGCCTGGATGGCTCAGTCAGTTGGGCATCCGACTTCGGCTCGGGTCATGATCTCACAGTCTGTGGGTTCGAGCCCCACGTTGGGCTCTGTGCTGAGAGCTCAGAGCCTGGAGCCTATTTCAGATTCTGTGTCTCCCTCTCTCTCTACCCCTCCCCTGCTCATGCTCTGCCTGTCTCTGTCTCAAAAATAAAATAAATATTAAAAAATTATTTAAAAAAAAAAAAAGAAATACACAATGGGAAAGCTGAGAGTTCAATATTTCAAGGTTAAACAAACAAACAAAACCAAGGTGTAACTGTCATAGTGCTGTTGAAGGAGGTGGAAGTACATGCTTTAAAATAGTGGGAGGTTATGGGGCTGTGAAGTATGTTGGATGTGTTATTAGTTTGGTTGTCATAATTGCCTGGGATGATAGTAGGGAATGGAACACAGGTGATACTGGGTTCTGTAGGTGGGGCTGCTCAGACCTGAGGGACTGAGGATTGAGTTGGACTTTCCTTGTTACTTGCTAGTAGTAGTACTAGGTGATACAGATGTTTGTGTGAATTACTATTGAGATCCTCTGATACTTAGTGCCCTGGATATTTGATGTATTCTCTTATAAAGATAGGCATTTAGGATGGTCTCAAACACAGATCCTTTGAGATTTGGCATAGGGGCACCTGGGTGGCTCAGTCGGTTGGGCGTCCAACTTCGGCTCAGGTCATGATCTCCCGTCTCGTGGGTTTGAGCCACGTGTTGGTCTCTGTGCTGACAGCCAGCTCAGAGCCTGGAGCCTGCTTCAGATTCTGTATCTCCCTCTCTCTCTGACCCTCCCCTGCTCATGCTGTCTCTCTCTGTCTCTCAGAAATAAATAAAACATTAAAAAAAAAATTTGGCATATGGTGGGCCTACTTAATTCTGTTTAAAAGTGTATGTTTTGGGGTGCCTGGGTGGCTCAGTTGATTGAGCATCGACTTTGGCAGAGGTCATGATCTCACGGTTCTTGTGTTCAAGCCCCATGTTGGACTAACTTACTGCTGTGACCACGGAACTTGATTTGAATTAGCTGTCCTCTTCTCTCTCTGCCCCTCCCCTTCTCACACTTGCTCTCTCAAAAATGCATTAACATTAAAAAAAATTAAAAATAAAAGTATTGGGAGGCTAGGCTAGGGAATTTCCACTCCAGGATCCCCAATAATATTTTGTGTTTATTTTATTTGTAAAAAGAAAATTATATATTTACATGTACTCATTCTTTGGCTTACTGCTAGTAGAAAGCTGACTTGCTTTAATGTTTTTTTTTTCCTATGTGAAAGTGTTTATAGATATATTCTTAGTGTTGTACCCTTCATTGTTCTACAAAATGAATGTTGTGTTGGAATTTGAAACCTGTGATAAGGGCTTTTATGAGAATTTCATCTCCTTCCAGTAAATGAAGCCCAATTATTATAATGTACAGTGTGGGTGATGGTGAATGTTTTGAACCAACAGTGAGTATTATACTATTTTCCAAGTCATCATACAGAGTTTACTTCAGTGTGGTGTCACTAATATTATCTTTGCTGAGCACTCAGAGTAGGTGGATGTTTCAGAAAAAAGCCCACTTGTGATAATTTTTTTTTTAAAGTAAGCTCTAGGCCCAACATGGGGCTTGAACTCATGACCACATGATCAAGAGTCGTATGCTCAAACTGAGCCAGGCAGGTGCCCTTTTAAAAGATTTTTTTAGGGGCGCCTAGGTGGCTCAGTTGGTTAAGCATCCGACTTAGGCTCAGGTCATACATGATCTCACAGTTCATGGGTTTGAGCCTCATGTTGGGCTCTGTGCTGACAGCTAGCTCAGAGCCTGGAGCCTGTTTTGTATTCTGTGTCTCCCTATCTCTCTGGCCCTCCCCTGCTCATGCTGTCTGTCTGTCTCTCTCTCAGAAATAAAACCTTTAAAAAAAAAAAATTTCAAAAATTCTTATAAAAATTTTTTAAAAAACTTTTTCTTTTTTTGAGTTTTTAAGTTTATTTTAATTTTTTTTCAATGTTTATTTCTGAGAGACCGAGAGAAGCAGAGCATGAGCAGGGGAGGGGCAGAGAGAGAGGAGACAAAGAATCTGAAGCAGGGTTCAGGCTCTGAGCTGCTCTTAGCACAGAACCTGACAGGGGGCTCGAACTCATGAACCATGAGATCATGACCTGAGCCAAAGTCAGATGCTTAACCAACTGAGTTACCCAGGTGCCCCATATTTTTCTTTACTTTGAGAGAGCAATAGAGAGTAAGCAGGGGGAGGGGATGAGAGAGGGAGACAGAATCCCAAGCAGGGATTGATGCAGGGCTTGAACTCACGAACCATGAGATCATAACCTGAGCCAAAATCAAGAGATGGATACTCAACTAATTGAGCCATCCAGGTGTCCCTATTTGTTATAATTTAAAAATCTTCCATTCCTGAAAATTTCAGAAAGGTAGTATGGTATAAGGAAAAACAATGGATGTCCTAACTATAATCAACCTTGTTATTATTAGCCATATGATTTCTTATCCTCTGTGAGATTTAGGTTTTTAAAAAAAATTTAATATTTTGGGGCACCTGGGTGCCTCAGTTGGTTAAGCTTCCAACTCTTGATTTTGGCTCAGGTCATGATCTCATCATTCATGGGATTGAGTCCAGCATGGGCTCTGTGCTGATAGTGTGGAGCCTGCTTGGGATTCTCTCTCTCCCTCTCTCTCTCTGCCTTTCCCCTGCTCTCTCTTTCTCTTAAAATAAATAAACATTAAAAAAAAAATCTATGAAGAGATAATACATTCAAATGTTAAAATAGATGTTTGCATATTTGTATATTTAATTTAAACAGTGAAAGTCTCACTCCTATACCTATCCCCCATGCACCCAGTTCCATGCCTTCTCCCAACTACTTTTGCTAGTTTGTTTAACTAGGCTTCATGCCCAATATGGGGCTTGAACTCAGGACCCTGAGATTAGGGGTTGCATGCTATAGTGATTGAGGGCATGTAGTGTAGTAAGGGCATGCAGCTAGGTGCCCTTACTAGTTTCTTTATATTCTTTTAGACTTTCTTTAGACAAGTGCATATAAATATGAAAATAAATCTTATTTTTTCCAGTAAACAATTTTTTAATGTTTATTTGTTTTTGAGAGAGAGAGAGAGAGATAGAGTGAGAGTAGGGGAGGGGCAGAGAGAGAGCTCCAGGCTCTGAGCTGTCAGCACAGAACCGGATACAGAACCCAGACTCTCAGACTGCCAGATCATGACCTGTGTTGAAGTTGGATGCTTAACTGACTGAGCTACCCAGGCGCCCCCAGTTTTTTTAAAGTAAGCTGTGTGTGCAATGTGGGACTCAAACTCACGACCTTGAGATCAAGAGTCCCACACTCCATTGACTGAACCAGCCAGGCATCCCTATTTTTCCCATTTTTAATGTAAAAGTTAGCATGTGGTTCCTCATTTATCTGTATTCCCTGCCCACCCTATACCGTTTTTTCATATACTATATCTTGGAGACCTTTTTAGATCAGTATGTAGATAGCTTCTGCTTTCTTTTCTTTTTTTTTAAGATAAAAAAAATTTTTAAGTAGTGTCTACACCTAATTTGGGGCTCGAACTCAACCACAAGATCAAGAGTCACATGTTCCACTAACTGTGCCAGCCAGGTGCCCCTCTTTCTTTTTAAAAAACTACCTGCATAGTATTCCATTGAGTGGCTCTATCATAATTTATTTAACTAGTTCCTTATTGTTGAACATTTGTATTACTTCCAGGTTTTTATATTGTGAGTAATTCTGTAAGGAAGCCCCTTGAACATATGTCATTTTACATGTATATAAGGGTAATTATAGGATAAATTGGAAGAAAGTGGGATTTCTAAGTCAAAGGATATTTGCATTTATAACAATGAAATACAACCAAATTGCTTTTCTTAGAGGGTGTTCTAATATATATTGCTTGATCCCTCACCAACATTAGCCATATCATAGCTAATACTTACAAGGTGGTTACTGTGTGCCAGATAATATTTGAAGTGCTTTATATGTATTACTTCCTTTAATCTTGTTAACATCCCTTTGAGATAGGTACTATTATTATCTCTATTTTTCAAGCAGATAAATTGAGAAACAGAGAATTTAAGTGACTTGCCCAGATCATATAGCTATTATGGCAGAAATTCAAACTATGCACTCTGGCTCTGGGATCAGTATTGTTAATATTATGCTTTGCTGTTATCAAAGTTGAATTTTTGCCAGTCTGATAGAAAAAAAATGGTACCTAGTTTTAAGTGTTAAAAAATTGTGGTAAAAGTTAAACATCTATTTATATTGTTTGAATTATTCATATTTCATTTTCTATAAACTACCTGTTTTAAATTTTTATTTTTCTGTTGATTTTTAGGTCTCTCACTCTCTATATGTGTACCTATATTCATCACACACATACTTTATATAATTAATGTATATGAATTATAGATTTTTTTTCCCTGTGGTATGTGTTCCCATTTTGGTATTTGTCTTCTGACTTCTTTTACTCCCATGTGGAACTTTTAAATTTTTATGTAGGCAAATTTCTTTCATTTTGTTTTTATGTAGACCAACTTCTTAATCTTTTATGGCTTTTGGATTTTGAGTCATATTTAGAAAGGTCTCCATTTTAATCCTTGTTCCAGTGGGAACAAGAAAACAGAATTATTGCGAAGGTCAAAGTGCTTTGTGAACTATAAACTGTAAATCATTATACAGATGAAATATGGTGTTGTTATTTATTAATTTGTCATTCTGAATAAAATTGTGTAGAGGCTGTCATCTTTTCTTCATTAAGTGGAATATAATGACATAATTTTCTTTCTGCAGTGTGGAAAAAACTGGTGGTATTGATGTTGTGGTCAGTGTTTTCCTTGGGCAATTTGCATGAGATCTTTTTCAAAAGTAGATACTATGAAAATCCTTACGTTATTTGGCATACATTAGTTTTGTTCTTTTTTCTAAAAATTTTTACGTTTTTATTTATTTTTGAGAGACAGAGGCAGAGTACTAGTGGGGGAGGGGTGGAGAGAGAGGGAGACACAGAATCTGAAGCAGGCTCCAGGCTCTGAGCTGTCAGCACAGAGCCTGACATGAGGCTCCAACTCATGAACCCTGAGATCGTGACCCCAGTCGAAGCAGACACTTAACCGACAGAATCACCCAGGCTCCCTGTTCTTGTTTTTTTTTTTTTTTTTTTTTTTTANTTTTTTTTTTTTTTTTTTTTTTTTAATTTTAAATGTTTTATTTATTTTTGAGACAGAGAGAGAAGGGAGAAGGACTGGGGTTGTGGCAGAGAGAGGGAGACACAGAATCCAAAGCATGCTTCAGGCTCTGAGCTGTTAGCACAAAGCCAATGTGGGGCTTGAACTCGTGTACTGAGAAATCATCACCTGTGCTGAAGTCTGATGCTTAACTGACTGAGCCACCCAGGTGCCCTAGTTTTGTTCTTTATATTAGAAATCTATAATTAGAATCTGACTAAAAGTTCTAAAAAATTGTTTTGCTTTCATGTTAGTTCTGATACACAAATTTATACATTGTTTAGTTTGGGTATTACATTCCTACTGATTTGTAGGACTTTGTAATTTGGGGGGATACCTCACATATATTTGTGTGTGTGTATGTGTTTATAAAATTAATGCATTTTCATTAAGGAAGAATGGGGAAATAGAGGAATTTTAAAGGGAAAGATAGAAATTATTCAAATCTTCCCTAGATTCAAAAAGTTGATAGCCAGTGTTAACAGTTTGGACTGCATCCTCTCAGAATGCTTTTTGTGTATAAGTCTGTATTATCATCACCAACTCTCTAGGGCTTGGCATAGTGCTTGGCTCCTAGTAGGTAGTAAATAAATATTTGTTGATTGAATGAATTAAAGAATGAATATGCTTTTTACATAGGAATATGGAATCTTGGGGCATCTGGGTGGCTCAGTTGGTTAAGCATCCAACTCTTGATTTCAGCTTAGGTCATGATCTCACGGTTTGTGAGATTGAGCCTTGCATCGGACTCTGCACTGTCAGCATAGAGCCTGCTTGGGATTCTCTCTCTTCTCTCTCTCAAAATAAATATTAACAAACTTTTTAAAAGTGTGGAATCTCAATGGCCTGTTTATTTTCTTTTTTTTCTCCACTGTAAATTTTGATTCATATGGTAGTATTGAAATTTGTATGCTACAGTTCATTTGAGGGTGAGTAATTTTGAGTCTAAGTCCTCACAGAGCTCATAGTCCAGTGAAAGAGAAGATAAACAACAATTAAAATACTATATAATTACTGTAATAGCAAAGATTTGTGCAAGTCATTATCAAAGCACACACACAAAAAAGGAGATTTAGAGGTCAGAGGACACTTCCACATGAGGTAATTATTGAGAGAGCCATTTGAAGAGGTCATGAAGAACATACCAGGGAGAAAGAATATTACCTGTGCAGGCATTGAGGTATGAGCAGGGCTCTATAAATAGTTCTCTACATCTGTTATGGATTGTGTCTGTGGGTAAAGGAATAGAGATAGATGAGGCTGGAGATGAGTGTAGAGGCCAAATAAGAAAGACCCTTTGTATCACACATGAAGAGTTCTCAAAAGTTTACTCCCTTTGGAGAATAGATTGGAAAAGTTACAAGAATAGAGATAGGAAGACCCAGGAAGACATTAATTGAGTACAGCCAGCTAGAATGAGGTGAATAGAGATGGGAAGGGAAGGCTAGGCTTGAAAGGTGGGTTAAGGTGGGTATGATTAGGCCAGTTTTAGTAGAGCACAGTCTTTGAAAGCCAGACTAAGGAATTATAGATGCAGCAAATGTCATTGAAGTTTGTCATGTTATGTGGACTGTTGTAGGTTGCAGTTTGCTTCCTTTGGGGTAGTCTGAAATGATGTTGAAATCTTTCATGCCTGTGAAATTGTAGAAATATTTCATAGAAGTGAATTTTGGACTAAAAATGACCCTTTATTTGAAAGGAAACCTATATGTGTATATAATATAGACCCCTGAAAATAGGCATTGAGAGGAAATACTTCTATTTTTAATTTTTTTAATGTTTATTTATTTTGAAAGAGTAAGTGGGGGGAGGGAATCCCAACAAGGCTCTGAGCCATCAGCACAGAGTCCAATGTGGGGCTCAATCCCATGAACCAGGAGATCATGACCTGAGCTGAAACCAAGAGTCAGACACTTAACCCACTGAGCCACCCAGGTGCCTCAGAAAATACATTTTTAAATAGTTGTGTGCCGTTTCCTTTGGATTCTTAAGACGAGATGACTCCTCTGGCATGGTAAAGTTCTGGTCATGTTGGGGCTTCATAACAAATTTAAGAAAATCACATTAAAAGCCCTCTTAAAGCACCATAATTATATCAGAATACATTTTATTTTATTTTTACATATTTATTTTTGAGAGAGAGAAAAAGAGAGAGAGAGGGAGAGAGACAGAATCTCAAGCAGGCTCTGTGCTGAAAACACAGAGCCCAGTGTAGGGGTCGAACTCACAAACTGAGATCATGACCTGAGCCGAAATCAAGAAAGAGTTGGGTGCTTAACTGACTGAGCCACCCAGGCAACCCCAGAGAATACATTTTAAAATGCAATTGAAATTTTTTTTCTAAATTTAAATCAGAAAAAATATTTCAAGGAAGCAAACCCCTATCAGAAAATTAAAGAAGTGCCAGGTAATATGCTGCAATTAATATGAATTCAATTTAATGACTATATCTTTTGTAGTTAGTTCTATAAATTCATAATTATATGCTTTAAGAGATTCAAGTTTATTATAGATTGATTTCAAAATTATGTGAATTTTACCACATTTATTATGTCAAATTGATACTTTGTTTTATAATTCTAGAAGCTATATACCGTTATAGAAAGTTTAGAATAATACTAAAGAACAAGTCATACTCTTCTTACCCCAAAATAACATTATCACTTGGTATTATTCCCTTATTTTTTCCAGTGCATAATTTTATATAATTGTAATCACTGATTATTCAATTTTTGCATTCTTTTCCCTTTCCTCTTCCCATTTCACATATATCATAAATTTTGTCTCGTGGTCTAAGCTACAATTGTATTAAGGATGAAAGGATAGTTTTTAGTTCTACCTTTTTAACTTCATGATTTAAACAAAAGAAATGCATGGTCATTGTAAGAAACAACTATACAGAATGTATTACATAAAAAATGGAGTGTCTCTTTTTTTATAAGTTATCAGCTTCTTTTTTCTTTTCTATTTTACGTTTATTTATTTTTGAGAGACAGACAGAGCACAAGTGGGGGAGGACCAGAGAGAGGAGACACAGAATCTGAAGCGGGCTCCAGGCTCTAAACTGTCAGCACAATCTGAATTGGGGCTTGAACTCACAAACTGTGAGATCATGACCTGAGCTGAAGTCAGACACCCAAACGACTGAGCCACTCAGGTCGCCCTTGAGTGTCTCTTATAATCACTTCCTTCACCAAGATGACAGTTAAGTGTATATATTCCTCTAAATTGTTTTGTAGGCATATACTCATTTAATTCTTTTAAAAACTCAGATATAGTTAATATTTATCTCTAATTATAGATAAGAGGATATAATGTTCACTATTATACTAAAAAAATAAAAACGATCTCTCTTTTCATTCTATTTTGCAGCTTGCTATTGTCACTTAACAGTGAAACTTAGGGGCGCCTGGGTGGCTTAGTCGGTTAAGTGTCTGACTTTCGCTCAGGTCATGATCTCGCGGTTCGTGGGTTCGAGCCCCGCGTCGGGCTCTGTGCTGACTGCCAGCTCAGAGCCTGGAGCCTGTTTCGGAGTCTGTGACTCCTTCTCTCTCTGACCCTCTCCTGCTCACGCTGTCTCTCTCTCCTAGAAATAAATAAAACATTAAAAAAAAAACAGTGAAACTTAGACATCTTTCCATGTTAGTATGTATAAAATTGACCTCATTCTTTTAATGACTATATAATATTAAATTATATGGATGTACTATGGATGTACTATAATTTTATTTTTAACCTAGCCCTCTTGATGGACATTTGGATTATCTGTTTTTTTTCTGATGACATGTAAATTAATATTCTTGTCCACATATCTTTGTGTGCTTGTCTTAACTGTCATTTTTAATGCCTATAAAATATTCCTTTTAGTGGAAATAATTTGAGAAATAAAATTAAAGTATTTTTTTGATAATACTTGATGTTATTAATTTTCCCTTTTATCAGATTCCTCCTTTGACCTTTGCAATATAAACTATAGAATAGTCTACCCTAACCCCAGAACTAACTTCCTCTTGATTGCTTTTTTTCCAATAGTCTCTGAAATAGCCTTCTGACTTAATGTTATCAGAACAGATGAGTTGCCTATCTGATGTTCTAAGTGGTCATGTTTAGGTCTTCTTAAAATAAAATAGGAACATATATCAGAAGAGATATTATTCTGGAAATTCACACATTTTCCTAGTACTTTAGCATGTCAGCTTATTTGAATGGAGTCTAATATCAGTTCACCTTGTGTCAAGTTTCATGTTCCAGCATACGAAGTTAAAGACACATTTAGTGTACTTAGAATATCAGAAACTATGTTTTTTTAAAATCCAGATTATGGGAAATAATAGTCCTAGTCAGTTTTTTCCTAGTTAGATTATATATTTAATATTGAGTACATTTTTTGCTATTGTGTTTTAGCAGGGCCTTCAAAGATTAGAGGGCAAGCAAGGCTAAACTATAAAGAAGGTAACCAGGGAGATCTTGATGCAATGTTCCATGGGAAACCTGAAAGACTTGTGTATATTTTCCCTGGGGAAGACTTGGTAACTGAAAAGCTATCATAAAGAAGAAAAAAAAAAGCCTTAATTTGTTGTATTCTTGCAGCATTCAAAACTAGGATTAAGAGTGGAGCAGAGAAAGGAGAGGAAAGGGAATTCTTATTTAATAAATGCTTACTGTGTGATGGGCACTTTGCCTAGTACTTCATGTATGCATTTTTATCCTTTAACTCCTTAGTATGTTCTCATTTAATTCTCATAATAACTCAGTGAGATGTAGTTAATATTTCCCATTTTATAGATAAGGGCAGAATTTAACATGCCCAAGATCATTAAATTCTGAATTGGAATCAAAATTTAAAAAATTTATTCTGTTTATTTTAGTCATACACATATATTAGTTATTAGATGTTTATTTTTGAGAGAGAGCATGCACATGCACATGGGAGAGGGGATAGAGAGAGGGAAACAGGATCGGAAGCAGGCTTCGCATAGAAATCCTGTGCAGGATTCGAACTCGTGAACTGTGAGATCATGACCTCAGCTGAAGTCAGTCATTTAACCGATTGAGCCACCCAGGTGCCCCCCCACCCCCCAATATATAATAATATTTTAGAAATATCATTTTTTTCCTGCTCTCATTTCATGAAATGTTATGCCTTTACATGCTTTTTCAATTTCAGTATCTTTGCCGTCGCTAGATCATTTTTGAATTATCTAGCACAGTTCACCATGGTATGTCCTCTGCTATTCCACCTAAACTTTGAGATATAATAGTTTTTGAATATATATTAGTTGCTCTTTTAGAAATTTTATTCCAAGCAATAAGTACCCATTCATCCAACTTAAGAACAGTTTGTGTTTGTGATCTCTTTGCTGTACAGGCATAGCCTTGGAGATATTGTAGACTTAGTTCTATACCACTGCAATAAAGTGAGCCAAAAAATTTGATTCTCAGTAATATAGAATTTATGTTTATACTATACTGTAGGCTATTAAGTATACAGTAGCATTATATCAAAAAAATATACACACCTTAATTAAAAAATACAGTGTGCCCTGAACAACACAGAGGTTGGGGTGCTGACCCCCTGTGCGGTCAAAAATCCACATATAACTTTACTAATAACCTGTTGACTAGAAATCTTTTTAAATTTTTTAACGTTTATACATTTTTAGAGGCAGAGACAGAATGTGAGTGGGGGAGGGGCAGAGAGAGAGAGAAAGAATTTGAGGCAGGCTTCAGGCTCTGTCCTGATGTGGGGCTCGAACCCATGCCTGAGCTGAGATCAGACGCTTAACCAACTGAGCCACCCAGGTGCCCCTTGGAAGTCTTACCAGTAAGATGGACAGTTGATTAACACATTTTATATATATATATACATATATATATATATATAATGTACTGTATTCTTAGAATAAAGTAAGCTAGAGAAAAGAATTTTTTTTTGTTTTGAAATGAAAATATTATTAAAGTCAGGAGGAGAAAATATATTTATAGTACCATACTATATTTATCAAAAACTCATTTATAAGTGGACCCATGTAGTTCAAATATATGTTGTTTGAGGCCCAACTGTACTGTATTGCTTAAAAATGCTAACCATTATCTCAGCTTTCAGTGAGTCATAATCTTTTTGCTGGTGGAGTCTTGCCTGGATGTTGATGGCTGCTGCCTGATCAGCATGATGGTTACTAAAGGTTGAGGCGGCTGTAGCAGTTTCTTAAAATAAGACAACAATGTGAAGTTTGCCACATTGATTTTTCCGTTACTTCCACAAACGATTCCTCTGTAGCATGTGATGCTGTTTGATAGTATTTTACCCATAGTAGAACTTCTTTCTTTCTTTCTTTCTTTTTTTCTTTTGGTAGAACTTCTTTCTAAATTGGAGTCAGTTCTCTCAAACCCTGCAGCTGCTTTATCAACTAAATTTATGTAATATTCTAAAGCCTTTGTTGTCATTTCAACAACTTTCACAGCATCTTCGGGAGTAGATTCCATCCCAAGAAACTACTTTCTTTGCTCATCCATAAAAAGCAAGTTTTATCATGAGATTGTAACAGTTGACTCACATCCTTGGGCTCCACTTCTAATTTTCTTACTATTTCCATTCCATCTGAAGTTACTTCCTCCACTGAAGCCTTGAACTTACAAAGTCATGTGTGAGAATTGGAATCAGTGTCTTCCAAACTCTTGCTACTGTTGCTATTTTGACCTCTTACATGAATCCCAAATATGCTTAATGGAATCTAGAATGGTGAATCCTTTCCAGGAAATTCTCAGTTTATTTTGCCCAGATTCATCAGAGGAATCATTTCCTATAGCAGCTGTAGCATTATGAAATGTGTTTGGTTTTCTTTTCTTTTCTTTTCTTTTCTTTTTTAATTTATTTTGAGAGAGAGAGAGATTGAGAACACACAAGTGGGGGAGGGGCAGAGAGAGAGAGAGAGAGGGAGAGAGAGAGAAAGCAAATCCCAGGCAGGCTCTGCATTATCAGCACAGAGTCTGATGCCTGCCGGGCTCCAACTCACAAACCTTGAGATTGTGACCTGAGTCAGACAACTAACTGGCTGAGGGACTGAGCCACCTAGGTGCTCCTGAAATGTGTTTCTTTTTCTTTTTAATTTTTTTTTTTTAATTTCTGAGAGAGAGACAGCATGAGCAAGGGAGGGTCAGAGAGAGAGAGGGAGGTACAGAATCTGAAGAGGCTCCAGGCTCTGAGCTAGCTGTCAGCACAGAGCCTGACGTGGGGCTTGAACCCATGAACTGTGAGATCATGACCTGAGCCGAAGTCGGATGCTTAACCGACTGAGCCACCCAGGCGCCCCTAAAATGGGTTTCTTAAGTAATAAGATTTGAAAGTAAAAATTAACTGGTCTAACTTCAATATTGTGTCTCAGGGACCAGAGAAGCCCTAGGAGAGGGAGAGAGAAGAGGGAAAAGCTGGTTGATGGGGCAGTTAGAACGTATACAACATTCATCAGTTCATTTCTCCATCTTACATGGTGCAGTTTGTGGCATCTCCAGATAATTAGTAACATCACAGATCACCAAAACAGTTATAATAATAATGAGAAGTTTGCCATATTGCAAGAATTTCCAAAATGAGAGATGAGAAGTGAGGAAATGCTGTTGGAAAATGGTGCCAATAGACTTAATCAATGCAGGGTTGTCATAAACCTTCACTTTGTAAAAAATGCAATATCTGTGAAGCACACTAATTTATGCACAGTATTGATTTGCTGGATTTTTTAATTGACAAAATGTTTATCTTTTGTTTCTGAAGCCTTTTTGTTTTTGTTATTATGAGCGAAATATAAATAACACCCATTTACCCATCTCCCATCTGTAACGATTATTAACATTTTGTAAAATTTGCTACATTTATTTTTTTCTGATTTCTGTTAATGCAAATACAGACATGCTATTTCACCTCTGTTTTTCCCAAAATAAGTCTTATATAATCTTAGTGACATTGTTATATTTAACAAAATTAATAATAATTTTCTACTATCATCTCGGTGCCTGGCTGGCTCAGGCGGAAGAGCATGTCACTTTTTTTTTAAATCTTTATTTATTTTTGAAAGAGAAAGAGACACAGTGTGAGCAGAGGAAGGGCAGAGAGAGGGAGACACAGAATCTGAAGTGGGCTCCAGGCTCTGAGCTGTCGGCAAAAAGCCTGACATAGGGACTTGAACTCACAAACAGTGAGATTAGGACCTGAGCTGAAGTTGGACACTTAACCGGCTGAGCCACCCAGGTGGCCCTGAGCATGTGACTCCTGATCTCGTGGTTGTGAGTCTGAGCTCCATGTTGGGTGTAGAGATTACTAAAAAAATTGATAAACTTAAAATAATTTTCTACTATCATCTAGTAGAAATCCTTATTAAAATTTCCTGTTATCTTTTATATCTAGTTTGTTCAAATCAAGTTTCAATCAAGTATCATTACTGTATTTAAGTCATAACTCTTAATTCTCCTTCAGAGTCAGAATTTGAATAGGATACTATTTTTCTATGCTTTTATTTCTTCAGAAAGAAAAACTTGTAACAATTAGAACTTTCCAATAGTACAAGCTGCTGGAGGAATTAGTGGGCTCTTTCTTAGTGGGTTTGTTTTCTTTCTTGGTAGGCTGAGCTGACTCTTGCTCTGTAGTGTATATCCATTGGCCACTCTTCTTCATATTATTTGACTACCTTGTGGCATTTGATAATGTTCATCATTTCCACTTTTGGCTTATGTGACATACTTTCTCTTGGTTTTATTTTTACCTCTGTTGTTTGCATTTTGTCCTGTATATGTTGGTGTTCCCTTGGTCTCTCATCTGATTTCACTTAAGGACATCAAGAAGGAGACTGGGCTGTGGCATATAATACCAACTCAGTAAATATTACCTATTACTCATATTCTCTACTTTGAGAAACTCTTTAGAATGTTTGGAAGTGCTAATGACTTTCAAGTCTGTATCTTTAGGCTAGTCCTCTCTACTGACTCCAGTGTGGCGTCTATAGCTGCTTCCTAAATATTGTCACATGGTATTCTTTTTTTTTTTTTTTAATGTTTTATTTGTTTCTAGGAGAGAGAGAGAGAGAGAGGGAGGCACAGACTGAAACAGGTTTCAGGCTCTGAGCTGGCAGTCAGCACAGAGCCCGACGCGGGGCTCGAACCCACGAACGGCGAGATCGTGACCTAAGCAAAAGTCGGACGCTTAACCGTCTAAGCCACCCAGGCGCCCCAACACTTGATATTCTTTTAGGCAGCTTAAACTCTGTAAGATCAGAAGAGAATTTTAATCAGTTCACAAATATTTTCCTTTTGGTGAATGCCTATTCATTCCCCAAATCACCCAAACTTGAAACATGGGAAGGATTCTAATTAAACTTGGAGTTATCCTAAGTACCACTCATACCTCCTACTTCCATTTGCTCTTCTTCTTCTTTTTTTTTTTTTTTATATTTTTATTTATTTCTAGAACAGAGAGAGAGACAGCATGAGCAGGAGAGGGTCAGAGAGAGAGGGAGACACAGACTCGGAAAAAGGCTCCAGGCTCTGAGCTGGCTGTCAGCACAGAGCCCGAAGCGGGGCTTGAACCCACGAACCGCGAGATCATGACCTAACCGAAAGTCAGACGCTCAACCGACTAAGCCACCCAGGCGCCTCGCATTTGGTCTTCTTTTTAAAGTCACTTATCACTTATTCTTTCCTAATTCTCTGTCCTTTCCTAATTCTCTGTCCTTACTGCTAGTGCTTTAATTAAGTCCTTATTTCTAATATATCATTAGCAATGATCACACTGTATTGTACTCATTGAATTACATGTGTCTTTCCAAGGGAATACTAAGCTCCTGGAGGGGTTGAATCATGTTTTATTTGGTATTTGATATCCTTATCTAAGAGAGGAAGTAGTATAATGATTAAGAGTATAAACTCTGGATTTGAATTGTGGCTCTACAGCTTTTTGGCTGTAGGAGCTTGGACCAGTTAACTAATTCTTTCATGTCTTTGTTTCCACATTTAAAAAACAAGAATAATAATAGTGTCTATTTTATCAGGCTATTATGAATGTTAAATATAAAGCACTTGGAGGACTGTTTGGATTATAGTAACTAATTAAATTTTATTATAATACCTTGTACCTGGTTACCCAATTAACATTGGAGTAAGTTAACAGAGGGGATTCCTGAATTGATTGAAAGATTGGACTAGTTAATCTAAATGCCTTTACAACTTAAGTTTCTGTTTTATGTCATGACATAAGGCCTGGTAGATTATAGTTAAAAGAGCAGATAAGATGTTTATCCAAAAGAGATAATACAGTTTTAAGAACTAGCTTTTGATCTGTCTGACACCAATACATGCCATTGTGTAATTCATGCCTAATTAAATAGGGGATGCCAGTTTCTATGTTAGATTGCTTTTGGTTTGAATGGAAACTGCAACTCATTATTTCACAGTAGGATGGCAAGTTCAGCAGTATTGCATTTATTTTTAATTGGGCAGTCATCCTGAAATATGTCTGTATTTGCTATGTTGGTTCTTAGGATAGTAGCTGAGCAGATTTGTCGTGTAGATTTGCCATGTGGTTGGTCTTAATGCACTTGTCGGTATTCATGTTCTTGAAAATGGCCAGTTTTCTGGGTTACATCTTAACCATAACAAATCCTTGTTTTGTTTTGACTTTCAAAGTTTTTATGATAATAGAAAGAAAGCAATATATGATTAGGATAGTATTTGCCTTTTTTTCCCTACTCTTTATACCCAGATTATAAAAGTCCACTGAAATCTCAGCAAACCTTTTTACTCACTTTGTGGAACTTCATTACCAACTTTGTACACACATGATTCTATGTTTGGATAAATACTGAAAATTTTTGGTTCCTGGCTGACACTGACCCTGCTATGTCCTGCCTGCTACCTGATGGTTGATAACTAGTCAGTACAATGCAGGATTTTATTTGCATCTCTGCTACTGTGAAGTTTCCTCTACTTTGTTCCTGTTAAATGAGAGGATAAGAAATAATAAATACTGTATATCAGAATGGAAGAGAAATATGATTATGAGTTGGCCTGTCTTCCCTATCAGTTTGCAGCTTGGCATCCATTTTTTAGATAGTCTATTTAAACCAATGGTAATTTTTATGTCTGTGAAATGTGATTAAATGACTAAAAGCTTTTGTTCTAGAGTTTGGTGGAGCTATCATATACTCCTTAGCCTCTGTTGACAAGGTAGGGTGGGGAATAATAGTAGCTTTCTACCTAGCTTAATATGCAAATAATTTTTCATAGAAATTTAGTAGTTTTTCTGGAAGGGACATATCATGGTGGGAAGTGTTTCAGTTTGGAACTACTGAATTTGAATCCCAAGTCTGTCACTAGTTTGAGTTTGATCAAGTCTTTTAATCTTAGTGTCTTATTTCATCCTCTTTAAATTGGAGATAATACCTTATTTGCAGAGTTGTCATAAATACTAGAGATAACGTATGCTAAACACTTGGTAGGAGTGCCTGGGTGGCTTAGTCGGTTAAGCGTCCAGCTTCAGCTCAGGTCATGATCTTGCCACCCACCGTTGGTGAGTTCAGGCCCCTGTTGGGCTTTGTGTTGACAGCTTTGAACCTAAAGCCTGCTTCAGATTCTGTGTCTCCCTCTCCTTTCTGCCCCTTCCCTGCTTATGTTCTCTCTTTCTCTCTCTCTCAAAAAATAAGTAAACAGGGGCAGCTGGGTGGCTCAGTGGGATGAGCATCTGACTCTTGATCTCTGCTCAGATCATGATCTCACGTTTCATGAATTCGAGCCCCACTTCAGGCTCTGCACTGATGGCTCAGAGCCTGCTTGGGATTCTGTCTCTCCTCTCCGCCCCTCACCTGCCTGTGCTCCCTCTCTCAGAAAAAATAAACTTTAAAAACAAACAAACAAACGAAAAAACAAAACAGGGGGCACCTGAGTGGCTCAGTCAGTAGAATATCGGAGTCAGTTGAGCTCAGGTCATAATCTCATGATTCATGGGTTTGAGCCCCACATCAGGCTCTATGCAGATAGCTCAGAGTGTGGACCCTACTTCGGACTCTGTGTCTCCTCCTCTCTCTGCCCTCCCTTGCTTGCACTCTGTATCTCAAAAATAAACAAACATTAAAAAAAATTAAAAACAAAATGAAACAAAAATAAATGCCACTTGGTAGAACGCATGGTCCATGGTAAATGGTAGCTGCAGTTATTATTTCCAGAGACATTACAGATGAAAGTATGATCTAACTGCGAGTCCTAGAAAAGTTTCCTTGATCCTATGGAAAATCATTTGTGGAGTTCCTACTTTGAAGGATAATATATATAATATTGGATATAGAGTATTTAGTTCACTGGCTCATTTATTGATAGCTTTTCAGATTACTTTCCCCAAAGCTTTAATTGTACCTTCTGTGTGAAAAATAAATCAATCCCAATATAAGTGAAAATTAGCCTTTGAAAAGCAATACTTGTCTATGTAAAAAAGCAAAAAGTTTGAACTCCTGAGTGTTGAAATTGAGAATAAATTTACTAAAAAATGATTTGAGTCCTTGTTAGCAACATAATTTTGGCATTTTTGAAAGATTGCTAAAGGCTATTTCCTAGTTTAAAGTACCAAACTGATGTAGCTTTTCTAACATATTATTTCTCAACAAGGGCACTATTGGCATTTAGGGCAGGACAATTCTTTGTTGTGCACTGTTCTGTGCCTTGTGGACATTTAGCTTTCCTGGCCCCTGCCCACTGAAATGCCAGTAGTGCCCACCCACCTCACACCCTCACCACTGTGACAGTAACTCCTCCCTGACAAGGACCTTCTTCCCCATGAATTTTCACATGTCCCTAAATGAGAACCACTGGGACTCCAGCTGAAATATTTTTAGTGAAGCAGATCATACTCTCACCAGTTTTCATTTAAGAATTCCATGTTTAGGGCTCAGTTGGTTGAGCTTAGGGCTCAGTTGGTGGCTCAGTTGGTTGAGCGTCCGACTCTTGATTTCGGCTCAGGTCATGATCTCAGGTTCATGAGATTGAGCCCTGTGTTGGGGTCCATGCTGATAACGCAGGACCTGCTTAGGATTTCCTTCTCCCTCTCTCTCTGCCCCTCCCCTGTTTGCATGCACACTTTCTCTCCCTCTAAAAAAAAAAAAAATTTAAAAACACTTTAGAAAATAAAAATTTACTATAAAAGGAAATCTTTGTGTTACAGAATTTCACTAGCACTTAAATATAGAAGAGTTATTCAAATGAATTAATATAATAGCAATTTTTAATCTATTAACAGTATTTAGGAAAACCCTATGATGCCATTTAAGGCATTAAAACTATACATTTATAATAAAGAGTAAATTTATTTCATTAATATTTCCATACTAAAATTGTTTCCAAAGAAGTGAACTTCATTGTTAACATTTCCTTTCTATTTTTTAATGTTTATTTATTTTTGAGAGAGAGAGAGAGAGAGAGAGCAGGGGAGAGGCAGCGAGAGAGGGAAACAGGATCCAAAGCAGGCTCTGCACTGAAAGCATAGAGTGGGATGTGGGGCTCAAACCCATGAAATGTGAGATCATGACCTGAGCTGAAGTTGGAGGCTTAACCAGCTGAGCCACTCAGGAGCCCCTATTAACATTTCCAACACAAATATTCATCTCCTGACCCAGATGGACACCAATTTTGCATTTTTTTTCTAGATAAAAGATTTCAAACATGTACCAGTTTTCACACCATAACGTGGTAGGTTGGGTATCCCAGCTGTGCCATCTTTAGAAGTAATGTGAGGCTGTCACATTGCCAGTATAGTGTTTTTGGGTGAGAACTCAAGGCGAACTGTCTTTGGGAGGGTAAAGGAGTGCATTAGTCCCTTGTTAGTGACATTGATAATATATTTTTTTTCTCCATTGTCCCAGACAAACAAGGTACCATCCTTTCTAAATGTGTAGACTTTGTAGTTTTCCCCCACATTCCTTTGGAAACAATGTACTTTCTGTAAAATGTGGGGGTCCATTTACCATGTGCAGTTTTTCTGATCCCCAGACTGTCAGGAGCAGCATGAATGGTGTGGTCTTGTCCCAGGAAAATTAATTCTTTTTTTTAAATGTTTATTTTTGAAAGAGAGAGAGTGTGAGCATGAGAGAGCGTGTACATGAGTTGGGGAGGGTTCGACTCACTAACTGTGAGATCATGACCTGAGCCAAAGTTGGATGCTCAACTGACTAAGATACCCAGGTGCACTGAAAGTTAATTATTCTTTTTTTTTTTTTTTTTAACATTTATTTATTTTTGAAAGAGAGTGTGAGTGAGGAAGGGACAGAGAGAAAGGGAGAGAGGGACAATCCCAAGCAGGCTCCACATTGCCAGCATAGAGCCCAAAGTGGGGCTCAAATCCACAGACCATGAGATCATGACCTGAGCTGCAGTCAAGAGTCCAATGCTCAATGGGCTAAGCCACACGGCACCCCTCAGGTAGTCTCTTTAAAGTGAAACCTGCATTTTTTCAATCATTGAATCTTTCTAGTAAATGTGAGAGTAATTGTAGTTGTCTCTGTTCCCCAAAATAGAATACTTTCAGGGGTGTTATTAGTATAAAAAAAAGATAATACCCATAAAACTAAGGTAGGTAATTGAGAGGCTGAAAATGTAAAATCTCACACATTTCAAATAACTTGTTTTTTTTTTATTTTAAAATTAATTAATCATTTTCAGGGGCACTGGGTGGCTCAGTCAGTTGAGCATCTGACTTTGGCTCAGGTCATAATCACACAGTTTGCGAGTTCAAGCACCATGTTAGGCTCTATGCTGACAGCTCAGAGCCTTGAGCCTGCATCGGATTTTGTGTCTCCCTCTCTCTCTGTCCCTCCCCTGCTCTGTCTCTCTCTCAAAAATAAAATAAACATTAAAAATTTTTCTTAATAATTTTCAGACTTAAAAAAAATATGGTGTGGCTTTAGAGTCTATTCATTCGTGCTTTTGTTGCCTTTCATGGCTAATTAAAATTTGTCAGGTTAAATTGAAAGTCATTTGTAGCTTGGTTGATTTCATTTAAAATGTGGTCATTTAGGGGGCACCTGGATGGCTCACACAGGTGTCTGAGTTTTGGTTTCTTATCAGGTCATAATCTCACAGTTTATGCGTTCAAGCCCTGCATTGGGCTCTGTGTTAACACTGCAGAGCCTGCTTGGGATTCTCTCTCTCTGTCTCTCTCTGCTGCTCACTTGCTCTCTCTTTGTCTCTCTCAAAATAAATAAAACTTTATTATTTTTTTAAATGTTATTTGTTTTTGAGAGAGAGAGAGAGAGAGAGAGAGAGAGAATGCAACCAGGAGACGGGAAGAGAGAAAGACACAGAATCTGTAGCTGACTCCAGGCTCTAGGTTCTGAGCTGTTAGCCCAGAGCCCAATGCAGGGCTCAAACTCAAGAACCACAAGATCATGACCTGAGGTATAGTTGGATGCTCAAGACTGAGCCACCCAGGTGCCCCAATAAATAAAACTTTAAAAAATATTTAAAAAATAATAAAAAATAAAATGTGGTCATTTAGTATGCAGGCCAAGAGAACATAAGGCATGTTTTAGAAGTTACCCCATGTTCAGCACTTCTCCATAATGGATTAATAAAGTTCTTACTCTCGTAAGGGGACTGTACTTTTTACCATTCATCTCAACTGTCTAGTAATTAATGTTACTTTAGCATGTGATATGAGCTGTACAACTCAACACCAGTGTTTCTCATGAGTGCTTTTATATTTTAAGTTTGTGAACATGAATAAGCTATACTATTCAAAAATTCTCTTAGTGCTTTTAAGATTTTAGTTTAAGATATAATAAATACTCCCTGAACCAAAAACTGTAGTGGAACTGTTGCAGAATAAAAGTTTGAGGATCTGGAGACTTGGGTTGCACATTGGGGTGCTATTTGCTTACCAAATTGCTTTCAGTTTTCTTAAAAATTTTTTTTTAATGTTTTATTTATTTTTGAGAGAGAGATAGAGACAGCATGAGCAGGGGAGGGTCAGAGAGAGAGGGAGTCACAGAATCCGAAGACAGGCTCCAGGCTCTGAGCTGGCTTTCAGCACGAACTGCGAGATCATAACCTGAGCTGAAGTCGGACGCTTAGCCAACTGAGCCACCCAGGCGCCCCGCTTTCAGTTTTCTTGAGAGTAAGCATACTACATAGCTGTTGTATTGGCAATAGACTTTTAAAAATTCTTTACTTTTAAAAGAAATTAAATATAGACTAGAGTATAATACCACAATATTAGCTAACAAAAGATAACAAAATTAACAAATATATAATTTTGTTATTTTCCCTTAAGTTTATTTTTATTTATTTATTTATTATTATTATTATTATTATTTTTAATGTTTTATTTTATTTCCAGGAGAGAGAGAGACAGCGTGAGCAGGGGAGGGTCAGAGAGAGAGGGAGTCACAGACTGAAACAGGCTCCAGGCTCTGAGCCAGCACAGAGCCCGACGCGGGGCTCGAACCCACGAACCGCGAGATCATGACCTAAGCGAAAGTCGGACGCTTAACCGACTAAGCCACCCAGGCGCCCCTATTTATTATTTTTTAAAAATGTTTATTTTTGAGAGAGAGGGGTGGGAGAGGCAGAGAGAGAGGGAGACACAGAATCCGAAGCATGCTCCAGGCTCCAAACTGTCAGTACAGAGTCTGACATGGGGCTGGAACCCATGAACCGCAAAATCATGACCTGAGCAGAAGTCAGTTGCTTAACTGATTGAGTCACCCACCCAGTCTCTTTAAAAAATAAATTTATTTATTTTTCAATGTTTTATTTATTTTTGAAAGAGAACACAAGCGGGTGAGGTGCAAAGAAAGAAGGGGACCAGAGGTTCAGGAGTGGGCTCCATGCTGACAGCAGCCAGCCCAATGTTGGGCTTGTTCTCAGGAATGCAAGATCATGACCTGTGCCAAAGTCAGACTCGGACTGAGCCACCCAGGCGCCCCCTCTTAAGTTGATTTTTTTAATAGAAGGAAACAAAACTTTGTTGCTATAGTTGAAGTCTCCTTTGTTTCTCTTCCATATCTCATTGTCTTCTTTCCCACCAAGGCAATTACTATAAATTTAGTGTCTGTCTTTCTCATTCATGCATTCAGACATTTAGTATAAATATCTATCCTTAAATAATGATTATAATAGGGGTGGCTGGCTGGCTCAGTTGGGTATGCGTCTCACTCTTGATTTCAGCTCAGGTCGTGATCTCGTGGTTTGCGAGATTGAGCACCTCCTGTCCAAGCTCTGTGCTGATAGCTCAGAGCCTCCTTGGGATTCTCTCTCTCCCTCTTTCTACCCCTCTCCCACTCATGCTTGCTCTCTCTCAAAATAAAATAAAAACTAGGGGCGCCTGGGTGGCTTAGTCGGTTAAGCATCCGACTTTCACTTGGGTCATGATCTCGCGGTTCGTGGGTTCGAGCCCTGCATCGGGCTCTGTGCTGACTGCCAGCTCAGAGCCTGGAGCCTGCTTCAGTCTGTGACTCCCTCTCTCTCTGACCCTCCCCTGCTCACGCTGTCTTTCTCTCTCCTAGAAATAAATAAAAAAACATTAAAAAAAACAAAATAAAAACTATAATTAATATTTATTAATATTAATAATTAATTAATATAATAAAATATATAATTATGTTAAGTAATTATAGTAAATTACAATATATAGGATTTGAATGCTTACTGTTTGCCAGCCACTGTTCATTGGATTAGTAACCCTGTGGCTGTTGTAAGGATTAAACAAAGTTAATACATATAAAATATTATAATATAAATACAATTTTTATTTCCATTTTACAGATGGGGAGCTAGAGATATAGAAAGATTTTAAAATGACTCGACCAGGTTCTGGGGCACTGGGTGGCTCAGTTGGTTAAGCGTCTAACTTCAGCTCAGGTCATGATCTCATGGTTCATGAGTTTAAGCCCTGCATTGGGCTCTCTGCTATCAGCACAGAGACTGCTTGGGATCCTCATCTCCTCCTCTCTCTGCCTCTCAAATAATAAACAAACATTAAAAAAAAAAAAAAAAGACCAGGTTGAAGCCCCTATAAGTTACGGAGCAAGGATTTGAACCTGATTGGCTATGGAGGCTATACCTTTAGTCAGTATGCTATCTTGCTGTCTATAATAGGTATTATTTTATGTTTTAAAAGATACATTTTTTATTAAAATAATATCATAGGATTAGACCTGCATTCTTTTTGTGGGGGGTAACTTTTTAAATTTTTTCATAAGTTCAAGTATAATTAACATACAGTGTTACACTGGTTTCAAGTGTACAATCTAATAATGATTCAACAATTGTATACATTTCTCAGTGCTCATCAAGATAACTCTTCATCCCCTTTATTTCACCCATCCCTCGCACACGTTTCCCCTCTGGTAACCACCAGTTTTTTCCCTGGATTTAAAAGTCTGTTGTTTTGGAGCACTTGTGGTAGTTTAGTTGTTTAAGTATCTGACTTGATTTTGGCCTAGGTCTTGATCTCCCTGAATTGGGGCTCTGTGCCAGGTGTGGAGCCTGCTTAAGATTCTTCCTCTCCTTCCTCTGCCTCTCTCCCCTCTAAAAAAAAGTCTGTTGTTTTGTCTCTTTTTTTCCTTTGTTTTTTCTTTTGTTTCTTAATTCCATATATGAATGAAATCATCTGGTATTTGTCTTCTGATTAACTTATTTCACTTAGCATTGTATCCTCTAGATCTATCCATGTTGTTACAAATAGCAAGATTTCTTACTTTTTTATGCTGAGTAATATTCCATGTATGACACACACCACCTCTTTTTTATCTATTCATGTAATGATGGACATTTGGGTTGATTCCACAATTTGGCTGTTATAAATAATGCTTCAATAAACATGGGGGTACATGTATCTTTTTGAATTAGTGTCTTCATATTCTTTGGGTAAATACCCAGTAGCAAAATTACTAGATCATATGATAATTCTAATTTTAATTTTTTGAGGAACCTCCATGCTGTTTTCCACAGTGGCTGCATCAGTTTGCATTCTTACCAGCAGTGCACAAGGGTCCCGTTTTCTCCACATCCTCCCCAGCGCTTGTTTCTTGTGTTTTGATTTTAGGCATTCTGACAGGTGTGAGGTGATATCTCACTGTGGTTTTGATTTGTATTTCCCTGATGATGAGTGATGTTGAGCATCTTTTCATGTGTTTGTTGACCATCTGTATGTCTTTGGAAAACTATTTATCCAGATCCTCTGTCCATTTAAAAATTTTTGTTAATGTTTATTTGTTTTTGAAAGGGTGGGGGGAGGGAAGGACAGAAAGAGGGAGACAGAGGATTCAAAAGGGGCTCCGTGCTATGAGCACAGAGTCCAGTGCAGGGCTTAAACCCATGAACCAAGAGACCATGACCTAAAATCAAGAGTTGGCCACTTAATCTATTGAGCCACCCAAGTGCCCCTCTTTGTTCCTTTTTTTTTTTTAAGTTTATTTGAGGGGGGGGGGAGAGAATGAATGAATGAGTGGGGTAGGGGTGGAGAGAGAGGGGGAGAGAATTCCAAGCAGGCTCCATGCTGTCAGCACAGAGACCGATGTGGGGCTTGAAACCACGAACTATGAGATCATGACATGAGCTGAGATCAAGAGTCGGACACTTAACTGACTCAGTCACCGAGGAACTCCTCCATTTTTAAAAACATTTATTTATTTTTTGAGAGAGCGTGCACCTGAGTAGGGTAGGAACAGAGAGAGAGGGGGACAGATGATCCAAAGTGGACTCTGTGCTAACAGCAGACAGCCCAAAGTAGGACTTGTGCTTCCAGACTGCGAGATCATGACCTGGGCCAAAGTCGGATGCTTAACTTATGAACTTAACTGACTGAGCTACCCAGGTGCCCCACCTCTCCATATATTTTTAATTGGATTATTTATTTTCTTGGATTTGAGTTGTATAAGTTCTTTATGTATTTTGGATATTTAACCCCTAATCAGATACATCATTTGTAAATATCTTCTCCCATTTAGTAGGTTACTTTTTGTTTTGTTGTCAGTTTCTCTCACTGTCCAAAAGGTTTTTATTTTGACGTAGTCTCAGTAGTTTAATTTTGCTTTGGTTTTTCTTGTCTCAAAAGACCTATCTAGAAAAATGTTTCTACGGCTCATGTGAAAAAAATTAACGCCTATGTTTTTTTCTAGGAATTTTGTGATTTTAGGCCCCATATTTAGGTCTTTAATCTATTTTGAGTTTGTTTTTGTGTATAGAATAAGAAGTGTTCTGGTGTCATTCTTTTGCATGTTGCTGTCCAGTTTTCCCAACTCTATTTGTAGAAGAGATTATCTTTTTCCCATTATATATTCTTGCCTCTTTTGATGTAGATTAATTGACCATAAAATCATGGGTTTATTTCTGAATTCTTTATTCTGTTCTGTTGATTTGTGTGTCTATTTTGTGCCCATCCTAAACTATTTTTATTACTACAGCTTTGTAGTATATCTTGAAATCTGGGATCATTGTACCTCTAGCTTTGTTGTTCTTTTTCAAGATTACTTTGGCTATTCAGGGTCTTTTATGGTTCCATACAAATTTTAGGATTATTTGTTTTAGTTCTGTGAAACATGTTTGTATTTTGATAGGAAGTGCATAAAATCTGTAGATTGCTTTCGGTAATATGGACATTTTAACAGTATTCTTCCAGTCTGTGATCATGGTGTATTTTTCTATTTATATTGTCTTCATTTTCTTTTATCAATATTTTGTGATTTTCAGAATACAGATTTTTCACCTCTTTGGTTAGGTTTGTTACTAGATATTTTATTCTTTTTGATGTAATTGTAAATGGGATTGTTTTCTTAATTTCTCTTTTTGCTACTTCATTTTTAGTGTATAGAAATGCAACAGATTTCTATATATTCACTTTGTATCCTGCAACTTCATTGAATTAATTTACCAGTACTATTAGTTGGTGGAGTCTTGAGGGTTTTCTTTATATAGTATCATGTCATCTGCAAATATTTAAAAAATTTTACTTCTTCCTTACCAATTTTGATGCCCTTTATTTCAAAATTTTCTTGTCTGACTGCTATGGCTAGGACTTCTAGTACTGTGTTAAATAAAAGTATTGAGAATGGATCTCCTTTTCTTGTTCCTGATCTTAGAGGAAAAGCTCTCAGTTTGTCACCATTGGGTACGATGTTAGCTTTGGGTTTTTCATATATGGCCATTATTATGTTGAGGTATATTCCCTCTAACGCTGCTCCTCCTCCTCTTCCTATTTCTCCTTCTCCTCCCCCTCCCCCTTTTTGGGGGAATGTCTTTATCTGTGTAATCTGGTCTCATAGATGAATTTGGAAGCTTTCTTTCCTCTTTGATTTTTTAGAATAGTTTGATAGAATTTTTTAAATGTTTGATAGAATTCACCTATGAAGCCATCTGGTCCTGAACTTTGGTTTTTTGGAAGTTTTTTGATTACTGATTCAATTTCATTGCAAGTAATCTGTTTAAATTTTCTTATATCTTTCTGATTCAATTTGGTACGTTATATGTTTCTAAGAATTTATCCATTTCTTGTAGCTGTCCAATTTGTTGGCATATCATTTTTCATAATCTCTTATAATCCTTTGTATTTCTTGGTGTTGGTTTTTATTTCTCCTTCATTTCTGATTTTATTTATTTGACTCCTCTCTCTTCTTTTTTTTTAATGCATCTGGCTAAAGGCTTATTACTTTTGTTGATCTGTTCAGAGAATCAGCTCCTGGTTTCATTGATCTGGTTTTTTTTCTTCTTTTTTTTTTTTAGTTTCCTTCTACTAGCTTCAGGCTTTGTTACTCTTTTTCTAGCTCCTTTAGATGTAAAGTTAGGTTGTTTATTTGAGATTCTTTTTGTTTCTTGAGGTAGGCCTGCATTGTTATAATCTTCCCTTTTAGAATAGTTTTTGCTTCATCCCAAAGATTTTGGACAGTTGTGTTTTCTTTTTCATTTGTCTCCATGTATTTATAAATTTCTTCTTTGGTTTCTTGGTTGACCCATTTATTGTTTACTAGCAAGTTATTTAGCTTCTGTGTATTTGTGTTCTTTCCAGATTTTGTCTTGTGTTGATTTCTAGTTTCATATTATTATCCTCAGAAAAGATACATGATATGATTTCAGTCTTTTTCAATTTGTTGAGATTTGTTTGGTGGCCTAACATGTTCTGGAGAATATTCCATATGCACTTGGAAAGTATGTGTATTCCACTGTTTGGGGATGTTCTGAATATATCTGTTAGATGTACTTCATCTACTGAGTCATTCAAAGCTACTGTTTCCTTTTTGATTTTCTGTCTGATCTGTTTATCAAAGTAAGTTGGGTATCAAAGTCCTCTATGATGGGGGCACCTGGGTGGCTCAGTCAGTTGAACGTCCGACTTCGGCTCAGGTCATGATCTAGCGGTTTGTGGGTTCAAGCCCCAGTTTGTGGGTTGGAGCCCCGCGTTGGACTCTGTGCTGATAGCTAGCTCAGAACCTGGAGCCTGTCTTCGGATTCTGTGTCTCCCTCTCTCTCTGACCCTCCCACTCATGCTCTGTCTCTCTCTGTCTCAAAAATAAATAAACTATAAAAAAAATTTTTAAAGCCCCCTACTATTATTGTATTATTGTCAGTTTTTATGTCTGTTAATAACTACTTTATGTATTTATAGTTGTTACATTCTCTTGTTGAATTGTCTCCTTTATCATTATGTAGTGTCCTCCTTTGTTTCTTTTTATCATCGTTTTTTAAAATTTTTAAAAAATGTTTTATTCATTTCTGTGTGTGTGTGAGAGAGAGAGAGCAAGAGAGAAAGAGAGAAAGAGAGAGAGAGCATGAGCAGGGGAGGGTCAGAGAAAGAGGGAGACACAGAATCTGAAGCAGGTTCCAGGCTCTGAGCTAGCTGAGAGCACAGAGCCCAGTGCAGGGCTCGAACTCACTAACTGAGATCATGACCTGAGCCGAAGTCGGATGCTCAACTGACTGAACCACCCAGGCGCCCCCATATTTCTTTGTTTTAAGGTCTGTTTTGTCCATATACGTATTGCTACCCCAGGTTTCTTTTCACTTCCATTTTTTTATAACTTAAAAATATTTTTTTTTGATTTAAATTTTCATGATACCACTTAACTACAACTTACTTCTTTCCCCCCAGCCCCCACTTAGTACTGCTTTTGAAATATATCTACATTGCTAGATAGAGTTCATTCATTGTAAGTGCTATATATTTCATTGAAAAATATTCTACAGTTTCTTATTGTTCCTACAGATAAACTTTGGTTTGTTTTCTGTCCCCCTTGCCCCCCACTTATTACAAACAATGTTAAAATGAAATGAATATTCTTGTTCACATCTCCTGTCCTTCTCTGCAGGAGTTTGTATAAGCATATACCTTTTATTTTTTTAACTTTCTTCAAAAAATTCATGTATTTATTTTAGAGAGAGAGAGAGAGAGAGAGAGAGAGAGAGAGAATGAGCCAAGGGAGGTGCAGAGAGAGAGAGAGGGAGACAGAGGATCCAAAGTGGGCTCTGTGCTGACTGCAGAGAGCCCAATATGAGGCTCAAACTCACAAACCATGAGATCATGACCTGAGCAATAATCAGATAGATACTTAACCAACTGAGCCACCCAGACACCCAAGCATATACCTTTTAAATAAATACTTTCCCCCTCTCTTAAAAAGTGCCATGAGCCAAGATACAAAGTTATTTGTTTTTCAGAATAAAAATATCAAACATTTCAGCCCAGGGGCACCTGGGTGGCTCATTTGGCTGAGCAATCAGCTCTTGATCTCAGCTCAGGTCTTGATCTCAGGATCATGAGTTCAAGCCCAGGGTTGGGCTACATGCTGGGTGTGGAACCTACTTTAGAAAAAAAGAAAAAGTTCAGCCTCTTGTGCTATTATGAAACTTATAACAACTCCAACCAAACCAGTTCAGTTGCTGTTAGGTATTCCTTACCTCCTCTCAGACCTGTTGAACTACAGTGAGCAATTCTGTCTTCCAACTCTTATTATAGAGAATAGAATCTGCTACCCTCCAGAAAAATTGAGGGCATTGTGGAAGTTAACAGTGTATTTCATTCAAAATGAAATATATCTAAAAAATTAAAAGTCAGTAGACAGCCAATCAGATTGTTCAGTAATTTCATAGGCAGCTATGTTTTATGTAGTTTTAACTTCAGTATCTTGTATTTTCTTTTTCCTTAAAAAATATTTTTAATGTTTATTTTTACTTTTGAGAGAGAGAGAGAGAAAGAGCACAAAGGGGAGGGCAGAGAGACAGGGAGACAGAAGCAGGCTCTAGGTTCTGAACTGTCAGTATGGAGCCTGACTTGGGGCTTGAACCCACAAACTGAGAGATCATGACCAGAGCTGAAGTTGGAAGCTTCCCACTGAGCAACCCAGGTGCCCCATTGTATTTTATTTTTCTAAAGTCCAGTTTATTTTTTCCTTTCTTTTCTATCTCTGTCCAAATTACAGTGACCATTGTCTTTCTCTGTACTGGTCCTCTTTTCTAAAGTTCATTTTTTTTTTAATTTGAGAGAGAGAGAGCACATGCACGCAACCAAGAGTGTGTGAGCAAGTGCAAGTGGGGCAGGGGCAGAGACCGAGGGAGACACAGAATCCACAGCAGGAAGGCTCTGAGCTGTTGCGCTCAGCCTAGAGCCCGACGCAGGGCTCGAACCCACAAACTGCAAGATCATGACCTGAGCCAAAGTTGGATGCTTAACCAGCTGAACCACCCAGGAGCCCCTAAAGCTCATTAAAAAAAAATTTTTTTTTTAATTTATTTGAGAGAGAGAGAGTGTATGAACAGGGGGAGGGCAGAGACAGAGGAGAGAGAATCCTAAGCTGGCTCCTCACTGTCAGCTCAGATCCCAAGAACTCTTAAGATTATGACCTGCACTGAAATCAAGAGTGCCTACTGAGCCACGTAGGCGCCCTGGTTCTCTTTTCTATTTAGATGACTGGCTTAACTCTTACAACTCTGCAATGGAAAAATACTGAGCTAAATAATATGAAATGGAAAAAGCTTGAGCTTTGGTGCTGTATGGACCTTGGTTCCAATTCTGGTTCTGCTAGCTCTGTATCCTTACAGAAGTTACTTGACCTTTTTAGCCTACATTTCTTTTTCTGTGAAGTGGGAATCATACCTACCTTGGTGTTACGTGTTAAGGATTAAGTGAGGAAATTCTTGTCAAATTCCTGCTGTTTTTTTTTTTTTTTCAAGTTATTAATATACCCTTTCTCTGAGTAGAAGATCTTTAACTCTTAATGGACATAATCACTGTGGAACTTGGTAAAATTTCCAGGACTTACTCCAGGAGACTCTGATTTAGTAGGTCAAGGTTGAGACACAATAATCTGGGTTTTAAACAAGTTTCTTGGGTAATTCTAAAGCAGTTGATCAGCAGACAGACTTTTAGAAATGTACTACTTTTGGTTCCTTGGTTTTAAGTTTAGCTTTGCTAGTAAATGCCTTATAGCTTTGGCAAATCATTTCCACATTCTGAGAGTTATGTTTTCTCACATATAAAATGAGTGGCTGAACTTTATGGTCTCTACTGGCTATAAAATCCTAAATTTTTGATCTTATGATCTGTAGCCACTTTTTGGCAAGGTACAGTAGAGGTACTTAAATATTTTATTCTTTGAGAACTTGTATTATTCTTCCTTCTTTGAAGACTTTGGTAAAATTGGCTTAAAGCAAAGATAATTTATTTTAAAGATACAAGGATATCTCATGGAATCTTAAGTCAGGATGCAATGAGGCTCAGGTATTGAAGACTATAACATATTGGGAAATGTAAGAAGTTCTGTCTCTGTCTTTTTTTCTTTGTAGATTGGGCTCAATCTCTTGGCTTTTTCTGCCTTCCAGGCTATGTGGTAAAAAATGGCCATGGCTGTCAGCTCCTAAGTTTACATGGCTTTCATCTTTTATTATTATTATTATTATTTTTAAGATTTTATTTTTAAAGACTCTCTACACCCAGCATGGGGCTTACACTCATGACCCTGAGATTAAGAGTCACATGCTCTACTGATTGAGCCAGCCGGGTGCTCCTACATGGCTTCCATTTAAGAAAGCAGCCAGACTGAGGCTGGGATATCTTAATTCCAATTCCAAATTTCCAGGAAAGGAACTGTGATTGGTCCATATTGAGCAGTGTGCCACTGACTTTGGCTAGGGGTAGAGTCAGGGTCATATTGTAAGAGTGACCCTGGGAGCTCTGCCCCTGTTCTCCATGGTTGGAGGTGGTATAGATAGCCTGGGTTAGGTATTCATCACATTTAAGAAAGCATTTTACTAATTGAAATGTCATAATGTTATATTCTGCAAATGACCCTTGTAATCTATTCTCATGGAAAAAAAGAAGTAGAAAGGGATAGGCTAAAAGAAAAAAATGGGTTTGTATTTTTATTCTTTTTTTTTTTAAAGTTTATTTATTGTGAGAACGAGCACATGAATGGGGTGAGAGGCATAGATAGAGAGGGAGAGAGAATCCCAAGCAGGCTCCACACTGTCAGCACAGAGCCCAACATGGGGTTTGAACTCATGAACAATGAGGTCATGACCTGAGCTGAAATCAGGAGTAAGATGTTAACTGACTGAGGCAGGCAGGCATCCCTCATTTTTATTCTTAGTCATGTACCAGATGGGGTAGAGCCTTCTGTAGTCACTTCTGCTAGACTGTACTGTTTAGTCAATAATGAATTTTTAAGTTGCTTTTGGATATGGTTTTCTTCTTTTAAAATTATATAATTTTATGGCATAAAATTTTTGTCATTGTTTTATATATTTGGACTTAATACTTCTTTATTTATTTATTTATTTTTTAATGTTTTATTTTTATTTCTAGGAGGGAGAGAGAGAGACAGACAGCGTGAGCAGGGGAGGGTCAGAGAGAGAGGGAGTCACAGACTGAAACAGGCTCCAGGCTCTGAGCTGGCAGTCAGCACAGAGCCCGACGCGGGGCTCGAACCCACGAACCGCGAGATCATGACCTAAGCGAAAGTCGGACGCTTAACCGACTAAGCCACCCAGGCGCCCCTGGACTTAATACTTCTTTAAATGAAGAGAAAATTATGTGATGCAGGCTATGAAGGGGGATGGTATGAACATAGGCTTTTGAATCAGAAAATCTTGGATTTTAATTATATCTCTGCTGTTTAATGACAGTATGATCATTTGACCTCTTTATGAAAATAACAGTAATTCTTTTTCATACATTTTTTAAATGCTTATTTATTTTTGAGAGAGAGAAAGGAGTCAGAGTGCAAGCGGGGGAGGGGCAGTGAGAGGGAGACAGAATCTGAAGCAGGCTCCTGGCTCTGGACTGTCAGCACAGAGCCCGATGCAGAGCTCAAACTCACAAACTGAGATTATGACCTGAGCTGAAGTCGGACGCTTAACCTTCTGAGTCACCCTGGTGCCCCAATAACATAATAATTCTTATATCATGAATTATTATTATTATTTAAATGTTTATTTTTGAGAGAGAGAGCACATGAGTGGGTAAGGGGCAGAGAGAGAGACAGAGAATCCCAAGCAGAGTCTGGGTTGTCAGCACAGAACCTGATGCAGGCTTGAACTCATGAACCACAAGATCATGACTGAACTGAAATGAAGAGTTGGATACTTAGCTGATTAAGTCACCCAGGTGCTTCTGTCATGGATTATTTGAGAATGAAATGATGACGTATATAGAGCTTTTATACTATGATTCCTAGATTGGATGCTTAATGAATGGATATTCATTCATTCATGAATGAATGATGGATATTATTGTTGTTATTTTGTTTTTTAGAATGCAATTGATGTTTATTATAGTCTACTCACTCTAGACTGACTACATTTTGGCCTTTAAGTATATCAGTATTTTTTAAAGGTAAATATATAGTCTTTTCTAGATTGGAAATCAGGACTTAGAATGTAAAAGAGGAAATATTTTCACGTTGATAATTCATTGGTTTGTACGTATTTATTCTTTAATGGTTTTAATGAAATATCTTTCTGATATCTTTTTTAGTGTCAAACCAGAAGAAAAGTAAAACTCAACAAAATTGTATTATGTGTGGAGTTCCTTCTTAAAAGAAGAAAAAAGTGATTATTGAGACTATGGATCGGAGCAAACGGAATTCAATTGCAGGCTTTCCTCCACGTGTGGAGCGTCTTGAAGATTTTGAAGGAGGTGGTGGGGGAGAAGGGAACATGACCCAGGTGGGAAGAGTTTGGCCGTCTTCATATCGAGCTCTTATAAGTGCCTTTTCTAGACTGACGCGTTTAGATGACTTCACCTGTGAAAAAATAGGGTCTGGCTTCTTCTCTGAAGTGTTCAAGGTGAGTGATGCCTCTGCTTTTCTCATATTGTCTTGTTGATAATCAGCTTTACTACAGAGTTCATAATTGTGTTTAACTATGATATATGCTTTGCCCAGTTGAGTTGAGGGTGCTGTGCATCTTGATCGGTGTTCTAAATTGTTCTCTCCTACGGCTTTGGGACTTCTGGTGGCCATGCGCCTGGCTGGTGCTGTGTGCCCTCTTGCTGGTCCACGTGTGACACCAAGACCCTGGCCAGGATACTGGGCCTCACTTGGGGTCTGCTCCCAGATGTACTCAACAACAGGAGACGCAAGAGGATTCTGGGGATGCCCTGAGCCAATCTGCAGTTTGGAGTCACCCTGAAGATGGAAACTCTTTATGAGATTTACTTCATATCTGCTCCTTCCATTTATGCCTGGGAGGCCTGACCTGCCGCTTTTCCATCAGCGCCTAGAGTCAGAACCTGGATATTTTTGTATTTACTTGATGGTGCCCAGTCTCTGCCTCAGATACTTTGGAGTTGGAGGGGATGACTGGGAGAATTTTAACATTGGGAGTTGTACATAATGGTTGTTTATGTCCTATTTTTTCCTCTCTCCATCTTTCTAGAGACATTTATCAAGGCTCTTATTTTGATAAAAAAAAAGTTAATTAAAAAATAAACTGTCCTCTCACACTATAAATATCTAAGCTATTTTTTTTTTTTTACATTTTTAAAAATGTTTTGTTTATTTCTGAGAGAGAGAGAGAGAGAGAGACAGTGTGAGCAGGGGAGGGTCAGAGTGAGAGGGAGACACAGAATCTGAAGCAGGCTCCAGGCTCTGAGCTGTCAGCACAAAGCCTGATGCAGAGCTCAAACCCATGAACCGTGAGATCATGACCTGAGCTGAAGTCGAATGCTTAACTGACTGAGCCACTCAGACGCCCCTAAGCTATTTTTTTTTCTTTTTTTCGTTTTTTTTTTTTTACAAATAGTTTATTGTCAAATTAGTTTCCACATAACAGTGCTCATATCCCTAAGCTATTTTAATTATAAAAATAATACATACTGATAAAAAATTCAAATAATATAGGAGTATCTTCCACTCTCCTTCCCTGTGTATAGCTATCTCTCTCTCTAATAATAAGCACTATTAACAATTTGTATGCTTCTGGACCATTTTCTGTGCTTATATATATATTATACACACATCTTACATACATATATAAAAATTTATGTATACATGTAACAAGATATGCATATATCCCCACTCATATAGTTTTTATTTGGTTATTTTTAATAAAGTTGAGCCCTTAATGCTCCCAAGTGTTCATATTTCTCAAGTTCATTTATTCCCCCAGAACATTATTTCATACTTTTTCTTCTCTCATGAAACTCTCAGTACTTTTTCTCAGTGATGAGCTTACTTCCTAATTCACTGAAAAAACTGAAGCAAGTTGGAGAATTTCCACAGCCTCCTATCACCACAGATACCTACTAATCCAGTACCTTCACCCACTTATTCAGCCTTTATACCTGTCACTATGGATGAACTACCCATGTTCCAATTTAAGCCATATTTCATGTTCCAATCTTTTAAAAATTTTTTAATGTTTATTATTTTTGAGAGAGAGAGACAGAGCGTGAGCAGGGGAGGGGCAGAGAGAGAGGGAGACATAGAATCTGAAGCAGGCTCCAGGCTCCGAGTGGTTAGCACAAAGCCCAATGCGGGACTTGAACTCACGAAACTCAAGATCATGATCTGAGCCAAAATTGGACTCAAAACCAACTGACCCATCCAGGTACCCCTCTTTGCCCATTTTTTTAAAAAAAAATTTAATTCCACTAAATATACAGTGTTATATTAGTTTCAGGTGTACAATAGTGATTCAACAATTCTGTATATTACTCAGTGCTCATCATGATCAGTGTAACTCTTTTTTTAAAAATTTTTAAAAATGTTTTCTTTTTTTTATTTATGTTTTTTTTATTTCTAGGAGAGAGATGTTATGTTTTTATTTATGTTTTATTTATTTCTAGGAGAGAGAGAGAGAGAGACAGCGTGAGCAGGGTAGGGTCAGAGAGAGAGGGAGTCACAGACTGAAACAGGCTCCAGGCTCTGAGCTGGCAGTCAGCACAGAGCCTGATGCGGGGCTCGAACCCACGAACCACGAGATCATGACCTAAGCGAAAGTCGGA
>NW_024081132.1:1145227-1308295 GCF_003009895.1 Hyaena hyaena
AGAATCTGAAACAGGCTCCAGGCTCTGAGCTAGCTGAGAGCACAGAGCCCGACATGGGGCTCGAACCCACAAACTGTGAGATCATGACCTGAGCTGAAGTCAGACGCTTAACTGACTGAGCCACTTTTTTTTTTTTTTTTTAACATTTTAATTTATTTTTGAGAGACAGAGTGCAAGTGGGGAGGGACAGAGAGAAAGGGAGATACAGAATTTGAAGCAGGCTCCAGGCTCTGAGCTGTTAGCACGGAGCCGACGCAGGGCAAGAACCCACAAAAGGTGAGATCATGACCTGAGCCAAAGTTGGACACCACTCATGCACCCCATGGTAAGTGTAGTCTTTATCCCCTTGACCTATTTGACCCATCTCCCAGCCCATCTCCCCCCTGGCAACCATCAGTTTGTTCTCTATAGTTAAGAGTCTGTTTCTTGGTTTGTCTTTTTTTCCTTTGTTCATTTGTTTTGTTTCTTAAATTCCACATATGGGTGAAATCATACGGGATTTGTCTTTGTCTGACTAACCTATTTCACTTAGCATTATACCCTCTAGATTCATCCATGTTGTTGCAAATGGCAAGATTTCATTGTTTTTTATGGCTGAATAATATTCTGTTTTATATAAATATACCACAACTTTTTTTTATCTATTTATCTAATGATGGACACTTGGGTTGCTTCCATATTTTGGTAAATAATGCTTCAATAAACATAGGAGTGCGTATATCTTTTCAAGTTAGTGTCTTTGTATTCTTTGTGTAAATCCAGTACTAGAATTACTGGATCATATGGTGATTGTATCTTTAATTTTTTGAGGAATCTCCATATTGTTTTCCACAGTAGCTGTACCAGTTTGCATTTTGACCAACAGTGCATGAGGGTCCCTTTTTCTCCATATCCTAACACTTGTTGTTTCTTGTGTTTTGATTTTAGCCATTCTGACAGGTGTGAGGTGATATCTCACTGTGGTTTTGATTTGCATTTCCCTGATGATTAGTGATGCTGAGCATCTTTTCATGTGTCTGTTGGCCATTCCTTTCCCCTTTTTTGAATTGGGTTGCATTTGTATGTATGTATATGAGTTGAAAATATTTTCTCCTATAGATTGTCTTTTAACTCTCTTGATTGTGTCCTTTGATGTATACAAGTTAAAAAAATTTTTTTTAATGTTTATTCATTTTTGAGAGTGACAGAGAGCTAATAGAGGAGGGGCAGAGAGAGAGAAGGAGACACAGAATCCAAAGCAGGCTCCAGGCTCCATGCTGTCAGCACAGAGCCCGATGCAGGGCTCGAACTCACCAACTGACCCATGACCTGACCCGAAGTCGAATGCTCAACCAACCGAGTCACCCAGGTGCCCTTGAGGTATACAAGTTTTAAATTGTGATGAGGCACCTGGGTGGCTCAGTCAGTTAAGCGTCCGACTTCGGCTCAGGTCATGATCTCACGGTTCGTGGGTTTGAGCCCTGCATTGGGCTCTGTGCTGATAGCCAGCTCAGAGCCTGGAGCATGTTTCAGATTCTGTGTCTGTCTCTCTCTCTCTGACCCTGTTCATGCTGTCTCTCTCTCTCAGAAATAAATAAAACATTAAAAAAAATAAAAAAGTAAATTGTAATTAAGTCCAGTTTACTTTTTTTCTTGTGTTGTTTGTGCTTTTTGGTGTGATGTCCAAGAAATCATTGCCAAATCCATTATCATGGAAGATTTTCCCCAATGTTTTCTTCTATGAGTTTATAGATTTAGGTCTTTACATTTAGATCTTTGATCCACTTAAGTTAATTTTTGTATATGGTGTAATGTAAATTGTAATGTGTTTTTAATTTCAAATTCCAGTTGTTCATTACTGGTGTCTATGAGTGTGACTGACTTTTGTTTTACACTAACCTTGTATCCTGCAACCTTACTATAATTGCTTATCAGTCCCAGGAAGTTTTTATCTACATAGATGATCATGTCATCTGCCAACAAAGACAGTTTTATTTTTTTTCCTTTCCAACCTATGTATCTTTTATTTCCTTTTCTTATCTTATGCATTAGCTAGGACTTACAGTATGATGTTGAAAAGCGGTAGTGTGGGGTTACCTGGGTGGCTCAGCCAGTTAAGCATACAGCTCTTGATTTCAGCTCAGGTCATGATCTCACGGTGGTGAGATCAAGCCCTGTCAACACAGCTTTATGCTGAGTGTGGAGACTGTTTGGGATTCTCTCTCTCCCCGTCTCTCTCTGCTCTTCCCCTGCTCATGCTTTCTCTTTCTCTCAAAATAAATAAATAAAAATTAAAAAGAAAAAGAAAAGAAAAGCAGTGGAGAGAAGGTACACTTGTACCATTTTCCTAATCTTAAACTGGAAAGCTTTGAGTTTTTTACCATTAACCATGGTGTTTGCTGTAGGGGTTTTTTTTTTTGAAAGATTAAAAAATTGTTTGGATATTTATTTTTGAGATAGAGACAGAGTATGAGCAGAGGCAGGGGCAGAGAGAGGGAGAAACACAGAATTTCAGTCAGGCTCCAGGCTCTGATCTATCAGCACAGAGCCTGACGTGGGGCCCGAACTCATGAACTGCTAGATCATGAGCTACCTGAAGTCTGACATTTAACTGACTCAACTACCCAGGCACCTCTGAAATTTAATTTCTAATGATGATCAGAGAAAATGATGTACATGATGTCTGCCTTTTGGAGTATACTTAAATTTTATTTTGACCTAATACATGGTCTTATATTTTTGAATGCTGCCAGTGTGTTTGAAACAAGTATTAATTCTCTGTTTTATGTGTTTGTTTGCATAAAGTTCTATATGTCTCTATTGGATCAAGCTTTTGTATTGTGTTATTCAAATGTTCTTTGGCCTTAACTTATTTTGGTCTACTGGATCTGTTTGTTACTAAAAGGTCTAGGGGTACCTGGGTGGCTCAGTTGGTTAAGCATCCAGCTTTACCTCAGGCCATGATGTCATGATTTGTGAGTTCGAGCCCCATGTCAGGCTGTCTGCCGTCAGTGCAGAGGTCACTTTGGATCCTCTGTCTCCCAATCTCTCTGCCCCTCCTTTGCATGTGTGTTCTTTTTCTCTCTCTCTTTCTCAAAACTAAATACTTAAAAAAGATTAAGTAAAAAATTTATAAAAAGGTTCATTAATACTAATGTGTTTAGAGATTTCTCCTTGTGTTTCTATCAGTGTATCAATTATTTTTAGGCCATTTGTGAGGTAGATAGTAATAGAAGCTCATGATTATTATTAGATTATAAACCATAGGTAGATTGTTTTTTTTATAAATATTAATTGTCTGTTTTTGTTCCATTTTATGCTTTTAGCTTTGACTTCTATTTTCCTGATACCTATTTCTACCTTTCTATTTTCTATTTCCTATTGCTTTGGTCATTATTTTCCCAGTATGTCTTTTTTTATCTCTACTTTTCTTTGAAGCTGCTCAGTTTTCTTTTCTTTTTTTAATTTTTTTTGGATTCAAAATTAAATTTGCCTGTAAAGAGACAGAGATTGTCATCTATTTATATTTATTGTGATTACTTCTATTTTAACATTAAATAAACTCTTAAATGGGAATTTAATGAATGTAGAATTTAAGACAATAGCTACTTTCCTTAGTTCTGAAAATACTTTTTTTCTTCTATTGTTAATAAATTAAGCTTAGTCTGATTGTTACTCCTTTTTAGTCTTTTATGGTAGTTAGAGTTATCTTTTGTTGTTGTTGTTCTGCAGTTTCACTATACTGGTCTTGGAGTAGATTTATTTATATTTATTCTCAGGATGTAGTATGCTCTTTCAGTTTAAGAACTCATATTTGTTTTCAATTCTGGAAAATTATTGGATATTATCTTTTGAAGTTCTGTTATTTTCTCCTGTCTCCAAGAGTTCCATTATATGCAAAATCAATTATCTTATGCTATCTTTCATGTCTGTTACTTTCTCTTTCATATTTTTTATTTCCTTGACTTCTATACTGTTTTTTGGGGGGGTGTGTGGGGAGAGGGAAGTTGGTGATTCTCCGCTTATTTCCCTCTTTTCATTTGGGTTCTACTCTATTGTTGAAACATTCATCGATATTTTTTTTTTTAATGTTTTATTTATTTCCGAGAGAGTGAGAGAGACAGCGAGAGCAGGGGAGGGTCAGAGAGAGAAGGAGACACAGAATCTGAAGCAGGCTTCAGGCTCTAAGCTAGCTGAGAGCGCAGAGCCTGATGTGGGGCTCGAACCCAAGAATCATGAGATCATGACCTGAATCGAAGTCGGACGCTCAACCGACTGAGCCACCCAGGTGCCCTGAGATTTTTTATTTCAGTTGCTATAATTTTCTTTTCTAGACTTTTTGTTTGTTTTTCTTAAATGTGCTTCTTTTTTTGTTTTCAAATATCCTATTATTTTTCTTTGAACATCTAATTTTGTTTAATTGAATTTGTTTTTAAAAGCACATGTACGGGGTACCTGGGTGGCTCAGTCACTTAAGTGCCTGACTTTGGCTCAGGTTGTGATTTCATGCTTCATGTGTTTGAGCCCTGAATCAGGCTGTCTGCTGTCAACATAGAGCCCCCTTTGGATCCTCTCACCCCCTCTCCCACTGCCTCTCCCTTACTCATTTCTCTCTCTCTTGCACTCTTTCAAAATAATAAATAAAAACTTAAATAAATGAAAGCACACAGTACAAACTCAAAAGATATAAAAGATTATTCATTGGGTGCCAGACTGGCTCAGTCAGTAGAAAAGAGTTTTCAGTGAAAAATTTACCTTCTGCTCCCCTGTTTTCCTTCCTGGACACAACTAATATTTACACTTTTTTATGTGTTCTTCCAGAGGTAATCTGTGAATAGGTAAGCAAATATATGTATGTCTATATGTGTATGTGCAGGCCAGTGTGTGTGTGTCTGTGTTTGCATGCCTGTGTATTTATATATGAATTACCTATTGTTTATTTACTTACCTATTCGAAGGCAAATGACCACTAGAATGTAAGTTCTTTGAGAAAGGGATTTTCTTTTCTTTTCTTTTTTTTAAGTAGGCCACGCACCCACTGTGAGGCTTGAACTCACAACCCTGTGATCAAGAATTGCATGCTTTACTGACTGAGCCAGCCAGGTACCCTGGGGGCAGAGATTTTTATCTCTTTTTATATCTGTGTATTGCTGTATCCTCTGTGCCTAGAATTGTCACACAGTACCCATTTTTCTACAAGGTTACCTTCCTCGGATCTCATTGGTTGTATGACTTCTTTATATCTGTGCTGTGAATTATAGTCTCCAAGTTTACAGTGTTTTTAAAACTAGTTTATAGGGGCATCTGGGCATCTATGGGTTTGAGCCCCATGTTGGGTGTAGAGAATACTTAAAAATAAAATCCTGGGGTGACTGGGTGGCTCAGTTGGTTGAGTGTCCAACTAATGCACAGGTCACATCTCACAGTTTGTGAGTTTGAGCCTTACATCAGTCTCAGTGCGGAGCCTGCTTCAGATCCTCTGTCCCCTTCTCTCTCTGCCCATCCCCACTCACTCTCTCTCAAAAAAAAAAGTTAAAAAAGTAAAAAAATAATCTTTAAAAAAATAAACTACCTTGTAATAATTTTTACAATGTAGAAATAGTCATTTTTTTACTGTCTTAATCTTTTCATTTCTATCTTCTATCTTATTATTTAGAAATTCTCTATATTTCCATATTACAAATAAAATTATCATTTTTTAATTTTATGATTTTACTAGCAATATTTAAATATTTGATTTATTTGGAATTCATCATTCAATTGTACCAGCAATATTTATTGTATATTTAATATTTTTCTCACTGATTGGAAAATTTACTGAATTTTCCTAGGTATTTTGGTGTTTCAAGGTCTGTTTTCTTAGGTCTGTTTAATCTGTTACCTTGATTTATCTGTTCATATACTAGTACGCACTGTTGTAATAACCTAATCATTGCAGCTTTATTTTAATATCTGGTTAGTCTAGTTCTCTATCATTATTCCTTCTTTTCAAAGTTGTCTTGGTATTTTTTCTTTATTTTTATATGAGATTTATTTATTTAAATTTTTAAATTTTATTTTAAGTAGGCTCCAGACCCAATGTGGGGTTTGAACTCGCAATCCCGAGATCAAGAGTTACATGCTCTATTGACTGAGACAGCTGGGCGCTCCTTTATGTGACTTTTAGAATCATTTTGTCAGTTTCCTAAAGCATATGATTGCCATTTTTATTGAGATTAGAGAGAATTTATGGATTTAGGGAGAATTAATACCTTTATGGTATTGAATCTTTTATGTAAGTATATGCTATACTTTTATTTCATATCTGTTCAAGTATTTTGTGTCCCTTTGTAGACATCAAAATTTTTTTTACTTGCACATTTTCTGTAACGTTTATTCTTAGTTTTTTCTCTTTTCTATTGTAGTTGTAAATTGGAACTCTCCTTCCATTATATCTTGTTTGTTTTGCATATGAGGACGACTAAATTTTGCATATTGATTTTTGATGCAGCTAACATACTGAATTAAAAAAATTTTTTTTAACATTTATTCATTTTCGAGACAGAGAGAGCACAGGTGGGGGAGGGACAGAGAGGGAGGGAGACAGAATTCAAAGCAGGCTCCAGGTTCCGAGCTGTCAGCACAAAGCTCAACGCAGGGCTCAACCAACCATGAGATCTTGACCTGAGAGGAAACAAATTGAGCCACCTATGCACCTCTAACTGAATACTGAATTTTTTAAATGTTTGTGATAGATTTTCAGTTGATTTCTTTTGTTTTTCCAGGTTTATAATCATGTCAGCTGTAAATGATGATATATTTATTTCTTATTTTTATACCTCATTTATCTTTTTCTCAATCAACTACAATGACTAATACTTTGTAAAATATTAAATAATAGTCATATTTGTCATCTTTGTCTTGTTCCTGACTTTTTAAAAAAATATTTATTTCTAGGAGAGAGAGAGAGAAAGAGACAGCGTGAGCAGGGGAGGGTCAGAGAGAGAAGGAGACACAGACTCTGAAATAGGCTCCAGGCTCTGAGCTGGCAGTCAGCACAGAGCCCGACACAGGGCTCGAACCCACGAACCGCGAGATCATGACCTAAGCGAAAGTCGGACACTTAACCGACTAAGCCACCCGGGCGCCCCTCTTGTTCCTGACTTTAATGGGAATGCTTGTAGTTTTTCCTAATTAATATGATTTGGAGGCTGAAGTAAATATATTTTATTCTATTAAATCTTTAAAATCCTAACAAAAATCTTCTATTTTCTTTTTCTTTTCTTTTTTTTTTTTTTTTTTTTTTTTTTTTTNCACAGACTGAAACAGGCTCCAGGCTCTGAGCTGGCAGTCAGCACAGAGCCCGACGCGGGGCTCGAACCCACGAACCGCAAGATCATGACCTAAGTGAAAGTCGGACGCTTAACCGACTAAGCCACCCAGGTGCCCCAAATCTTCTATTTTCTTAAGAATTATTTTTATGGGGGTGCCTGGGTAGCTCAGTTGGTTAAGTGTCTGACTTCAGCTCAGGTTGTGATCTCATGGTTCATGGGTTCAAGCCCTGCATTGAACTCTGTGCTAACAGCTCATAGCCTGGAGCCTGTTTCAGATTCTGTGTCTCCCTGTCTCTCTGGCCCTCCCCTGCTTATGCTGTCTTTCTCTGTCTCAAAAATAAGTAAATGTTAAAAAAAAAAAGAATTATTTTTATGAAGATTGGATGTTGAATTTTACCCAGTGTCTTCTCAGAATCTATGGTATGATGGTTAATTTTATGTGTCAACTTGACAGGGCCAACAAGTGCCTGGGATATTTGGTTACACATTATTTTAGGTGTGTCTATGAGAGTGTTTTTGGATGAGATTAACATTTGAATCAGTATATGTAAAGTGAAGTAGATTGCCCTTCCTATTGTGGGTGGCCCTCATCCAAACATTTGAAGATCTGAATAAAATAAAAAGGCTGACCTGCTTATGATTAAGAGGGAACCCCTCCTGCTTGACTGCTTGAGTTGGGACATTGGTCTTTTTCTGCTTTTGTATTGGAACCAAAATTTTCTTGGGTTTTGAGACTGCCAGCTTTCGGATTGGAACTTACATCATTGGCCCTCCTGGATCTCAGGCCGTCGGAATTGGACTGAAACTACATCATTGTCTCTCCTGGGTCTCCAGCTTGCTGACTGCAGATCTTGGAACTTCTCAGCTTCCATTATCATGTGAGCCAATTCTTAATAATAAATCTTTCTGGATATATATATATGTCCTTATATCCATATATATATATATATATATCCATCCTATTAGTTCTGTTCCTCTGGAGAACTCTAATACCTATGGTGGTAAAACTATTTTTTTTTCTTTTGATCTCTTAGTAAAGTGAGTTATATTAGTAGGTATTCTAATAGTGAGCCATCCTTGCATTTCTGATATATTATGCTTTCACGTGCTGCTGACTTCTTTTTCCTGCGGCTTTTTGCCTTCATATTTGTGAGACTTGTCTGTGGTTTTCTCTTTCATGCTTTTGTTATTAGGTTTTGGCAGCAATGTTATTCTTTACTCAAAAAATATTATGTGGAAGTTTTTTTTCCCCCTATGTTTTGGAACAATTGGAATAGTTTTGAATTATTCCTTAATATGGTAGACTTCCCCTGTGCAATGTTTGGTCAGGTACTTTGATACTTTTCCTTTTCTTCTGGGGTAATTGGTCTATTTAGATTTTTGTTTCTTCTGGGTCAATTTTGGTAAGTTATATTTTACTAAAAAGTTGTTATTTCGCATAGAGTTTCTAATATACTTGCATAGAAATGAGTAAATTTTGACTTAAAATTTTTGTTTGTTTGTTTAAGTAACTTTCAGATTAGTTGCAACTCTTGGAGAATGGACCCTACACGATTTGGTCTGCTGGTTCTTTTTCATGGGTTTTCATTTCTCCTGTGATTTATAGTTTTTTAAAAAAATTGAATATCTGTTTTCAGTGGTAGATGATTTCCCTGGAGTTCTTCTTTTTTTAAGTATTTATTTATTTTTAAAGGTTTATTATTTATTTTGAGAGAGGGAGAGCATGAGCAGGGGAGGGGCATACAGAGAGGGGGAGAGAGAATCCCAAGCAGGCTCCATGCTGTCAGCACAGAGCCAGATATGGGGCTTGAACTCATAAACCATGAGATCATGACCTGTGCTGAAATCCAGAGTCAGACACTTAACTGACTGAGCCACCCATGTGTGCCTCCCTTGGAGGTGTGTGTGTGTGTGTGTGTGTGTGTGTGTTTTAAAGTTTATTTATTTTTGAGAAAGAGAGAAACAGTGCAGGTAGGGGAGGGGCAGAGAGAGGGAGACATAGAATCTGAAGCAGGTTCCAGGCTCTGAGTTGTCAGCACAGAGCCCGAGGCAGGCCTTAAACTCAGGAACTGCGAGATCATGACCTGACCTGAAGTAGGATGCTCAACTGACTGAGCCACCCAGGTGCCCCAAGTTCTTGTGTTCTAAGTTGTGGATGTCCTTAATATGGTGGTTTCACATTTGCCTCTGCTGGAGTCTTACAGGTTCTAGATCTGAACCTAAAGGCTTTATTTTGATTTATTGGCTTAAGCTTTCCATATAGTGTATATGGTACAAATCTCAAACCTGAACTTGATTTTCATAGTTGGTGTTTATTCCTCATTTAAGGCAATAGGATCTAGCATTATCCTACTGCAAATACCTACTATGAAATAGAAAGCTCGTCAACATTATTTTATGGTATTTTAGAAAGTAATTAGTTAATTTTATGGTGAGAACATTATCATTGGAAAAGAGAGAAATTGATCTATTTATTTATTCTGCATATAATAGTCTGATAGGATTTGATAAACTATAGCCTGCCACTTTTTTTTGTAAATAAAGTTTTATTGCAACATGTCCATACCCATTTGTCAGCATATGTTTTATAGTTGCCTTTGTGCTACAATAACAGATTTGAACAGTTGTAACAGAGACCATATGGCCTTTCAAGCCTAAAGTGTTTACTCTCTGACCCTTTACAGAAAAAGTTTGCCAACCCCTGGTCTGATAACTATAATGCAGCTAGGATATGCTTTTTATCTTTGATTTCAAAGTACAGATGACTATAGAGTTTTAAAGGTCAGGTTAAATAAAAAGTGTATCACTGGCCATACAAGGAAATATTTGATTTCTGGTGTGGGAGATACAAATTATGCAGATAACTTAAGGACTTTCAGTTGCTTTAGATAGCAAAAGGAAGACTGGTTGATGGATGGCTTCACACTGAGGAATGTAGATTTATGTGACTTGCTTGTATTCCTTTAAAATTCAGTTTTAGAATTTAGGACCTCTTGGTTATTCATCCTTAAAAATAGATCTTTGTTATGTTATATGTTTAGTTGATACCATTATTCATTTAGTTCTGAAGCCTGGCTTTAGATAAGTAACAAAGACTTTTGGGTTATATTTTATGAGATGAAAAATCATGACTAGCAAAGTCCTCATGGTCTTTACTGTACACCGTGTGGGTCAGTAGACCCATATATTACAATAGAATAATTTGTTGTTTCCTTTACTGAAAATTATTTTTAAAAACTATCTTATCTTTAGCAGTCTTATTTAGTTGTATAGCTGTAACAAAATATCTGTTCGAGCAGTTGATTTGGAAGGAACTTGGGCTCCTTCAGACAATGACTATCAGAGGTATAGCACATTTCTTTTTTTTTTTTTTTTTTTTTTTTTTTTTACAAATAGTTTATTGTCAAATTAGTTTCTACATAACACTCAGTGCTCATCCCCAAAGTGCCCTCCTCCATGCCCATCCCCCCTCCCCCCGGTATAGCACATTTCTTAAATTAACCACGCTGATAATTTTATCAGTTAAACTTGAGCTGTGTTTATGGATTGTAAGTCTCTTAGGACCTCAAAAAGATTAAATTATTATTGGCTAACATGTATTTTAGGTTATAAGTAATGTGTCATTGTTCTACAGATTATCATGGTGGTAGTAGAAGATTTTGAACATAAAGTTCCCTTTCAATACCTATATAATTATTGATTTGAGAAGAGAAAAAGAGAGAGATAGAGAAGATGGTACTTTTTATATTCTGGGAAAGGTGTGTGTAGAAGAAAATCTGAATTCATTAGAAATGAAGCATATTTTTTTTTCTTTTTTCATACTGTATGTTTGGGAATATACTTAAAAACTTTAAAAATGTATATAAAAGATTGGTTTTGTAATAATTCCAGAAATGGATTTATTCATACCCAAAAAACCTTCTCTTTTAGGTGTATTCAGCTTCTGTATTTCACACAAAATGCATTTGTTTTTAAAGTTAATGTTGAGTTTAGCTAATCTGCTGTTAGGAAATAATTAAAGCAGATGGACTTGGACTAGGGCAGTGGTTCTCAACTGGGGGCACTTTTGCCCCCACCATGATATTTGACAGTGTCTGGAGTTATTTTTGGTTGTCACAATTAGGCAGTGAGTGCTGCTCGTATCTAGTGGGTAGGGGCCAGGGATGTCACAAAGCATAATGCACAGGACAGTGCTCTGCAACACAGAATTATCTGACCTTAAAATGTTAATAGTGCTGAGGTTATAAATCTCTGGCCTTAAAGCATTAGAGAAGTTGAAAGCATTTTATAACCTCAAAATCTTATTGAATTTGAGGAAAATATACTTTTAGAAACAAAATAGTTGGATTTGCATTTATAATATTTGTGAATTTCAAGCATTCACCTTTGATTGTTAATCTGCTTTTTCATTTAAAAAATCATGAAATAGAGATTAGGGAAATTTCATTGTTTCTAGGAAAATGACTCCGAATATTTTGGATGTTAGGAAAGGACTGAAGCATGTGTAAATGGAGATGACATTAGTGTTTGTGTGTACATTTAATAGAGTAAGAGAGAAAAATTGAAAATCAGCCGTGACTGACAGCCTGCTTATTGTTTCCAATTAAGACTGCTTCTGTTGGGGGGCACCTGGGTGGCTTAGTCGGTTGAGCATCCGACTTTCGCTTAAGTCATGATCTCACAGTTCGTGGGTTCGAGCCCCATGTCGGGCTCTGTGCTGACTGCCAGCTCAGAGCCTGGAACCTATTTCAGAGTCTGTATCTCCTTCTCTCTCTGACCCTCCCCTGCTCATGCTGTCTCTCTCTCTCTCTCCTAGAAATAAATAAAACATTAAAAAAAAAAAAAAGAGTGCTTCTGTTGGGATACAGTAGAAGGTTCTTCTTTTCTTTTTAATCTAGTCCTGTTTGTTTGAGAGTATGATTGGAAAGAGTCTTTTTAGGAAGGTGATTGTTCCAATCTTTTAAGATAATTCACCTTTTATTACCCCATGATATAACTCTGTATTTTAGCCTGTATTGTGAAAACTATAAAACCTGGAATCCCATTCTAGAACAAAGTATCAATATAACTTTTTTCTTTTCAATAATAGCTTTACTAAGAAATAATTCACGTACTATAAAATTTTCCTTTTAAAAATTTATAGTTCAGCGTTTTTTAGTAAATTGACAAGATTGTACAGCCATCATTACTGTCTAATTAAAAAAAAATTTTATTGGGGTACCCAGGTGGCTCAATCGGTTAAGCGTCCTACTTCAGTTCAGGTCATGATCTCACAGCTAGTGGGTTGGGGGCCCACATACGGCTCTGAGCTGTCAGCACAGCCTGGAGCCTGCTTCAGATTCTGTGTCTTCCTCTCTCTCTGCCCTACCCTCGCTCACGCTCTCTCTCTCAAAAATAAACAAACATTTAAAAAGATAAATAAAAACTATTTTATTATCCTAAAAAGAAAATCTATATTCGTTATTAGTGACAACTCATGTCTCCCTTCTCCTAGCCCTTGGATTTAGTTTCTGTCTCAATGGATTTGCCCATTCTGGACATTTCATATAATTAAAATCATATCATATATGGCCTTTATGGCTGATTTCTTTTACTTAGCATAATGTTTTCAACTTTGATCCATGTTATAGTATATATCAGTACTTCATTCCTTTTTTTAAAAAAAATTTTATGTTTTATTTTATATTAGAGACAGAGACAGACAGAGTGCAAGTAGGAGAGGGACAGAGAGATGGAGACAGAATCTGAAGCAGGCTCCAGCTCTGAGCTGTCAGTACAGAGCTGGACATGGGGCTTGAACTCACAGATCATGACCTGACCCAAAGTCGGATACTTAACCAATTGAGCTATCCAGGCACCCCACTTTATTCCTTTTTATGTCTCAGTAATATTTTGGTGTATGAATAGTACCACATTTTGTTTATACATTCATCTGTTGGGGCGCCTGGGTGGCTCAGTCGGTTAAGCATCCGACTTAAGCTCAGGTCATGATCTCGCGGTCTGTGGGTTCGAGCCCCACGTCAGGCTCTGTGCTGACAGCTAGCTCAGAGTCTGGAGCCTGTTTTGGATTCTGTGTCTCCCTCTTTCTCTGACCCTCCCCTGTTCATGCTGTGTATCTTTCTCAGAAATAAATAAAAAACATTAAAATTATCTACATCCATCTGTTGATAAACATTTGTATTGTTTCTGTCTTTTGGCTGTTGTGAGTAGTGCAGCTATAAACATTCATGTGCAAGTATTTGAGTACTTGTTTTCATTTCTTTTGAGTATATACCTAGAAGTGGCATTATTGATATATAAAGTAACTCCAAGATTTACTTTTTGAAATATTATGAAACTGTTTTCGACATTGGCTGTATCATTTTGCATTCCCACCAGTAACATACAAAGATCCGGTTTTTCTACAATCTTGCCAAAACTTGTTATTTTCTTTCTCTTTTCTTTTTATAAAAATCATTATAACCATCCTAGTGGGTGTGAAGTATCTCATCACAGTTTCAATTTACGTTTCCCTAATAACTAGTGATATTGAGCATTTTTTTTCATGTGTTTTTTGGCCATTTATATATCTTCTTTTGAGAAATGGCTATTTAAGTTCTTTGCACATTTTTGAATTGAGTGGTTTTTGTTGAGTTGTAGTCCTTTATATAGTATCGTATATTTTTTTCAATTTGAAAGTAGTCATTTATTAACTGTCCAGATTACAAAAATAATCATGGTAGATGCCTCAGTTCATCCTTTTTTTTAACTTTTAAGAAAAAAATGTAAATAGGATTTTTAAAAATTTTTTTAAAATTTATTTCTGAGAGAGAGAGAGAGCAGAGGAGGGTCAGAGAGAGGGAGAGACACAGAATCCGAAGCAGACTCCAGGCTCTGAGCTAGCTGTTAACACAGAGCCTGACATGGGGCTCGAACACACGAACTGTGAGATCATGACCTGAGCTGAAGTCGGACACCTAACTGACTGAGCCACCCAGGCACCCCAATAGTTTTTTATTTTAAGTAATTAATTACTTATTTACATCCAAGTTAGTTAGCATATAGTGCCACAGTGATTTCGGGAGTAGGTTCCAGTGATTTATTCCTTAACACCCAGTGCTTGTCCCAACAAATATCTTCCTTAATGACCCTTTCCCATTTAGCCCATCCTCCCTCCCACAGCCCCTGCACCAGCCCTCTGTTTGTTCTCTATATTTAAGAGTCTCTTCTGTTTTGTCCCCCTCCCTGTTTTTATGTTATTTTTGCTTCCCTTATGTTCATCTATTTTGTATCTTAAAGTCCTCATATGAGTGAAGTCATATGATATTTGTCTTTCTCTGACTAATTTTGCTTAGCATAATACCCTCTAGTTCCATCCACGTAGTTGCAAATGGCAAGATTTCATTCTTTTTGATTGCTGAATAATACTTCATATATATATATATACCACATCTTTATCCATTCATCCATCAATGGACACTTGGGCTCTTTCCATACTTTGGCTATTGTCGATAGTGCTGCTATAAACATTGGGGTCCATGTGCCCCTTCAAACCAGCACTCCTATATCCCTTGGATAAATACCTAGTAGTGCAATTGCTAGGTCGTAGGGTAGTTCTATTTTTCATCTTTTGAGGACCCTCCATACTATTTTCTAGAGTGCCTGCACCAGTTTACATTCCCACCAGCAGTACAAAAGAGATCCTTTTTCTCTACATCCTTGCCAGCATCTGTTGTTGCCTAAATTGTTAATGTTAGTCATTCTGACTGGTCAAGATTGTATCTCATTGTGGTTTTGATTTATATTTCCCTGATGATGGGTGATGTTGAACACTTTTTCATGTGTCGGTTGGCCACCTAGATGTCTTCTTTGGAGAAGTGTCTATTCATGTCTTGACCATTTATTTCTTCACTGGATTATTTGTTTTTTGGGTGTTGAGTTTGATAAGTTCATTATAGATTTTGCATACTAACCCTTTATCTGATATGTTATTTGCAAATACCTTCTCCCATTCCACTGGTTGCCTTTTACTTTTGCTGATTGTTTCCTTTGCTGTGCAGAAGCTTTTTATTTTGATGAGACCCCAATAGTTCATTTTTGCTCATTTCCCTTGCCTCCAGAGATGTGTTAAGTAAGAAGTTGTGGCCGAGGCCAAAAAGGTTTTTGTCTGCTTTCTCCTCTAGGATTTTGATTGCTTCCCGTCTCACATTTAGGACTTTCATCCATTTTGAGTTTATTTTTGTGTATGGTATAAGAAAGTGGTCCAGGTTCATTTTTCTGCATGTCGCTATCCAGTTTTCCCAGCACCATTTGCTGAAGAAACTGCCTTTATTCCATTGGATATTCTTTCCTGCTTTGTCAAAGATTAGTTGGCCATACGTTTGTGGGTCCATTTCTGGGTTCTCTATTCTGTTCCATTGATCTGAATGCCTGTTCTTGTGCCAGTACCATACTGTCTTGATGATTACAGCTTTGTAATACATCTTGAAGTCCAGGATTGTGATACCTCCAGCTCCAGTTTCTTTTTCAAGATTGCTTTGGCTATTTAGGGTCTTTTCTGGTTCCATTCAAACTTTAGGATTGTTTGTTTTAGCTCTGTGAAGAATGCTGGTGTTATTTTGATAGGGATTGCATTGAATATGTAGATTGCATTTTAACAATATTTGTTCTCCCAATCCAGGAGCATGGAATATTTTTCCATTTTTTTAGTGTCTTGAAGAAGACACTTCTTTCATAAGCTTTCTAAAGTTTTCACTGTTTGGATTTCTCACCTCTTTGGTTAGATTTATTCCTAGGTATTTTATGGTTTTGGTGCAATTGTAAACAGGATTGATTCCTTGATTTCTCTTTTTGACACTTCATTATTGATGTATTATAATGCAACCGATTTCTGTGCATTGGTTTTATATACTGTGACTTTGGTGAATTCATGGATCAGTTCTAGCAGACTTTTGCTGGAATCTTTTGGGTTTTCACATAGAATATCATGTCATCTGTGAAGAGTGAAAGTTTTTCCTCCTTGCCGATTTGGATGCCTTAATTTTTTAAATGTGTATTTATTTATTTTAAAAAATGTTAACGTTTTTATTTATTTCTGAGAGAGAGAGACAGCATGAGAAGGGGAGGGTCAGAGAGAGAGGGAGACACAGAATCTGAAACAGGCTCCAGGCTCTGAGCTAGCTGTCAGCACAGAGCCTGATGCGGGGCTCCAACCCACGAACCGTGAGATCATGACCTGAGCTGAAGTCTGATGCTCAACTGACTGAACCACCCAGGGGCCCTGCTCAGTTCATCCTAATGAGCCTGTTGATCTGGTCTTCCCGGTTGTGGGCATCTCCACCTTTTACCAAATGGGTGGTCTTTTCCTTCATTCTCCCTCATGGAGAAGATAATTTGAAGGGCCATAAGAAGTTGTTTGCTTCTTTGAAATATACTCTAACAGTATAGATCATGTGAATCAGATCCTCCATCTAGGTGATGCCATATTAACAAGATATGAGCAGTCAATGTGTTACTGTCAGCGTAATTCGCTTCCTGTTGATTTTACCACAACCACACTTGTAGATCAGTTCATTACCAACTTCCGGCTTGGGTACCCCATATTTATATACTGTCTTTTGACACAGTTTAGTTTATCTGTTTTTGTCTTTTGTTGCTTGTGCTTTTGGTGTCAAATCCAAAGTCAAAAAGATTTCCTCCAATGTTTTATTCTAAGAGTTCTGTAGTTTTAGCTCTTAAGTTTTCATGCTATTATAAATGGAATTGTTTTCTTTTCCTTTTTTCTTTCTTTTTTGAAAAATTGTGTTTATTTATTTTGAGAGACAGCATGAGCACACATGTGCATGCATGTGCACTGTCAGTGCAGAGCCTGACATGGGGCTTGAACTCACAACCCATGAGATCATGACTTGAGATAAAATCAAGAGTCAAGGTTAACCAACTGAGCCACCCAGGTGCTTCTCTTTTCTTTTCTTTCTTTAAAAGATTTTTTATTAAAGCAAAAATGACTACAATGGAAAGAGATGAACAACAACAACAATAAAAACCCCGAAGAGGGTTTTTGATCATTTGTTTGGGAGGATTCTTATATTCATGTAATGAGGACCCTTTAATTTCAGAAGTGAGAGTGTTGGAAGGCTGTCATGAGATCAAGTTAGGGAAAGAATGCTAGTATCAGGCCAAAGCCAGTTGGTGTCCTCCAAAGTGACAATAGAAGATACCACAGGGTAAAATATAGGCAGAACTGTACTCTTTTCACCTCAGAAGAGAACTTTATGTGCTATAAGAATGCCTTAGTCACCCTGAGTTCTAGGGAAAGGAATTAGTTTCTAGCAATTTTATTGTAGGGGAAATTATTTTCTTAATTTCATTTTTCAAATTGTTTATTGCTAGTGTAAAAAATGCAATTGATATTTAGATTTGTCTTGTATCCTGTAACTTTGCTGAACTCTTTTTATTTTTTAGAATTTTAGAATTTTCTTTTTTAAAGTTTATTTATTTGAGGAAGAGAGACTGAGAGAGTAAGTGGGGGAGGAACAGAGAGAGGGAGAGAATCCCAAGCAGGCTCTGCATGATCAGCATGGAGCGTGACGCAGCACTCAAACCCACAAACCATGAGATCATGACGTGAGCCAAAACCAAGAGTCGGATGCTTAACAGACTGAGCCATCCAGGCGCCCCTAGAATTTTCTATGTATAAGATCATGTTACCTGCTTAACATAAATCTTGACTATGTAAGTTTTCTCCTCTCCCATACCTGGATCTTTGTAGTCTGAGTTACATGCCCGTTGTCTTCATAGAAACCTGTTACCTTTATCATATTCTGTTGAAATGATTTATTTAAAGTGTCTGTCATCCCACTTAGCTTTAAGCTCCATGAGGATAAGGACTATATCTTATTTACCTATGTTTCACCAGGGTATAGCACTGAGCCCAACACAGAATAGGCATCCATCCATCCATTCATCCATTCACTATATTGTGGTTCTTCTATATGCTAGGCATTGTGCTAAGTGCTGAGATACAGTAATGATTAAGACTTTTTATTCTTGCTAGTGTGGAATTTATAATCTAATGGTAAATATTAAGTAATTACAAGGGTGATTACAACACAAAGAAGCATAGCATATTTGTTACTTATTGCTGCCTAGCAGTAGTACCATGAATGCAATAGTTAAAAAGAATATATATTTATTTATATCTTTTTCTGTGGTTCAAGAGTCCAGGCATGACTTAGTTGCATCCTCTGCTTCATGGTCTCACAAAGCTGCAATCAAGATGTCAGGTTGGGTGGAGAGCCTGACTGGCTCAGTCAGAAGAGGGTATGACTCTTGATCTCAGGGTTGTGAGTTCAAGCCTCATGTTGGGTGTAGAGATTTCTTAAATAAAAATAAACAAATAAATAAAAAACTTTTAAAAATGGTGTCATCTGGGGCTGGAATCTTATCTAGAGCTCAATTGGGGAAGGATTTGCTACTAAGCTCATGTAGTTAGTGGCAGAATTCAATTCCTTGCAGTCTGTTGAACTGTGAGCTTCAGCTTAATATGTTTCATATGGCAGCTTGAGTCTTTGAAGCTAGCAAGTGAGTCTTCTAGTAAGATGGGTTACAATCTTATGTGACATCATTACATTTTGGTCACAGTTAATTCATTTTTCTTTTTTTTCTTTTTTTTTTAATTTGTTTTTTGGTAGAACTCAAGCGGGGGAGGGGCAGAGAGAATGGGACAAAGGATCTGAAGTGGGCTCTGTGCTGACAGGCTGATGGCAGTGAGTCCAATGTGGGACTTGAACCATGAACTGCAAGATCATGACCTAAGCTGAAGTCAGATGTTCAACCGACTGAGCCACCCAGGTGCCCCATAGTTCATTCATTTTTAATGTTTTAAATTTTGAATCACCTTTGCCATATTGTATTGGTTAGGAAGTAAATCACAGATCCTGCCCAGGCTCAAGGGGAGAGGGTCACACAATGGCATGAATGCTAGGAGGTAGGGATCATGGGGGCCAATCTAGAGTCTGTTGCCACACATGGATTGCAATGGGAGTACAAAAAAGCCATCATCTAATTTGGAGCAGGAGGATGCTCTTCTTGAGAAAGTGAAATTTAAGTTGAGACTTGAAGGGTAAATAGGAACTAGCCAAGTGAAGGAATAGGTTGGAGAGATGAATGTTCAGGAGGAAGAAACAATCTGTTTGTAGGCCTAGATGAGAGAAGTCTGAGGTGCAGTTAAGGATTTGAAATAAGTCTAGAATGGCTACAGCAGAAGGTTGGGGAGATTGTTAAGAGATGAAATAATGTTGTAGAGGTAAGCAGGGGTTTATTGTTGAGGACTCATCGTCTGTAGAGGTCCTCAAAGATAAGAATTTTGGACTTTATTTTAAGACTTGCTTTTAATTAAGCAAGTGGGTTGAAGAGGGTAAGAACTGATTCAGTTTGGGAATGGTCCCAAGTGAAAGATGTAATATGTGACTTGTGGCGGAGGTGTGCATGGTGTTAATTGGAATGGTGGAGTGACATGATTTGAAATACTAGACATGCTTTTTGAAGTTTTTTTAAAAAAATGTTTATTCATTTTTGAGAGAGAAAGCATGAACCAGGAGGGTCAGAGAGAAAGACAGAGAATCTGAAACAGGTTACATGTTGATAACAGAGAGCCTGATGCAGGCTTCAAACTCACCAACCACAAGATCATGACCAGAGCTGGTCAGTTACTTAACCAACTGAGCCACCCAGGTGCCCTTAGACATCCTTTTAATTTACCAACTTACGTATACTTGTATAAAATTTGAGAGACAGTTTTAAGGTATTAACTGTAGCATTTGGTGAATGGTTGGATGTGATGGTGAGAGGAAAGGGGAATTAAAGATGATTGAGGTACAAGGGCTGGATGTTTGAGCTCTGAAGGAGGAATGTATTTGATGATTTCAGATTTAGATTAGAATGCGAAACCTCTACAAGCAGTTAAAATCTAGAGTTCAGAAGACAAATCTGGCTTGGAAATGTAGATTTAAGAGCTATTAACATAGAGTAACTGAAGCCATGGGTAAGAATGATATTATACAGGGACTATAAACAGACAGAAGAGGGCCTGGGACCAAGCATTGAGGAATTCAAACATTTAAGTGTTGAATAGAGGAAAGAAGAGCTGGCAAAGGAGCCTGAATACAAGTAGTAAGAGGGTAAGAGTACCAGTGTGTGTATGTGTGTAACTGTGTGTTAATAAGTGAGACAGAGAGACTTGATGAAGAAATTTTAACCTAGGATGAACACAAAGTTTGTGTTCTTTTCACTGTACCCTGTATGACAATGCCTACCTTGTAGTGTTGGAAGGATCAAATGAAATGTATAGAGCACCTTGTACAATGTCTTGTCAATCGAGCAAATAGTAGCTTTTGTTATTTTTGATGTTATTTTCTCTATTTCATTTTTTTAAAAATATTTTTATTTATTTCTAGGAGAGAGAGAGACAGCGTGAGCAGGGGAGGGTCGGAGAGAGAGGGACTCACAGACTGAAACAGGCTCCAGGCTCTGAGCTGGCAGTCAGCACAGAGACCGACGCGGGGCTCGAACCCACAAACCGCGAGATCATGACCTAAGCGAAAGTCGGACGCTCAACCGACTAAGCCACCCAGGCGCCCCTTCTCTATTTCATTTTTGCACAACAGTTCAAATTTGATCTTAGGTCAGCCCACTATTTTTAGATGTGATTTCACTTTTAAAAATTTTATTATTATTATTATTTTTTTTTTTTGAGAGAGAGAGAGTGCCTGAGTTGGGGAGAGGAGCAGGATGAGCAAGGGAGAGAGGGAGAGGGGGAGAGAGAGAGAGAGAGAGAGAGAGAGAGGAAGAAAAGAGAAGAGAAGAGAAGAATCCCAAGCAGGCTTCACGCTGAGTGAGGACCCTGACCCAGGGCTTAATCACATGACCCTAGGACCAAGCCTAAATCAAGTCTGTTGCTCAACTGACAGCCACCCAAGCAACCCAGATATGATTTCTTTTTTGATGGTTATATGATATCAAATGCCTTCTTATCATTATCATATTTTTCATAGCATGATTGCCTCTTTCCTCCTTTGTGCCTCTTGTATCCCCTATGTAGACTTTTATCAGAGAAATGCTACATTTTATGACTTTTTTTGTTTTTTACATGTTTGCCTTTCTCTGTTAGATCAGACCTCCCTGTGTTTTTCATCCTTATGTCTTTAGTACTTGGCACAGACTCTGCCAAGTAGTGGGTACTCACTAAATATTCATTGCATGGAAAAAAAATCATATATATGTTATAAGAATATATAGAATTTGCTAATCAAATTGTACACTTGAAACTAGTATAACATTGTATGTCAGTTATACTTTAGTATATAAAAAAAAGCAACATGAGAGAGGGAGACTCTGAAGCTAGATTGCTTCTGTTTTGAGCCTTAAAAAAAATAATTTCTACACCCAATATGAGGCGTGAACTCACAACCCTGAGATTAAGAGTCACATGCTGCATCAGCTGAGCCAGCAGACACCCCTAGACTGATTCTGTTTGAATCTTGGCTGTACCACTTATAAGCTTTCTGACCTTGGGCAAGTTACTCAACTTCTGTGCCTCAGTTTCCTCACCTGCAAAATGGAGATAATGATAGTACCTATCTTATGGGGTTGTTGAGCAAATGTAATAAGCTAGTATATATAAAGTACTTAGAATACTGTCTAGCACATAATATAACCTATATAAGGGCTAGTTGTTATTTCTATTACAAATGCAGTTAAGATTTTGAATTTTGTGCTAAGTACTCTGTTAAGAACTTGTATACATGATCTTTTTATTTTTAATTTTTAAATTTTTATTTATTTCTGAGAGAGACAGACAGACCGTGAACAGAGGAGGGACAGAGAGAGAGGGAGACACAGAATCCGAAACAGACTCCAGGCTCTGAGCTGTCAGCACAGAGCCCGATGTGGGGCTTGAACTCAAAAACTGTGAGATCATGACCTGAGCTGAAGTCGGACGCTTAACCAATTGAGCCACCCATGCACCCCTCATCTTTTTAAATTACCATAATAATTCTATAAGCAGTTACACTTCCATTCTATAAATGAGGAGACTGCCCCTGCCCTGGAGCCATTAGGTAGCAGCAGCCATAGCTCTGTGCTACCCTATGGCTGGAGGCCTAAACAAGGACCACGAGGTGACTAAGAATGTGAGTAAACTGAGGTACATCTGCTGCCACAGGCGCCTCACCAAGCACTCCAGATTTGTATGGTACATGAGCTGAGAGGTGTGTGGCTGCATCATATAAGCAGCCTGGCATGGAATTGCTCAAGGTCTCCAAGGACAAGAGTACCGTCGAGTTCATCAAGAAAAGAAAGGATGGGGACACATCTGTGCCAAGAGGAAGAGAGGGGAGCTGAGCAATTTGCTGGCAGCCATGGGGAAAGTTGTAGCTAAGAAGGATTGGACCCCTCCCCTCTGAATGTAATAGAAACTTTTGGATCTTGGAAAAAAAGAATAACAAATTCATAAATAAGTTAGGAAGCTGAGGTCCAAAAATGTTTAATGTCTTGCCAACAGGTAAATGGTATGGCTAGGATTTGAATTCCTATCTGTGTAATTGATGAATAGAATATTGTACCTAATTTTGATCCAGGGTACATGAAAATTTTTAAAGATTATTTTATTAATTTTAATAAATTTATGCTATATTTTTAGAATATACTCATGTGTATGTATGTGTGTATGCATACATGTATATATATGCTTTCTTTTTTTTTTTTAATGTTTATTTATTTTTGAGAGGCACAAAGAGACAGAGCATGAGCAGGGGAGGGTCAGAGAGAGAGAGAATCTGAAGCAGTCTCTAGGCTCTGAGCTGTCAGCACAGAGCCCGATGCGGGGCTCGAACTCACAAACCGTGATATCATGACCTGAGCTGAAGTCGGACGCTTAACCGACTGAGCCACCCAGGTGACCCTATATGTGCTTTCTTATAGAGTTCAACCTGATTCAGTTTGTGTGGCAAGTATACAACAAGTTATATAAGATAGAGGCTTGGGTGCCCAGGTGGCTCAGTTGTTAAGAATCTGACTTCAGCTCAGGTCATGATCTCACAGTTTGTGAGTTCAAATCCTACTTTGGGTGAGCAGGAGCCCTGCTTTGAGTGAGCACAAGCCCTGCTTCTGATGAACATGAGCCCCACTTTGGGTAAAACATGAGCTGTGAGCCCCGCTTCTCTCTCTCTCTCTGCTCCTCACTCACTTGTGCTCTCTCTCTCACAAAAAAAAAAAAAAGACAGAGTTCCTACTTTCTCCTCCTTTATATTTTCCCCAAATTGACAGCACCAAATGCTGTGGAAATGCCAAGCTATAAGAAATAATAAACTTACAAGTGAAAAGAGCCAGATATCTGCCATCTGCTTGGGTACTGAAAAATTAATTTATTCACATTCATGGTTATACATTTATTATTTAGTGCATATGGAGTTGTCATGCAAACTCTAAATCTGTAGCAGTAGTAACAGTTGTGGTATAAAGACAGTAAGGGAAGCATTTTAGTATGTGAATGTTATTTTGTTCTACGATGTTTTATTTTTGTGCTTGTGAAGATAAAGTTTTTGTGTTCTCTGATAGTTTTATCTGCTTTGTCTGAGAAGTAAGATATCCGATCTCAAAATGCTGGTGTTGCTGCAGGAGTCTTAGTGCCCCAACTGCCTATAATTTTTTTGTTTCTCGAACTACAGCCTGTGAAATCTGCAAGACAGTGAATCATTTCTCTTTTAAATGTGACCATTTTCACAACCTGAATCTATAGAAACCCAAGGATTTTTCTCATATTGTCTATATTTTATTTTATAGCTGTGTTTATGCTTTTCTTTTTATTTTAGAGAGAGAGAGAGAGAGAGAGAGAACATGAGTGGGGAAGAAGGGCAGAGGAAGAGAGAGAGAGGGAGAGAATCTTAAGTTAATGCAGGGCTCAATTCCACAAACTGGTATCATGACTTTAGCCAAAATCAAGAGTCAGACACTCAGCTGGCTATTTGTGCTTTTCCATCTGCCTCTCTGAGACCTCACTATAAAAACTGTTTTCATCAATACTACATGTGATCCTTTTCTTACAATATGTAATGACTGCATGTTTTAGTAGTCACTGTGTCAGAGAAGAGTTTAAATTCTGTAGTCTTGAAGGTGTATAAGGCAGCTTTTGTAAGATGACTAAGAACTAGACAGTGAGGATGATGTGAGGTAGTGCATGTTCTACCTGAGTGTGAAGGTTGAGAAAACCCATTAACCATTTCTGAAGTACTAGTTTTTAGAGTTGTTGCTTGGATTGCAATGTCAGTTTATACCAATGCTGTTTGGAGGAACAAAGTAATGAGTTCTGGGTGTGATCTGAATCTGCCTCCAACTGCAAAATGTCAGAGAGCAAGATGTGTGTGGATGTGTGTGTGTGGATGTGTGTTTGTCCATGTTCGTCCCCTTGTGTCAGACCAGCCATTTCAGAATTAAATTGCCCCATATAGTCAGAGAATTAAGGTAACCTTCAGTATCAAGAATGAGATTAAGGAAGAACAAATGTAGAGAAAACTCTTCATTGTATTCTGGCATGAAAGCAGAGTTATATAGGAATTGAGCACTTTAAAATATATATATATATATTTTTAGGAATTGAGTGCATTTTTAACCATCAGAAAATGTTTTCAGTGTTAGAAACAGCCAAGGAAAAGAGTGGATAGAGACACTAGAGCAGCAAGGCTTGAACCTTAAGTATCTATATATGGGGAGGGTGTGAAGAAGGAAAAGAGACAAGTAGCAGTTAGAGATAGGTTCATAAAGATCACATAAGCTGCCAGATCTACCAAACATAAATTCCAAGAAGCTAACACCATATTACAGACATTTACAAAAGAGTATAAAGAGGAAAACAAACTTCCTTCCCCACCTTCCACCACCCTTTTAAAAGGAGTTTAGGATTGAAAAGTGTGGAGAAAGAGAGTGGTAGCAGTCCAGTGCAACTTAGGGCTTTGCACCTTGATAATGGTCTTTTTTGCATGTTCTTATTGTCTGTCAAAACTACTTCTTGCTAAATTTCCTATTGTTTTCCTTGTTGCATTTATCTGTTTTTGCAACCTCTTTTAGTTACTGGGGGTTTCAGAGCGGGAGCTCTCCTGAGGAGGTTCAGTGTTTGGCTGGGGTGGAGGAGAAATGATGTGTTTTATTTATTTATTTATTTATTTTAATGTTTTTATTTATTTCTGAGAGAGAGGAAGAGAGAGAGAGCGTGAGTGGGGGAGGGTCAGAGAGAGAGGGAGACACAGAATCCAAAACAGGCTCTAGGCTCTGAGCTAGCTGTTAGCACAGAGCCTGACACGGGGCTCGAACCCACGAATTGTGAGATCGTGACCTGAGCCGAAGTCGGACGCTTAACCGACTGAGCCACCCAGGTGCCCTGAAATGATGTGTTTTAAAGGAGGCATTGTGTATCACATGTGTACTTAAGGTTCACACACAGCAGTATATGATTATAGCTTTTGGCCATATTCAGTATATTTAATACATCCTCTAGAGCTGGTGTGGGGAGTTGGGCTAATTAGTCAAGATTATTGTAGATGTCTCAGTGGGCCGAGCTCAGCACTAGGTGACAAGTGATAATTTATCAGGTAGCAGATTTTACTGTGTTCATATTGCTGTGCAGAAATACCTGCCAAGACCCTTCACTTCAATTGATGTATCAGCTGGGAAAACAAAAGCTAGAAGCACACAAGTTGTATTGTACAACTTGCATTCACTCAGCTCATTTAAGTATTTCTGTAAATGATAGGATATATTTGAAGTCATGTTAAAGATAATACAAAAAGATGATTCTAGAGTGTATTATTTTCCATCAATGAGAGTGAGAGAGTTGGTTACTTTCCTTTTGTGATCTCATAGCACTCTGCTCCTAATTCTGTTCCAGCATGTGATAAATGTTGTAATTATTTTCTCTTATTCATTTATTTACTCAGCAGATATTTAGTTAATGCTCATTAGGTATAGGACATTGAGCTAGTTGTTGGGGATAGAGGAATAAAATTGTGCCCTAAAAGAACTCTTTGCTTAGGGTGGAAGACAGGAAATATATTTAAAACACAGTATTTGCTAAAATAGAGCTTTAGCAAGAGCCGGAAATTGCTCAATACATATTTGCTAAGTGTATGAAAGTATGCATGGGGTGCTAAGGAATATAATACTGGGCACCAGTATAAATGTTGTGTGAAGTGCTCAGAGAAGGCTTCTTAGAGGAGGTCACCCTTTAGTTTTCCTGAAGGAGAAAATAGAGCTTGTCTGGTGGACAAGTAAGGGAAAGGGCATTTCAAGGAGTAGGAAAAGCATGTGTGGAGGCACAGAGGAATATTCTAGGAATGGTGAGAAATTTGATTTGGTTTAAGTCTGGTGGGTGCATGTGAAGGAATGGCAAAACTCTGATGAATCTAGAGGGATAGGCAGGGGCCAAACAAAATATTTTTTCTTTTCTTTTTAAAAAAATTTTTAAAATATTTATTTATTTTTGAGAAAGAGAGAGACAGAGCATGAGTAGGGGGAAGGTCAGAGAAAGGAGACACTGAATCTGAAGCAGGCTCCAGGCTTTAAGTTGTCAGCACAGGGCCCGATGCAGGGCTCAGACTCAGAAACCGTGAGATCAGGACCTGAGCTGAAGTCAGATGTTCAACTAACTGAGCTACCCAGGTGCCCCTAAAAGATTTTTTCTTGATCCAGAGTCACTGAAGATATGTTTATAAGTTTTTTCAATTCCCGTCAGCTTTTGGTTTGTTGAACCTCTCAATTGTTTCTTTATGTTCTATTTCAATAATTTTTGCTATTATCTTTATTATCATACTTTAATATGGCATTTTTAGTTGAACTCTAACCCATTTATTTTTAATCTGTTTTGCAAATCAGTTAGGATTGTTTTTGGCAGTGTGTTACAGAAACCTGAACACAGTGGCTTATTCAAATTTTTCTCAAGAAATCTTGAGAAATGCCTGTGTTGTGCAGCTGCTTAAGGAAGTCCTCAACAAACCAAGCTTCTAGCTTCCTTAGTTTTTAGTGTGTAGCTTTTGGCCTTTTGGTTATAAGATAGCTGTCCTTGATGTAAGCACTACATCTTTGCTCCAGGGTATAAAAAGGATAAACGGCAATTTCATCAGGGAAGCATTTCTAGAATCTCTACTTAGCAATTCCACTTACTTACTTAGTACTACGTCACCTGGCTACTGTAGCTGCAAGGAAGACTACCAGATTGAATTAAAAACAATTTTAAGTGTATTTGTTTATTTGGGGGTGGGAAGGGAGAGAGAGAGAACACAGAGGAGGGGCAGAGAGAGAGGGAGACAGAGAGAATCCCAAGTGGGCTCTATAATGTGAGTACAAAGCCCCATGGAGGGCTTGAACTCATAAACTGTGTGATCGTGACCTGAGCCAAAATCAAGAGTTGGATGCTTAACTGACCCGCTCCAGCACCCTGAATGTTTTAATTATCCAAGCACATTGCCAACTTTGAGGTCCTGTTGAGTCAAGAAAAAGGAGAAAATAAATGTTGAGTAAACATTGTCTGCTGTGCTTGTTTTTAATTATTTTTTATTGCTGACTTCTAATTTTATTTCATAGTGGTCTGGAAATGTAGTTTTGGAACTACATTTTTTGAAATTTTTTGAGAATTCTTTTATGATGTAGTATCCATGCATTTTGGTCAAGTTTTTCATATGGACTTGAAGAAAAAAAGATTAATAAAGCCTACCTTTATTGGCACATGATTGAATCAAGCATATCAGTTTTATTATTAAAATGTACCATATCAGGCTCCTGGGTGGCTCAGTTGCTTAACTATCCAACTCTTGATTTCATTTCAGGTCAAGAACTCATGGTTTGTGGGTTTGAGCCTTGCATTGGGCTCAGCACTGACAGTGCTGAGCCTCCTTGAAATTCCCTCTTTCTCTTCTCTCTCTCTCCCTCTCTCTGTCCCTTCCTCTGCTCATGCGTGTGTGCTCCTGCTCGCTCTCAAAATAAATAAACTTTAAAAAAAAAGTACTATATCCGTACTCATTTATCTTCTAGAACTTTCAGTTTTTGAGAGCTGTGTTAGATAATCCTATGAAGATTGTGGATTTGTTAAACTTGCCTTGTATTTTGTCAGTTTTTGTTTCATATATTACACGTCTGTGTTGTTAGATACATACAAGGCCATGATTATTTTTTCTTGGCAGTTTTATAGGGTGCATGCAGTGCTTTTTTTAGATTAGTTATTCTCAAGTATTTCAGGCCTACTGTTTACATTATCTGGGTTCAAAGTCTGACTCTGTCGTTTACTACATGTAGGATCTTGAGAAAGTCCTTTTAATCACTCTGTGCCCAGTTTCCATAGCTGTAAAATAGGAGACATTAATAATACCAATATGCAAAATTTGGGGCCTGACTACTGTAGAAACTTAATGAAGTAGTCCGATGCTTTTACCCTCTTACAAATGATTAGTATATTTTTTTAATGTTTATTTATTTCTTTTTTATGTTTTATTTATTTCTAGGAGAGAGAGAGAGAGATAGCGTGAGCAGGGGAGTGTCAGAAAGAGAGGGACTCTGAAACAGGCTCCAGGCTCTGAGCTGGCAGTCAGCACAGACCCCGATGCGGGGCTCGAACCCACAAACCGCGAGATCATGACCTAAGCGAAAGTCGGACGCTTAACCGACTAAGCCACCCAGGCTCCCCTTTAATGTTTATTTCTGAGAGAGAGAGAGAGAGAGAGAGAGAGAAACAAACAGAGTGTTGCGTGGGGGAGGGGCAGAGAAAGAGGGAAACAATCTGTGAAGCAGGCTCTAGGCTCTGAGCTGTCAGCACAGAGCCTGACGTGGGGCTCAAACCCATGAAGCTTGACAGCAGGACCTGAAGTGAAGTCGGATGCTTGACCCAGGCACCCCAAAAATGATTAGTTTTATTTTTAAGAGAAGACAGAAGTCATTCCATGCAAGAAGAAAAATTAAAGAGCAGAGATGCCAGTGGATATCTAACAGACTAGATTTATTTGTATGTGATAAGGGAAAGAGGGCAGTGACCTCAAATGAAGTAGAGATAGCTTGCCAAGACAAATTACAAATTGATGAAGGAGAGAAAAGAACGAGGTATGATGTATCTTTGCCAACTTTATCAGTGTTTCTTTGTAAAATATTCATTTAATCTTGAATGTTTCATTGTGGGGAAAGTTGGCAGAGTAGGAACACTGATAACTTTATTTGTGGGCAAAGCAAAAATAGCTTTTAATTTATGGTTAATTTTTTTTTTAATTTTTAGAGAGAGAAAGAGCACAAAGGGGAGAGGGGTAGAAGGAGAGAGATTCTTACCATGCTCAGCACAGAGACCCCTGTGAGATTCGATCTCCTAACCTTGGGATCATGACCTAAGCGTAGAGTCAGGTGCTCAAATGACTGAGCCACCCAGGTGCCACTATAGTTGATATTTTATTTTATTTTAAGTTTATTTATTTATATTGAGAGAGAGAGCACTTGGGGAGGAGAGGCAGAAAGAAGGAGAGACAGAATCCCAAGCAGGCTCTGCACCGTCAGTGCTGAGCCCCATGTGGGACCAAACTTGCGAACTGTGAGATTATGACCTAAGCCAAGATCAAGAGTCAGACACTAACAGCGCGGAGTCCAACATGGGGCTTTAGCTCAAGACCAGGAGATCATGACCTGAGCTGAAATCTAAGAGTCAGATGCTTAACCTACTGAGTCACCAGGGTCCCTAGCATAGATGATATTTTAAAATAAAGGCTATAAATAAATCATTGTGAATATAAAAACTACAAATGGATTCTGATACAGATTGTATAATACAATACAGGTATATTAGGATTCAAATACCAGAAGCATTGCTGTTGGTGGTCTGATTTTATGAAATGTTGATCAATTCTTCATGATGTTCTGAACATAACAAAAAAGTGATTTTTCCCCAATTCATAATATAGTTGTGTTTCTAGAAAATTTAGTATATATTAAAACCATGCAAGATAACTTTTTTTTTTGTAAAATGGTGTTAGAATCCAAGCTTAGGTAATAATAAATATGTTCTTCATTTTCATGAATGTTTAGTAAGATATTTGAATTTCGTACAGCACATATAACAATGGTTCCTTGTTCAGTACTGTTCTACACCTTGCAGGATGTCTAGCATCTCTGGCCAGCAATACTCCTTGCCCCAAGTCATTGTTATCACCAAAAACCTTAACCTAAAAACTTTAAAAATGCCTCCTAAGTGACTTGTTATAGCTTCTATTGAAAATCACTGCTTTCAACTCTGCATATGCCTAATGCTTACGTGGTTGTACCAGCTTACTGTATACTCACTGTAACTTCTTGACTGGAAGTCCTGAGCCATTCCTTTAATAGTTAACATAATGATTAATTGCTTTGTGACAGTTCTAATGTTCTTGTCCTTGTATTATTTAATTCTCTCTTTACTACTTCTCTGAACTGGTCAGAGGTTTATATTTCTCTTTTGCTCTAGAAATTAAGCTTCCTGACTTAGGTTAACTATTTAAATTGAGCAAACATTTTTTGAGCAATTACTAAATGCTAAAGTAAAGCCATTCTCTGTGCCAGAGAAGGGGTTCTTAGCTTGGTTGTATACCACACTGCTAAGAGTGAGTGTATGGCATGTGACTTGTTATTAAACATGAAAATAATTTAATTTTAAAAATATAAATTAGAGTTGAATTAGAGGTATCCCTATATTAACTGTCACTCTCATTTGTGTGTTAATATGCTTATTTGAATGGAATAAAAATGGGCTACAATAATAGCTAATGGACATAGGATTGTATTTGTAACCTGTAATTTTTTTTCTATTTGAGAGTCTGTAGTGAACAATCTACTAATGACTGTTCATAGTTATATAATTATTGTCATGTTTCTCTTTCCTGCTTACCTTTGTATGATTTTTGACAAAAATCTAGATTGTCCATATAAAAATAAGTCCTGCATGTCAGAAGGTGTGTATGTGGGGTATGGAAGAAAGCTGAACTACTCTTTCAGCTGAATAGGGGAAGTTCTTGCCTTGACGCATATGGGAAATTATTCATATATAGTTTTAGATCCTTTTTAAAAATTTTTAATGTTTGTTTATATTTGGGGTGGGTGGCACAGAGAGAGACAGAGATACAGAATCTGAAGCTGGCTCTAGGCTCGGGGTTGTCAGCACAGATCCCATTGTGGGGCTCAAACCCGCGAACTGTGAGATCATGACCTGAGCCCAAGTCGGAAGCCTAACCAACTGAGCCACCCAGGCACCTATGTATTTATGGATTCTATGTGTCCATAGAATGAGATGAGTTCAGGATCTTCCTCTGTTGCCATCTTGAACCCAAACCTCTCAGGCATATAGAAGGTAGGTAGACTACCAACATACATGATGCAAATACTGTAATAAAGATAATTAAGGATAGAGTGCTAAGAAAACACAAATGGAGCATCCAGCTTTTCTTGAGAAAAGAGATTTTCCTCAGGGAAGATGGTATTTCCTATATCTTGAATAATTGAAAGGAATTTAGTAGGGAGATTGGTATGGGGCTTGGGGGATGAGGATTGCATCAAGTCAAGGAGAATAGCATGTCTCAAGACAGGAAGTATGAGAGAGTGTGATGCATTTGGTAAGAATTAGAAATATAAATATATAATAGGTAAAGCTAAGGGGAAGTGTGGGAGCAGGGATAGACAGGGAGCAGTAGATGAATTTAGTTTTGCTAAGGAGTTTGGACTTTATTCCCTAAGTACCAGTGAGCCATAGAAGAATTTTAAGCTGGAGAGCAACAAGGTAACTTTGTGATTTGGGGGCATGGGTTACTGGAAGACCTGACAAGCTGATGCCTAGTATTGATCTGCAGGCTTCTCAACATCCAGCATAGTGCCTTGCATATAGAAGATGACAATATTTGTTACTATTTGAATGTACCTGAAAAGACTAATGAAAGGTTATTGGTCACTTCCAGGCTGCATGTACACACGTGACTAGACTTTAGTTTGTAGCATGTAGCTCTTGTTTGCAGATCTTGAAGTTATCTTCAACTCTGGTAATAGTTTTAGAGTCTGAGTCTTTAATCAAGGGAAGAAGCTCTATTCTTGATAGTTGCATGCCTAATGCCACCGAAAGTTTTCTTGGTGTCTGTGATCATTCATTCTAAGTGGCAGTTCTCAATTTTTCTGGTCACCCTTTATATAGTTCTCTTTCTTCTGGTTGGCCTCTTCCTTTAATTTTCCCATTGTTCATACTTTATCCAGAAGAACTGTTGGATGATGGGAGATAATCATTAGAATACTACCATGCTGATAGAGAAACTCTATGTACACAGACTTTTCTGGTGACTTAGTATTGTTATTTGATTGTATCTGTATTTTTGTTTGTTTTGGTATATTACTGAAACATCCTTAGAACCTGCAGCGTACTTGGACTTCGGAGCATGAATAGAAGCTTCTGTTCTATAAAATAATTTTCTCTGAGGTTAGATGCCATGCTCTATCAGTTTCCTAATCTCTGTGTCTGTGTATGTATCGAGGGAGTGTTGTCACTGCATTTTTTAAAGGCCTGGAGGGGTACTCATCAAGCTAGAGACAAAAATTACTTCCTGGAATGAACACAGAAGGTTGCGATTAATGGATCTGATAGTCAAAGGGACTTATTTTTATTTATATTGTTTTAATGTGTTACAAAGAAAATATATGCATGTATTACTTATTTAGGTAAAAAATTAATACAAATTGAAGTTGAAAAGCTATGTTTTCTATTAGAAAAGTTAGTCAAATACACTGTGGAAGAATTAGAAAATGAAAAAAAAATAAATCATTGATATTCTACCACCAGTGACAATCACAATTAACATTTTTTAAAAGGACTTACTGTTCTTTTATTTTTATTTTTTTAAATAGTTTTTTATTTATTTTTGAGACAGAGAGAGACAGAGCATGAATGGGGGAGGGACAGAGAGAGAGGGAGACACACAATCTGAAACAGGCTCCAGGCTCTGAGCTGCCAACACAGAACCCAGTGCGGAGCTCGAACCCACGAACCGTGATATCATGACATGTGCCGAAGTCGGACACTCAACTGACTGAGCCACCCAGGTGCCCCAATTAACATTTGATAAACTTACTTCCATGTTTTGTTTTAACATAGGCTTGGGCATATCATATGCAGGATTTTTTTTTCTGCGATTAAAAAACTGTTCTTTATTTCTTAATGCTAAATTTATGGGAGAAAATAAGATAAAATTTTTACTTGTTTCTTCCAACTTTTGGAAGCTTTAAAAATCTATAGAAAATTGAAAGAATAGTATAAAACACCTGTAGTCCCTTCACCTGGATTTGCCAGCTAATATTTTGCTACATTGGTTTATCTATCTGTATTGTTTTAAGATTTTATTTTATTTTTTAAAGTCCTCTCTACACCCAACATGGGGTTCAAATTTAACAACCCTGAGATCAAGAGTTACATGCTGTACCGACTGAGCTAGCCAGGTGCCCCATCGTGGTTTGTTGTTGTTGTTGTTGTTTTTTTACAACACTTGAAAGCAAATTGCAGATATCATCACGCTTTAATGTAAATATTTTAGTCTATATCTTCTAGGAATACATTCTCCTACAAGGCCATAGTATCATTATTTATAACTTAGATAATTAACCTTAATTCAGAAAAATAATTTCATATATAGTCCTATTAAAAGTTTTCCTATTTGCCAACAAAAGATGGATGTTTTTTCTTTTTTTTTTTTAATTAAGTAAGCTCTGTGCCCAACATGGCACTTGACCTCATGACCCTGAGATCAGGAGTCACATGCTCTACCAACTAAGCCATCCAAGCACCCAAACAAAAGGATTTTTATAGCTTTTTTAGACCCAGAATCAAATCAGGGTTTCATACATTTCATTTCAAGGGTTATGTCTGTTAATCTTATTTAATCTAGAATATTCCACACATTTTGTTTGTTTGGAGAGTACTGTCCAGTTGTCTTTTAGATATTCTGGATGTGTCTAATTGTTTTCTTATGATTAGATTTGACTTAAACATTTCAGCAAGTATATTACATCATATCAGAAAGTTAATAATGCCAGGTGTTTCACTTTGGTTATGTTAAATGTGACCAACCCTGACCAACCCCTTGGTTAAAGTGCTAGCCAGCAGATCTCAAGATTGTAAAGACATATTTTCCCCTTTGTAGAATATAAGTAACCTTGGGGGCATTATACAGCAATTATATATACTACTGTTTTCACTTAAAATTATAATTGCATTTTCTGTGTTATCAAATTCACCTGATATGCTAAATTCTTATGAGGATATTGTTTATTATTTTTATTAAGCATAATACCTATTTATCAAATGTTCATTATGTGCCAAACTCTGTATTAGTTTGCATCCATTATCTCATTTATATAACATAACACTGTTTTATCCTCCAAAATAGTGCTATGAGATAGAGACTATTGTTCTCTTCATTTTACAACACAAGTCTTCACAAGAGTCATTCTAATCTTTTAAGTATTAAAACCTTGGATTCAGTCTGCTGATTTCCAGAGCTGGAGCCCTTCACCACTCTGTTATGCTCTTCTTTAGAAAGTAGATTTGAAGATCCTGTGGTAGCATCAGATGAATTTAAAAGTCAAGGAGAAGTACTAATTTTCTCTTCTGTTCTCTTTCTCCCTCTCTCTCTTTTCTTTCTGTTCTTCCTTCCCTTCCTTCATTTATTTATAATTGTGGTAAAATGCACCTAAGATTTACCATTTTAATCATATTTAAATGTACAATTCAGTTCATGTGGTTGTGCTACCAATCCCTAGAACTCTTCATCTTGCAGAACTGAAACTCTATACCCAGTATACAACTCCAAATCCCTCCCCTTCCCCTAACCTCTGGCAACCATGATTCTACATTATGTTTGTATAAATTTAACTACCCTAAGTACCTCATGTAAGTGGAAACATATGGTATTTATCTTTTTGTGACTGGGTTATTTCAAGTTATCACTTCAAGTTTCATCCATATTATAGCATGTGTCAGAATTTCCTTCCTTTTTCCACGGAGCTCAAGTGAAGCTTTCAGCTGCCCTTTCTGGCTCGCGGTTGGGATCATCCTCTTGGCCCCACCAAACAGAATTTCCTTCCTTTTTAAGGCTGAATAATAATATTCCATTGTATATATACTATATTTTGTTTATCTGTTTCTCTGTCAGTGAGCACCTGGGTTGCATATACCTTTTGGCTGTTGTGCATAATGCTGCCATGAACATGGGTGTACAAATTTTTTTTGAAACCCTCTCAATTCTTTTGGTATATACCCAGAAGTAGAATTGCTGGATCATGTGGCAATTTTATTTTTAATTTTTTGAGGTCTTAAGCTTTATATTAATATTTTTATTTTTAAATTTTTGATAGAAATATGTTAGCAATTATATACATTATGCTCACCACATAAGTATAGTTACCATCTGTCACCATATGAAGTTATTATAGTAGCATTTACTATATTCCCTGTACTATGCTTTTCATCACTTTTTTTTTTTTAATATTTTTTATTTATTTCTAGGAGAGAGAGAGAGACAGTGTGAGCAGGGGAGGGTCAGAGAGAGAGGGAGACACAGACTCTGAAACAGGCTCCAGGCTCTGAGCTGTCAGCAGAGAGCCCAACGCGGGGCTCAAACCCACGAACCGTGAGATCATGACCTAAGCGAAAGTCGGATGCTTAACCGACTAAGCCACCCAGGCGCCCCGATTTTCATCACTTTGATGTATTTATTTTGTAACTGTAATTTTGTACCTCTTAATCCCCTTTACCTATTTCACCTATCCTTACCCTTTCTGTTTCCCCTAGAAGCTACCATTTTAATGTTTATTCTCAAAAATAAATAAAGATGTCACTCTTGGGAGTCTTCTTATTAAGAGTATCCATGATCTGTGTGTAGAAGACAAACTTAAGCAAAAAGGGATCTTCTTTTTACTCTGAAAATCTAAGTATATTGGAAAGGTAGTTAATTTTTGTAGTTTTGGAAACTTGGAATGAAGATCCTCCTACATTTAGGCAGGTACACCATCTTTTGTGGACCTCTGTATTTAAATGGTACTTTTTTCTTCCCTTATCACCTTTAGTCTATATTTTAAAAAATCTATCAATATCTATTAATCCTTTGAAGTTTCACTGAAGTTCCATGAAATTTTTGCCTAAGTGCTCATTCTATTAACATTTCAACATTTATATAAATATTTCATGTACTGTGTTTTATTCTTTATTCTTTTTCTTCTCTGACTAGCTATATAATATAGCCTATTGTTTGTCCCTTTCTAGATGGTAAGCTCCAGAAAATTAAAAAAAAATTTTTAAATGTTTTATTTCTGAGAGAGAGAGAGAAAGAGACAGAGAGAGAGACAGAGACAGCGTGAAGAGGGGAGGGTCAGAGAGAGAGGGAGACACAGAATCTGAAGTAGGCTCCAGGCTCTGAGCTAGCCGTCAGCACAGAGCCCGACCCGGGGCTCAAACCTAGGAACCGTGAGATCATGACCTGAGCTGAAGTCGGATGCTCAACCGACTGAACCACCCAGGCGCCCCCAGAAAATTTTGACCAAGTTTTATACTTCTTTTCCATTTGAATCTTCCTCCCAACCCCTGGACCCCCAAAAGAAAATTACTCCTGGCTCACTTCTGCCCAAGTAAATCACCTGAATAAATGATTCACTGACCCTTAGATAATATAAAGTATATTAGAAGTTTCACTTAACTGTTCTTTCCATTGTTTTCACTGTGCCCTTATGATGTGCCAGGCCTTCCAGGCACTGCAAGACAAAGATGGATACAGTATAGATCCTGGTATCAAGATGCTTTATACCCTGGTGGGGAGATATTTATATATAGAACCATGTGATGAGTGGTATACTGGTGTTATGAGTATTGTTCTGAGGTAGTATAAAGACGGAAACCAGAAATAAATGGTTCCCAGAGAGTCAAGGAAGACTTCAGGGAGGAGGGGACATTTGAATATGGTCTTGAAAGGTAAGTAGAATTTGAGGTGCTAGAAGAAAGTATTTTATGCAGATGAAAGACTGCAATGAGTTATGGACATGTTCATCATCTTGTCTACTTGTTTAAGGAAGTAGGGTTTTTACTTTAATAGTTTATTGTCAAGTTGGTTTCCATACAACACCCAGTGCTCATCCCCACCAGTGCCCTCCTCCATGCCCATCAACTCCCTTTCCCTTCCCCCATACTCCTTCGCCCTCAGTTTGTTCTCAACATTCAAGAGTCTCTCATGGTTTTCCTCCCTCCCCACCCCACCCCACCCCCATTTCCTCCCTTCTTCTCTCCCACGGTCCTCCATTAAGTTCCTCCTAATCCTCCTATCTGTGCAAACATATGGTAGCTGTCCTTCTTTGCCTGACTTATTTCGCTCAGCATAACAACCTTAAGATCCATCCATGTTGCTACACATGGCCAGATTTCAATCTTTCTCATTGCCATGTAGTATTCCATTGTATAGAGAAACCACAGCTTTTTTTTTTTTTTAAATGTTTTTATTTATTTCTAGGAGAGAGAGAGAGAGAGAGAGAGAGCGTGAGTAGGGGAGGGTCAGAGAGAGAGAGGGAGTCACAGACTCTGAAACAGGCTCCAGGCTCTGAGCTGGCAGCTAGCACAGAGCCCGACGCGGGGCTCAAACCCACGAACCACGAGATCATGACCTAAGCGAACGTCGGACGCTTAACCGATTAAGCCACCCAGGCGCCCCAAGAAACCACAGCTTTTTGATCCATTCATCTGTTGATGGACACTTAGGCTCTTTCCATGTTTTGGCTATTGTTGAGAGTGCTGCTGTGAACATTGGTGTACATGTGGCCCTATGCATCAGCACTCCTGTATCCTTTGGGTAAATTCCTAGCAGTGCTATTGCTGGGTCCTAGAGGAGTTCTATTATTAATAGAACTGTTTTTCCAGACGGTCTGTACCAGTTTACATTCCCACCAACAGTGTAGGAGGGTGCCCGTTTCTCCACATCCTCTTCAGCATCTAGAGTTCTCTATTTGCTCATTTTAGCCACTCTGACTGGCGTGAGGTGGTATCTTAGTGTGTTTTTGATCTGTATTTCCCTGATGAGGAGGGATGCTGAGCATTGTTTCATGTGTCTGTTGGCCATCTGGATGTCCTCTTTGGAGAAGTGTCTGTTCATATCTTCTGCCCATTTCTTCACTGGATTGTTTGTTTTTCGGGTGTGGAGTTTGATGAGTTCCTTATAGATTTTGGATACTAGCCCTTTATCTGATATGTCATTTTTCCCATTCCATCGGTTGTCTATTAGTTTCATGGATTGTTTCCTTTGCCATGCAGAAGATTTTAATCTTGATGAGGTCTTAATAGTTCATTTTTGCTCTTGATTCCCTTACCTTTGGGGATGTGTCAAGTAAGAAATTGCTATGGTTGAGGTCAAGAAGTTTGTTTCCTGCTTTCTCCTCTAGGGTTTTGATGGTTTCCTGTCTCACATTCAGGTCTTTTATCCATTTTGAGTTTATTTTTGTGTATGGTGTGAGAAAACGATCTAGTTTCATTCTTCTGCATGTTGCTGTCTAGTTCTCCCAACACCATCTGTTAAAGAGGCTGTCTTTTTTCCATTGGATACTCTTTCCTGCTTTGTCAAAGATTAGTTGGCTGTATACTTTTGGGTCCAATTCTGAGTTCTCAATTCTATTCCATTGGTCTATGTGTCTGTTTTTGTGCCAATACCATACTGTCTTGATGATGACAGCTTTGTAGTAGAGGCTAATGTCTGGGATGGTGATGTCTCCCGTTTTGGTTTTCTTAGGAAGTAGAGTTTTTTCTGATTAGTTTGAAATACAGATCGTTCATCCCTGAATATCACATTGTTTTTTAATATCAAACTTTCTTAAAAGCTGACATTTAAAAAAATCTGAGTGATAGTTTTCAGATGATGAAAAAAGAGGAGTAACTTTCAGAATGGAGTGCCCTTATTAAAACACAGATGTCTTCTGTAAATAGAGTTGGAAAAATACTGTCAGTGTGTTCTTTGTATATAAACGTCTCTTTTAACTTATCCATGCAGGATCTGAAAAGGAAAGCCACTTCTCTTTCTTCAATCACGAGGTACATGACAACAGAATCATTGATGCACTAGGAAGAGAGCTGGGTTCCAAATCTCAATAAGTGATCTAGAAGAGGGGAGAGACAGCCAGTTTTTTCTTTCTCCCTCCGTTTTTCTTTCTTTCTTTTTTTTTTTAAAAAGTATTTATTTTTGAGAGACAGAGCATGAGCAGGGGAAGGGCAGAGGGAGAGGGAGACACAGAATCTGAAACAGGCTCCAGGCTCTGAGCTGTCAGCATAGAGCCCAATGCCAGCACAGAGACTGACGCAGGGCTCAAACTCATGAACTGTGAGACCATGACCTGAGCCGAAGGCAGGCACCCCACCTGCCTCAGTTTTTCTAACCAGGGTTCCTGTGGCTCTGAGTGTTTTGCTTTCTCCTTCCCCTTGTGTCTGGCTAGTCTGAAACATTGTTTCTTTGAACTCTAAGATAAAATATCACATCTGTCCTATATTAATAGGTATTAATAGGTATGCTGTCATTAATAGGGGCTGCTGTCATTTCAAGGAATTTCTGGAGATTGAAGAGTTAAGTAGGTTGTCATATTTTCTCCCAAAACTTCCACTTGGTCGATTATAACATACTGGGGCGTGTAGGTGGCTCCATTGGGTACGGTCTGTGGGTTTGAGCCCTGTGTCAGGCTCTGTGCTGACAGTTCACAGCCTGGAGTCTGCTTCCGATACTGTGTCTCCCTCCCTGCTCATGCTCTATCTCTCTTTCTCAGTAATAAATGTTAAAAAAATTTTTTTTTAATTATAACATACTAAAAGAATACTCAAAGTCTGTAGGATGATGACAACAAATCCTTGTTGTGCCAGATCTGAAAATTTTTTTAAACCAGAAAGTAATGAGGTCCTTGGTACTTAGTAATTTTTCTACTGTCTCATTTATAATTTCTTGGTAGGAAAAACACATTTCAGCAAATAATTGAGCTTCCTTTGGCAAGGTAAGACAAAATATTTTATCTGGTAGTCTCCTTTTGCTACTACTGAGAAATTTAGAGGGTAAAAACATAGTTAATTTTCTTACAAGTAAAGTATTACAGTTATTGGAACCTGTGGAGTGTGCATTGAAATTATAAAACAATATTTTTACACATAAAATATATTGAATTCTGTAGAGGATGAATGTTTTAGAAGTAGATTTTCCTCTGTATGTAGGGTAATAGTGTGAATGGCGTGGCCCATTTTTTTTTTTTTTTTTATCTGACTTGAGTATATTTAAATGATTATAAGGAACTTTGGGTTGGGTCACTGTATTATCCCTAAAAGGTCCATTGACTTCTTTCTATATTTAACATGCAATTCTTTTTTCGTAAATAAATAAATAAATATTTACATACATGTGTAACACATACATGCTTGGGGGAGATTTTGAGGATGTGGCTTTAGTGTCCTTTAAAGATAGTTTTATAGTTCCTTAAGTGTTATATAAAGCTTATGCATATATCTTTTCTGTGCATACTTAAAATTCCACAAAGGGGACTTTTTCATCTTAGTGTCCCAAGACTCAGCAATGTTGGCATAAGGAACCAGCCTAATAAATTTCCTCCTTTTTTTTCTAAGGTATTAAAAACGGATGCCATTTCTTGGGGTGTTATTAACAGTGTTTTCCTGACCAGTTTAATGTGAAACAATTTTGGTCTTTGATGGAATAAATTCACCTTCATTAATGAAAGTGAGACCATAATGTGATCACTTTACAGGAAAACATCCCGAAATAGATCTATTTTATCTAAATTGGCACTGAAACATCTTGGCATGTTTACATGTGGGGACTTTGACCTCATATTTAAGTGCTGTCCTTGAACCTCTTTTCTTGTTCTATTTTATTTTCTAGGTGCGCCACCGAGCTTCTGGCCAGGTGATGGCTCTTAAGATGAACACATTGAGCAGTAACCGGGCAAACATGCTGAAAGAAGTTCAGCTCATGAATAGACTCTCCCATCCCAACATCCTTAGGTAATGGCTTTTCCTTTCTTCTGAGGATCCATGAGAAAGCTGGAACATTATTGGAGACTTGTTAGAATATAATGCGCATTAACAGCTAAAAAGAGGGATTCAGAATTTTGTACTGAATCTATCTTGCTGGGGTTTAGCTGTGCTATAGGTCTTTTTCTGCCAATTGAGAATTAATTTTCCTTTTCTTTTTTTTTTTTTTTTTGATTAAAAAAATATTTTTTACATTTATTTATTTTTGAGAGCCAGAGACAGACCACAAGTGGGGGAGGGGAATAGAGAGAGGCAGACAGACAGACAGACAGAAACTGAAGCAGGCTCCAGGCTCTGAGCTGTCAGCACAGAGCCTGACGCAGGGCTTGGACCCACGAACCGTGAGATCATGACCTGAGCCGAAGTTGGACGCTTAACTGACTGAGCCACCCAGGCACCCTGAGAATTAATTTTCTATAAAAGCAACTTCCTTCTGTCTTTCAAATTGCTTTATTCTTAGCAGCAGCTCATTAGAACAGTTGTTTCCTGTTGCTAAATTAGTAATTAAAGATTTTTTAAGTTTATTTATTTATTTTGAGAGAGAGTGCAAGCAGGAGAGGGGCAGAGAGAGAGAGAGGGAGATAGGGAATCCCAAGCAAGCTCTATGCTATCAGCTCAGAGGCTGACAAGGAGCTCAATCCCACAAACCATGAGACCATAACCTGAGCTGAAATGAAAAGTCAAACGCTTAACCGACTAAGCTACCCAGGTGCCCCACTAAATTAGTAATTTATCAAAGAGATAGTCTTTATTTAATTATTTAATTTTCTTAATTGCTTTATGAGATACCATAATTAAATCAGTGAGTGAAAATAAGAGTGCCCCAAGGCTATCTACCCTTAACTTTTAGCACTGGAGAAGACATAGTTTACCTTTGAAAATTTTTTTTTAAACTTTTGTTTTGAGAGAGGGACAGAGAGTGCAGGTGAGGGAGGAACAGAGAGAGAGGGAGAGAGAATCCCAAATAGGCTCCACCTCCGGCATAGAGTCTGGCACAGGGCACGATCCCACAAATTGTGAGATTGTGACCTGAGTGGAATTCAAGAGTCAGTTGCTTAACCGACTGAGCCACCCAGACACCCCAATAGTTCATTTTTTTAGAGGAGAATTCATGTCATATAAAATAAGGTTATATAACCCTCACTTTCTAGTAATCAGTAACTGAACCTTTCTCACTCAAATTATCTTGATTTTTTTTTAATGAGGTGAGTATATTTCCAAATGAAATCAATTAAAACAATTTGAGTCAATATATATTTAAGTAGAGTTTATGTGTAAGACACTTTAAAAAGTTAAAAGTGCTATTTACTTAGGGTCATTTATTGCTAATATTTTACATTGGACTGGAAAAGAATCATATAGCTTAAGTATGATTTACTAGTTTGGTTGGTGGTAGTATATTATAGAATTAGATTATACTGTTTACTTTAAACTTTCTACCTTTATATATAATTGTTTGCTTCCTAGTCTCCTACAAAAATGTTCAGCCAATATTTTTATTATGATGACTTTCTTCCGAATGCACAAATCAGATTAACATATTTTTTTTTGAGCATTTAGTATAAGCCTAGTGACTTGTCAGACACCAGAAAAGTATAAAGACATATACAAAATGGAATGTCTGATGGGGTGCCTGGGTGGCTTAGTCGGTTAAGCGTCCGACTTTCGCTTAGGTCATGATCTCGCGGTTCATGGGTTCGAGCCCCGCATCGGGCTCTGTGCTGACTGCCAGCTCAGAGCCTGGAGCCTGTTTCAGTCTGTGACTCCCTCTCTCTCTGACCCTCCCCTGCTCACGCTGTCTCTCTCTCTCTCTGCTAGAAATAAATAAAAAAACATTAAAAAAAAAAAAAAAAGGAATGTCTGCTAGTAGGAAAGAGTTTGACTCTAGCTGGGAATGTAGGGCTTAAATACGTGAAAAGAGAACTAATAAAATCATCTAGGACCCTACCACTTAGGTAGAATAAACTCTACATGTTATAGAAGTTCAAAGGAGTGAGAGATCAAATTAGCTTGCCAGAGTGAGGGAAGCTTTTTTGGAGGAGGTTGACTGGGACTGGAACTGGAATTTTAAAAGGATTTTTAGAAGATCAGGAAGGAACTCAGAAAATAGAAGCAAAACAGTAATAAAGCACAGAGGCAAAAGTGCAAAGCTTTTAGAGGAGTTAGTGAATAAAAACCCATTTGGCTAATAACAGTAGTAAGAAAGCCACCATTTATTGAAGGCTTGTATCCTGGATACTTTACCTATTTGAAGATTTAATCTTCACAACTAATCACCATTGAAGGAACTGAGGGTAAGAGATGATATGTTGACCAAGGTCTGTGACTCTGAGGCTTGGGCTCTTTCTACCATTCTTCTCATAGAAGAATTGATGATTTGATAGCATACTATTGGTAGATAAAGGTGGAAATGTGATAAAAGTAATCAGGAATGGCTTGCATCAAGCCAAAACCAGAATGTTTTATACTCTGTAATAGATTTTGAGCAGGGACTGACATGGCAGAGGGTAACTGATGGCAAATGCGGAATGGTTTAGTGTTAGGGAGACTTCATGACCAAGAGATCAGTTACGGGGCCTATATAATGTTTGACAGTGAGATTGGATAAGTCATGATTTTAAGGTGATCATATTTTCATCTTGCTTAAAAATACTTTTAGGGGCAGCTGGGTGGCTCAGTTGGTTAAGCATTTGACTTTGGCTCAGGTCATGATCTCACAGCTCATGAGTCTGAACACCCTGTATTGGGCTCTCAGCTCTTAGCACAGAGCCAGCTTTGGATCTTCTGTCTCCCTGTCTCTGCCCCTCTTCCATTTTGCACATGCTTTCTCTCTCTCTCTCTCTCTCTCTCTCTCAAAATTAAACATTAAAAAGAAAATAATATTTTTGTTATTTTATTTTTATAGAAGTGATACATTATCACTGTGGAACATTTGGAAAACAGGGTCAGCAAAACAAGAAAATAAAACTTGCTCTTTATCTCAGTGTGTAGGGATCAAACTATTACTAACATTTGGTATATTTTCTGCCAGTCTTTTATTTCACTACGTTTCTTATTTTCTTTACTGTGAACTTGACTGGTGAATGCATGGAAGAATGACATTAAATAAATTTTATTCTATCACAGCAAAAATTTAAAATACAGTTATAAAATAATAGAAATATAGTAAAGTATAATGATTAAAAATGAATGTTTTTTCTGGATTCTAGATCAAACTACCTGGATTCAAATCCTGGATCTTGGGAAAGTTACTTAACCTGTCCAAGTCTTAGTTTTCCCATCTACAAAATGATAGTAATGAGTAAATACATCATGGAGTTGTTATTGAGGGTTAATTAAATTAGTGCATATAAAGCACCTAGAATAGTATCTGGCTTGTGTTAAGTGCCCAGTAAATGTTAGCTATTATTCTTAGTTTCTTTTTCTCTGGCTAGTTTTGTTTTTGTTTTTGTTTTTTTTTTGAGAGAGAGAGAGAGTGTGAATGATCGCAGGGTAGTGTGAGAGAGAATCCCATGAGGGGCGGGGTGGTGGGGGGGAGACAGAGACAGAGAGGAGAGAAAATTCGGGAGTGAAGCGGGGCTCCAGCTCACCCCAGGCAGGGTTCCAAGTCAGATGCTTACCTCACTGAGCCACCTATGAGCCCCTAAGTTTTTTTTTTTTTTTAATGGCCCATTAAGCCTGTCTTTTATCCTTCATTCATTCACCAAACATTTGTTGAGTGCTGCTGGTTTTAATACATTCAAAGGTGTTTTACTAGAGTAGTGCTTTTGAATAGAACTTTCTGCAGTGATGGGAATGTTCTTTATCTGTGCTTTCCCTTTTTAAAAATTTTTTTTTAATGTTTTATTTATTTCTGAGAGAGAGAGAGAAACAGCGTGAGTAGGGGAGGGTCAGAGAGAGAGGGAGACAGAATCTGAAGGAGGCTCCAGGCTCTGAGCTGTCAGTACAGAGCCCAACACGGGCTCAAACTCACAAACTGTGAGATCATGACCTGAGCCGAAGTCGGATGCTTAACCCACTGAGTCACCCAGGTGTCTTAGAATCCACCTAGATCTTTACTCTTGTTTTGCTTAATATATATGTTCCAGCCTAGAAATGTGTGATGAGACCAATGATACTATTCCTATTTAGATATCCCCTTGATCTACTTTCTGATTTAGCCCATCTCATTTTGGTTTCTTTGTGCAAGAATGACACACCCCTCCCTTTTAAGTTTCAACAAGTAATAATATTCTTTGCTCTCAGCTAAGTTTTCTAATATATAAAAGATAATGTTAACTCCTTCCTGATCTTGGCATTAGGCCAGCAAATGAGATAAAACAGATAAAATGCACTGTGCATGAAAGCCTGTGCATCTGTTATAATCCACAGGAAATATAAAATACACAAAAATTATTGTAATTACTGTTAACCATGGTGAGTTTGCACTCTTGATGATGACTCTTTGTTCTGTATAAGCCATCTGTCTCAAATATATTGTCATTAAAAACCTGGAAATAGATTACTTTTTATTTATTTATTTTTTAAGTTTTATTTATTTGTTTTGAAAGAGAGAGAGATAGAGGGGGAGGGGAAGAGAGAGAGACAGTGGGGGAGGGGAAGAGAGAGAGGAAGAGAGGATCCTAAGCAGGCTGTCCGTGCAGAGCCTGATGTGGGACTCCATCTCGTGAGCTGAGTTGAAATCAAGAGTCCAATGCTTATCTGACTGAGCCACTCAGATGCCCCTAGAAGTAGATTATTAAAAAAAAATTTTTTTAATGTTTATTTTTGAGAGAGGGAGAGACAGAGCATGAGTGGGGGAGGGATAGAGAGACAGGGAGATACAGAATCCAAAGTAGGCTCTAGGCTCTGAGCTGTCAGCACAGAGCCTGCCTGACACAGGGCTTGAACCCAGGGACCATGAGATCATGACCTGAGCTGAAGTCAGATGCTTAACCAACTGAGCCACCCAGGCACCCCTGTAAATTACTTTTTAAAAGAAGCTTCTGATTGTTTATATCTTTGATTTGTGTCTTTTATTGTATATTTTGAATACAACAAAATAAATTTTCCTACCAGTGGCCTAGAGGAAGCAGGGTCTTCTTGGCTTTTGTTATTAGGAGGAGTGCTAACTATAGCAGTAGAAACATCTATTATACTTCCTTAGGCTACCTTAAATATCAAACTAAGCATAACCATGTATCATTCTCAAAATAGTTAGAATTTTTATTTCTTGAATGTTTTTCTAGTTGTCTTAGAAATTTAGTATTACTACTTTGTTTTTATAATTTACATTTCTTAATGTTTATTATTATTATTATTTTTTTGGTAGAGGGGGAGAGCCTGTGTGGGAGAGGGTAAGGGAGAGAGGAGACAGAATCTGAAGCAGGCTCCAGGCTCTGAGCTGGCAGCACAGAGCCCAATGCGGGGCTAGAATTCATGAAACGTGAGATCATGATCTGAGACAAAGTTGGTGCTTAACCAACTGAGCTACCTAGGTGCCCCTAATTTAAATATTTTGCAACTATTCGTTAATAAGGCTTTTAGTCTGTTTTCAAGCTGTGACACTTAACAAGTTCCCCTTTATAGATGCAGAAACTGAGGCAGAAGTATGAACCAAGATTTTCCCTCAAGTTGAGACTATTAGATTTAGATTTGGAAAAATCTCATCTCTCAGAACCTTAGGTTTTTCACAGACCTGCCTCCTTAGAGGCTGACCCAGGGGGAGACTGCTGAGCAGAGGAGGCTTTTGGTTCCTTCCTCTGTTTCATCCAGCCAGAGCAGCTTCACTTTTTTATCTATTTTATGTTATACTTATGTATACAAATTTTGAAGAAAGGGTCTCCTGCTTGAAATCAAAGAAGAGGTCAGAAATTACTTCATTAGTGATTTGGAAAGTCTACTTGAAACAGACGCTATCTGCATGACCTGCCAGATAGTAGGCATCTAATCCTCTGGGTATGCCTTGGTCCTGCGCTGGCACAGCTCTTTTGTGCCCAGCAGGAGTGAGCGAGCTGAACTTTTGCAGTTTTATTTCTCTTTATCTTGACCCTAGCCTCCCTATTTCCTCTTTTTCCTTTTGTCTTTCTCCCTCCTAAGATTTCTTCTTGGAAGGAAAAGAATGCCTGGTAAATCATAGAGGCAATAGGTGTGTATATTTTGTTTGTACATATACATATATGTATATATATTTAATAGATGGCTAACAGTTAAGATTGGCTCTTTTATCATCAGTTGCTCTAAGTTATCAGAACAAGGAACAATAAAGTACGTTGTTGACTGCATGGACTGATTGTTTGGGCCTCTTGTGAATAAGGTTGTTTATGCCAGGAAGTCTTATGCTCAAGATCTGTAACCCAATTCCATGTCCTGCTCACTTTCACTCCCCAATGGTCTTTCTGAGGACCTGTATCAAAATTTGTTCTCATACCTCTTTGTTATTCTTCATGCCACAAGAAATTTAGTTTTTCTTTTAGATGCCTTATTTATATTCTGATGCATCCTTTTTTTAGACCACATTCTGAATTTATTTTTCTGTCTACTAATTTTTGTTCAGAATTGTTTTAGCTCCTCTTCAAAGCCATTTGTAGCAATGTGTTTGCCATTTTGTTAAAATGGAGAATATGCTTTCAATTCACCAAATATTTTCTTGGAACTATTCAGTCCAGTGCTTTGCTAGGCAATGTCATGGTTAATACAGGGAAGCAGAGCACTATTGTCTCCCAGTCTCCTTGGGAAGTAAACTTTACATATAGGAAACAAACTAGAATCAGCTAATGCTGTGAGGATATGGTAGGGTATTTCTCTTGGTTATTAATATAGCTATCTTTCCAGTTACCCATTCTGAAAATACCATGTCATCTTTACTTACTACTTTTATCCCTTCTAATCAGAAGCTAATATACTCTTGATTCTAGATCTTCAAATACTTTTGCATCTGTTCTTTCCTTTAAGCATTTGTCATTTCAGTCCTCTTGAATTTTGCCTGGAGTGAATTGTTTTCCCTATCTTCCCCCCCCTTTTCTCTATTCCTGATATACAGCTCTAATTGTATAACTTATTTCTTATAAACCTTTTATTTCAAAATTGAGTTGAAAACCCTTTAGACTGACAGTTAAGGTCTGATCTATTTTTCTCTAGCCTTATCTTCCACTGTTTGTCATATGCACTTAACACAACTCCATGATTTCCTAATCATATTCTCTTGGACAAGTTATTTGACCTCTGGGCTTTGTTCTTTTCCTTCGTTAAACCAAGGAATGGACCAGATCAGTGGTTAGAAATCCACATTGAGAGGTGCCTGAGTGGCTTAATTGGTTGAACATCTGATTCTTCATTTTGGCTGCGGTCATGGTACCAGGGTCATACCTGGTACGACCAAGATTGAGCCCCACATCGGGCTCTGCACTGAGCATGGATCCTGCTTGAAATTCTCTCTCCCACTCCCTCACCTCTGTTCACTCTCTATCTAAAATAAAAAATTATTTTAATTAAAAAAATCCACATTGGATTAATGTTGAATAATTTGTAAATGATCAGGTTTAAAGAATACTTTATTTCAAGTATGTATGCACATGCATGTGTGTTGTGTACGTGTCTGTGTGTGTGTGCATGTGTGTGCTCCATAATAAATCAGAAACACTTTAAAAAGCTGGATTAGAGACATGTGGGTGGCTCAGTGAGTTCAGCCTCTGACTCATGATTTCAACTCAGGTCGTGATCTCACAGTTTGTGGGATCAAGCCCCTAGTTGGGCTTCTTCCCAACAGCACAGAGCCTGCTTGGGATTCTTTCTCTCCCTCTCTTTCTGCCCCTCCCATGTGTGCACACACTAGTACTCTTCCCCCACCCCCAAATAATGCTGGGTTAAAATGGATCTTTCTGATTTTATCAGAATTATAAATTACAGAATTATCCTTTAATTCTAGTGAGTAACTAGGTGCAAGGGTCTCAATATAGCCCTCAAAGGAAATTTTATAACACTAGCATGTTGAAAAGGAGACTTAACATTTTTTTTTCTCTTCTCTCTGTCAAGGTAGAAGGTTTAATGGCTTAGGACTATGTGTAAGTTCTAATTCCATATAACTAGAAAAATTTTGTAAAATAAAATATGGAATAATCTTCAGTAATATTATGTCATTGTCTGTGGACAGTGAAGTAGTACAACCCCAGAAGGATGGGTTTTTAAAATTTTATTTTTATTGAGATATAATTGAGATATTGTAGAAGGTGATTTTTAATGTAAACAGTGGCTACCATTTATTGAGCACCTATTATGGACCACTGTTTTTTAAGTACCTCTGCACCTAGCATGGGGCTTGAACTTATAGCCCTGAGATCAAGAGTCACATGCTCTACTGACTGGCACTCCTATATGGACCACTATTGATTATTTTTCTACCTCACCCCCATTTTTTCCTCTCTAGACCTCTCTCATCTAAGTAAATGAACTTGTTATTACTACCATTATTACTTAGGCAAAAAAACCTAAGAGTCATCTTTAGTATCTTTCCCCCACACCCTCTTTCAAACCATCAAGTAGTTGTACATCTGAAACTAATATAATGCTGGGTGTTAACTATACTGGAATTAATATTAGAAACTTGAGAAGGAAAGCAAAACTCAGCATTTATATTATTATGACTGATTATAATCACTAGTAGGCCAAGTAATGTATTATAATTACATTTTATTTCTTGCACAATTTTTTTGTGTTTTAACTAATATTTCATTTGCTTAGTTATTATATACCACAAATTCTTTCCAAAGTTTTGTACAGAATTGTAAAATTCTTCTTCTTCTTCTTTTTTTAAGACAAGTAAGTGCTAAATTTGCTTCATTTTTTTTTTAATGTTTATTTTTGAGAGAGTACAAGTGGAGGGTGGGTAGAGAGAGGGACAGAAGATCTGAAGCAGTCTCTGTGCTGACAGCAGATAGCTCAATGTGGAGCTCAAACTCACAAACCAAGAGATCATGACCTGAGCTGAAGTCTGATGCTTAACTGACGAAGCTAGCCAGATGCCCCCAAAATTATCAAAAATTTTCTGAATATGAATTTCCACTCTGCCAAACACATTTGGAAATCTAAAAATTCTTTCCTCAACCTCCTGCCCCCAACATTTCTCCTGGAGCTCTTGATCCTTCCACTCCATTTTGGACTACTTATTCTCTGGACTGTTACCCAGCAGGCACCCTGGGACTTGCTGTCATCTTTCTACCCATTTCTTTCCAGATCTTATGCCGTTCTTTTTTCTTTTTCTTTTTTCTTTTTTTAAAATGTTTTATTTTATTTCTGAGAGAGAGAGACAGAGAGAGACAGCATAAGCTGGGGAGGGTCAGAGGGAAGGGAGACACAGAATCTGAAACAGGCTCCAGGCCTCGAGCTAGCCGTCAGCACAGAGCCCGATGCAGGGCTCGAACCCACGAACCGTGAGATCATCACCTGAGCCAAAGTCGGACACTTAACTGACGGAGCCACCCAGGTGCCCCCTTTTTTCTCTTTTTAAAAATTATGTTTATTTTAATATCTTTTTAAATCTTCAATTGAATTGTCTGTGGTAGACATATTTTCTTTTTTTAATTCCAGTATAATTAATGTACAGTGTTATATTAGTTTCAGGTGTACAATAATAGTGATTCAGTAATTCTGTGCATTATTCTGTGCTCATCATGATAAATATACTCTTTAAAAAATTTTTTTAATGTTTGTTTATTTTTGAGAGAGAGAGAGAGAGAGCAGGCGAACAGAGAGGGGCAGAGAGAGAGGGAGACGCAGAATCTAAAGCAGGCTTCAGGCTCTGAGCTGTCGGCACAGAGCCTGACATGGGGCTCAAACTCATGAACCATGAGATCATGACCTGAGCCAAAGTCAGATGCTCAACCGACTGAGCCACCCAGGTGCCCTGATAAATGTACTCTTTAATCCCCATCACTTATTTCACTCATCTCCCCACCTCCCTTCTGGTTTGTTATCTATAGTTAAGAGTCTATTTTTTAGTCTTTTTTTCCTTTGTTCATTTGTTTTGTTTCTTAAATTCCACATATGAGTGAAATCATATGGTATTTGTCTTTCTCGGACTTATTTCACTTAGCATTATACCATCTAGATCTATTCATGCTGTTGCAGATGGCAAGGTTGCATTATTTTATGGCTGAGTAATATTCCATTATGTAGACATATCATATCTTTTTTATCGGTTCATCTGTCGATAGACACTTAGGTTGCCTCCACATTTTGGCTATTGTAAATAATGCCACCATAAACATAGGGGGTGCATATATCTTTTTGAATTAGTGATTTTGTATTCTTTGGGTTAATACCCAGTAGTGTAATTACTAGATCACATGGTAGTTCTACCTCTGTACAGTGGCTGCACCAGTTTGCATTCCCACCAACAGTGCACAAGGAATCCTTTCTTTCTACATCCTTATCAATACTTGTTATTTTTTTTTGTTTTTGATTTTAGCCATTCTGACAGAAGTAAGATATCTCATTGTGTTTTAATTTGCATTTCCCTGATCATGAATGATGTTGAGCATCTTGTCATGTGTCTGTTGGTCATCTGTATGTTGTCCTTGGAGAAATGTCTGTTCATGTCTTCTGCCCATTTTTAATTGCATCATTTATTTTTTGGTGTTGAGTTTATAAGTTTTGTTGTTTTTTTTACAGATTTTGGATATTAACCACTTATTGGATATATCATTTGCAAATATCTTCTCCCATTCAGTAGCTTATCTTTTAGTTTTGTTGATTATTTCCTTTGCTGTGCAGAAGCTTTTTATTTTGATGTTGTCCCAATAGTGTATTTTTGCTTTTGTTTCCCATGCCTCAGGAGACATATCTAGAAAAATGTTGCTATAGCTGATGTCAGAGAAAATACTGCCTGTGCTCTCTTCTAGGATTTTTATGGTTTCAGGCCTCACATCTTGGTGTTGAGTTTATTTTTCGTGTATGGTATAAGAAAGTGGTCTGGTTTCATTCTTTTGTTTGTAGCTCCCCAGTTTTCCCAACACCATTTGTTGAAGAGTCTTTTTCTTTTCTTCTTCTTTTTTTTTTTAATGTTTACTTATTTTTGAGAGAGAGAGAGAGAGAGAGAGAGAGTGTGTGTGTGTGTGTGTGTGTGTGTGTGTGTGTGAGAAAGAGAGAGAGTGAGAGCGAGAGAGAGAGAGAGAGCGCTGGGGAGGGCAGAGAGAGAAGGAGACACAGAATCTGAAGCAGGCTCCAGGCTCCGAGCTGACAGCACAGAGCCCAACGTGGGGCTTGAACCCATGAACTGGGAGATCATGACCTGAGCCGAAGTGGGACGCAACTGAGCCACCCAGGCACCCTGAGACTGTCTTTTTCACGTTGCATATTCTTGTGTCTTTTGTCAAGGATTAACTGACCAGGGGCACCTGGGTGGCTCAGTCTGATAAGCATCTGACCCTTGATTTCAGCTCAGGTTATGATCTCACATTCATAGGTTCAAGCCCCACATCAGGCTCCACACTGATAGTATGGAGCTTGCTTGAGATTCTCTCTCTGCTCCTCCCCTGCTTGCTCTCTTTCTCTCTCTTTCAAAATAAATAAATAAACTTAAAAATTCTCATGCATAAGTATTTTTTAAAAAAGATTAATTGACTAGATAATCATAGATTTATTTCTGGACTTTCTATTCTGTTCCATTGATCTATGTGTCTGTTTTTGTGCCAGTACCATACTGTTTTGATTACTACAGCTTTGTAGTATAACTTGAAATCTGGAATTGTGATGCCTCTATCTTTTTTTTTTTTTTTCTTTTTTAAGATTGCTTTGGCTATTTGGGGTCTTTTGTGGTTCCATACAAATTTTAGGATTTTTTTGTTCTGTGAAAAATGCTGTGCTTTGATAGAGATTACATTAAATCTGTAGATTCCTTTGAGGACCCAAGATTGCTTTATGCAGATATTGAAAGGGAAGTAATTTAAGGGGGCTGAATCCTCAGCCTCCAATCTGGAAAGTCAGTAGAAGGTAAGAAATAGCAATATAATCAGTAGATAGCTAGAGCTATGATGGTAAACAGAAGAAACAGCTGAAAGAGTAGAGAGTGGTTCCCTCTGGGGAATAGGATTCACTGTTGGTATGGGGAAGGCAGGGGACTGTTATTTCTTGTTATATGCTTATTTTAAGCTCTCTAAGTGTATAACTGATAAAAAGTTAGGAGACAATTGCAGTAATCTAGAGAGAGCTGATGGTGGCTTCAACTGTGATAGCAATGAAGGTGGAGAGAAATAGTTGGATTCTGGGTATTTCTGGAGATATATATATATATGAAGTTTATTTATTTATTTTGAGAGACAGAGTGAGCAAGGCGGGGAGGGGCAGAGAGAGAGGGAGAGAAGGAGTCCCAAGCAGTCTCAGCACTGTCAGTATAGAGCCCAACGCAAGGCTGGAACCCATAGACCATGAGATCATGACCTGAGCCAAAACCAAGAGTCAGACACTTAACCAACTGAGACATCCATGCATCCCTGGATATTTTTAAAAGTAGAGCCAATGGGACTTCCAAATGGATTGGGATATTAGCACAGGGGAAGGAGTCAAGGATGACTCTCCGTCTTTTGACTTGAACAACCGAGAGAATTTAATTGCTGGTAACGACACTGGGAAGACTGCATGGGGAACAAGTTTTGGGGATAGACACCAGAAGTGATCAGATTGGTAGCTGGGTGTGGCTCAAGTCAGCTGAACATTGGTCTTGATTTCATCTCATGTCATGGTACCAGGGTTGTGGGATCAAGCCCCGCGTCATGCTCTGTGCTGCACATGGAGCCTGCTTAAAATCTTCTCTCTCCCTCTGCCCCTCTCCCCCTCTTGCTCACTTGCTCTCTCTAAAATAAAATAAAACTTTAAAAAAAAAATTGGCAGTTGGATAAAGAAGTCTGGAATTCAGAGGAGAGGTTCAGGATGGTTGTGTCTCTTGGTAGTTGGGGACCTTTAGCAAATTATATAACCTCTATAACCTCAGTTTTCTCATCTATAAAGAGTAATAATAGTACTACTATACCAGGTTGCTGGAAGAATTAAGTGAGATAAAGAACTTAACACAGTGCAAGGCACTAAATGTTAACTATAATTATTCTATTAATGTTATTACACTAGTCATAATCATCTGAAGTGTCATATATTGAGGCTGTAGAACATAAAGCTTAAGAGTTAAGAATCCAGCCTTGACTGCCATTTGCGAGTTGTGTGACATTGGGCAAGCCACTTAATTTCTCCTCAGTTTTCTTATCTGTAAAATGGAGATAATAGTAGTACCTGTAACATAATGTTTTCATAAGGATTAAATGAGGTAATACCTGTAAAGTTCTTAGGAAGGTGCCAGACACATTGTAAATGCTTGATAAATGTTATCTATCATTATCATTGTTTGTCTGTGAACTCCTTGAAGTAGGAACCATCATGTATTTCTCTAGCACCCACTTAGTCACCTTTGCCTGTCCCTGTGCTTAGTATATATGTGATAAGTAGTAAAAAAAATTTTTTTTAATTGTTCTCCTTATCTGTAGAGGGCATAAACCTTGCACATACTGATTTTCTTGACAGTTGCTTCTTAGATTGAATTATTCTCTTTCCTTGTATATTTCTTTGGGAGAAAAGAAAGAAAGAAACCATGTGAGAGCTGTTTCAGAAGTATACTCACATAAATTGAAGTGTGTGTTTATATTTTGCTATTTGGATGTGAGCTGATGACTAATCTTAGAATAAATAATAAATTGGGAAGGAGGAAGAAGCATTTTCAGTGTGTGGGGAGACAATCTAGATACTTGGGTATGTGGATATTATTTCTCTTCTGAACTTCCTGAATTAAAAACATTTAAAGTCACTGCATGTATATGTGTTAATAGTTCTACCTTTGCCAGGAGATTTGGTATTTTGCTGCATGCATGGCAATTGTGAGCAGTATTGTTTAAAATTTTCTGTGAAATAAAATACTTACAGAATGAGTTTAAGTCTCAGTTTACTTTCAGCTGTTAATCAAGATGAAGAATGTCTGTTTTTCTCTCAGAAATCTAGGATGTTTTTGTGTTTATTAAACTGGTTTACTCTTTTTAAGAAAGCAGATCTTATATTAACTTATTAAGTACTTGTATTGTTTCACTAAAAAAAAAAGTAAAGTTAGACCATAAACTTCATTGGTCTTCTTGTTATTATATAGTGCTAATGACATGATCTAGTGATTATCGAACAATGTTTATTTGCCTTCACCTATCTTAAAATCTGACTATAAAAACTGTGGACAGAAGAGAGAAAGCCAGACTGAACCAGCTCTGCTTAATGTCACTTGATGTAAGGCTTTAGTGGTTAATGTCTGTTCAGCTGAGTTTTCTTTGAGTTCTTAAAGCTAGGACCTAGCACAACCAGTTTTCCATGATGTAATACCTCTAAAACACGTTTGAACTGCAGCAAGCCTTACCCAGAGATATTACTGCCTTTTTTATGGATCTAGATTCATAGCTCTTTTGGGACTTGAGTTCTGAACCATTGCCCTTTCTTCTCCTTTTTGGTTATTGGTAATTTTTTCTGGTCTAAGAGAGTGATGGTATCTTTGCTTTATTTGGGAGTAAAATGCAAAGCAGTTCATTTTAGTGCCACATATTAAATCTTAGTGGAATCTGGTGGAGTATGTCACAGAGCCTTTCTTTCAATTATGGAAGGAAATCAGATAAAAATATATCAAAACTTCTGGAAAAACTTTTTTTAAAGAAAAGTAAGCCGATATCAGTAGGTTTCCAATGTAGGCCTTTTAGACAGCATATTAATGTGAAAATCATGCTCACATTTTAATATTCTATCACAGGTTTATTTCAGACCTCTTAATTGTTTTTACCATAACTTTGGAGCCAGGTATTTTTCTGGTCTTTCCAGAAATGTCAGAAGAACACCTACAACATGGATGTTGCTTTTTGTTCAAAGTTGACAGAAAGGTCTGTCAAGCAAACCAGTTAGATTTTCATTGGTTTACAGCTTGGCAGGGTTTTGTTTTTGTTTTTGAGAGACAGTGAGAGAGAGAAACATTTTTTTTTTTTTTTTAATTTGAGGGAGAGCACAGGCCTGAGCAGGGAAGAGGGGCAGACTAAGAAAGGGACAGAATCTCAAGCAGGGTCCAAGCTCAGCGAGGAGCCCGACATGGGGCTTGCTTGATTCCACAACCCTGAGACCATGACCTGAGCCAAAATCAAGAGTTGGATGCTCAACCGATTTAGCCACCCAGGTATTGTTAGTTAGTATTTATGAATTTAAAAATTAGGTTATTATTCAATCATTGGCCTTTTCTTCTTTCATACCCATTGTCACAGAGCAAAACATAAGTATTGGAGCCAAACAGATCCAGATTCCAATACTTGTTCAACTTTTGTCAAGTCACTTAAATGTTCTGAACCTTAGTTTCCTAGATGATAAAATGAGGGTAATTTAATTTCAGATAATACATATAAAACACCTACCACAGTTTCTAGGTCTATTGTAAGTTAGAAATAAGTATTAATTTTCCAGACAGCTTTGATATAATGGCCACAGAACTCTTACTAGGTCCTGTTGTGTAATATTGAGTAGGTCCAAAACTAACAGTAGTGTGTGTGTGTGTGTGTATGTGTGTTGTTTTGTTTTGTTTTGTTTTTTTCAGAATGAAGATAGCTAAATGTGTTTTAGACTTCTGTCACACCTCTCCCTTACTCTTCTGTGTAGGTAATAAGCTTTTGAGGAGGGACAATATTTAAACCTTAATGTTTAACTCTGAGAGCAGAAATATGAGCTAAAAAATATTTGACTGATTGGAGGAAAATGCTACCAAGGAACTAATAATGTTATTTTCCTTGTGCTTGTTTGGGACTCAAAGCCCAAAGTCTATCCTAGATCTGTGAACATTATAACATAAGATAGTGACCCATAATTTTTTTTATTATATTTATTAGTTTTCTTTTCATTTCTTTTCTTTCTTGTTTTTGTATCATTAGTTTTCTATGGCTGCTATAACAAATTACCTGGTGGCTTGAAACAACACAAATTCATTATTTTAAGGTTCTATAAATCAGAAGTCTAATGTTGGTCTTACTAGGCTAAAATCAAGGTATTGAGAGGGCTGCGTTTCTTTCTGGAGGCTCTAGGGGAGAATTTGTTTCCTTACTTTTTTTAGTTTCTACTTGGCTTGTAGCTCCTTCCCTCTTCAAAGCCAACAGTGATAGGCTGATTCATTTTATATTGTATCCCTCTAATACTAACTTTTTGGCCTCCCTCTTCCACCTTTGGAGCCATTTTGATAATACTGCAAGTGCGATAACAATTGATAATCTAAAATAATCTCTCTATTTTAAAATCAGCTGATTAGCAACCTTAATTCCATCTGCAGCTTTAATCAATTACCCTTCCCGTATAACGGAATATATTCACAGATTTTGAGTTAGAACTTGGACATTTCTGGACATCTTCTGCCTATCATAATATCCCATTAGGAAAACATTCTTGAGCACACCCCCAGGTGCTTCTGTTAACCCATGTTAAATATTACTAAAATGTATTTTCTCTTTTTTATATAAAAATAATATAGGTAATGGGGTGCCTGGGTAGCTCAGTTGGTCAAGCATCCGACTTCAGCTCAGGCCATGATCTCACCATTCATGGGTTCGAGCCCTGCATCGGGCTCTGTGCTGATAGCTCAGAGCCTGGAGCCTGCTTCAGATTCTCTGGCCTCCCTCTCTCTCTGCCCCTCACCTGCTCGCTATGTCTCTCTCAAAAATAAACATTGAAAAATCTAAAAATAAATAATGATATAAGGTAAAAATTCTAATTTTCTTCCCATACTTCAGTGGGTAATCTTGCTCATACCCCATTTTGGAGACTGCTGGATAAAGTAAGACTTAAAAAAAGATCCTGCTTTGGAATTAAGAAATTTTACTTTGAGGGGTGCTGGGGTGGCTCTGTCAGTTAAGCATCCAACCTTGGCTCAGGTCATGATCTCTCATTTCATGGGTTTGAGCCCCATGTCAGGCTCTGTGCTAACAGCTCAGAGTCTGGAGCCTGCTTCAGATTCTGTATCTTCCTCTCTCTCTGCCCCTCCCCTGCTCATGCAGGGATATTTAACTTTTAACTGAATTCAGTAAATATTTACTAAATGCTAACTATGAACAAGGCAGTGTTTTACATATATATAAACACAAAACTACATGGTACATTTATTCCAGGTGTGCTAACTACTGTAAACCACGTAAAATCTTACTGATTTAAAAGTATGTTTCTTATTCATGTCCTAGTTCAGTGCATGTTGGATGGAGTTAGACGGAGAGCTCTCTCTTTTTTTTTTTAAACCTAGGTCAGGGCCTCAGATTCCTTCACTGGATCTTCTGCATCTGCTGACAAATGAAGAAGAAAAATATAGAGGAGAGGGTTGAGGTTTCTATGGGACAGGCCTAGAAATGACATAATCATTTCTGCCCCTATACTACTCTCCAGAACTCAGTATTATGGTCTTAACTGTTATAGACACTGGGAAGCTTCAGAAGGAAAAGGGAGGCAACTTAGTGAATAAATAGCCATTCTTTTCCACACTTAAGATCCCTGCCTTCAAGAACCATCTAATTTAGTGGAAGAAGCAGACATAGATAAAACTCGATATAGAAGGCAGGCCTGATAAGTGTTTACATAATAGAGTTTTAAATAGAGTAATATAAATGTATACAGAAGAGAAAGATTACTTTGGATTTTAAAGATTGGGGAAATAATGTGAAAATATGCCTCTGAGACAGGAATTCTTACAGCCATTCTCAATCAAATGACTTGATATGTGACAGTGCCTGGCACAGTTAATGGTATATAAATGTTAGGTACTATTGTTATTATTACGTGATGTTTTTGCACTAACTTTGTAAGGATTGGTAGAGCTTTGAAAAGTGGATTCCAGGGTCACTTAGGTGGCCAAGTCAGTTGAGCGTCCAGCCCTTGGTTTTGGCTCAGGTCATGATTCCAGGGCTATGGGATCAAGCCCCATGTTGGATTCTGCACTGAGCATGAACCTGCTTGGGATTCATTCTCTCTCTCTTTCTCTCACTCTACTCCTCTCCGTACCCCTAAAAATTAATAATAAAAAAGTAGATTCCAGATGGACTCATTGTAGCAACAGTATGGAAGTGGGAGAATTTAGGACATATTTAGGAGGAACAGGTTATATAACTAAAACACAGAGAATGCAGGTGGGAGTAATAGGAGATAAGGTAAAAGAGGTGTGGGTCAGATCATTCAGATTCTTGAATAACATGCTAAGGAGTTTGGACTTTGATCAGGAGCTGTGAGCTGCCACAAAAAACTTTTTGAGTTGCCAGTAGCTTCTTAATGAAAGGCATCATGTCTTGTTCATTTTTTAATCCTTTTAATAACTATATGGAGATGTAATATAACATTGTGATTAAGGGCACAGAACCCACTGTTTAGCTTTGATGCCTGGCATAGCCACTTATCATTTGTATGACCTTGGGCACGTTACTTTATTTCCCTGAACCTAAATTTCTTTATCAATATGATTAGGAGGGTAAAAGTATTTCTTCATTGGATTATTATAAGGATTAGATGAATGTAATATAAAAACAATGCCTACATAGTAAATGCTCTTTAAGAGTCAGTTGTTGGGGTGCCTGGGTGGCTCAGTTGGTTAAGTGGCTCTCTTGATTTCAGCTCAGTTCATGATCTCGTGGTTGTGGGATCAAGCCCCATCAGGCTTTGCGCTGGATGTGGAACCTGCTTAGGATTCTTTCTCTCCCTCTCCCCTTCCCCTGCTCTCTCTCACAGAAAAAAAAAAAGTGAGCTGTTATCATAATCATATAATAATAATCATTACCAGTGCCTAGCAAATAACAGGCATTTAGTAATTTTTGAGTGGTCAGAATTTTGTGTTAAATTTACCCAGCAAGTGTTTATACACTGTCATATGACAGGCAAGATAATTCATTTCATTTTATAAAACATAGTTAAAGGTAGGAAGTGATGATGCTATAGGAGAGTGGTGTAAATGGAGAGCCTTCATAGATCAGAAGCATGCTAGTTCAGAAGTACTTCTACTTAGAGGGAGCCAGATTTGTTTTATGGGAAAGGAAGTACTTGAACTGGGCATTGAGAGTAAGTAGAATCTATGTTAGAAATGAAGGGAGGGGCATTCCAGGAAGTAGGAACAGCCCAAGAAAAGCAAAGGTGTATAAAATCATGGTAATGACACTTTATGGAAAATAGTAAATCATACTACAGGAAAAGCTGAGGCAAATTAAGTCTCTGGTCAAAGTCTAGTTTACCAGTAGTATCAGAGTTAGAAGTTTCCTGTTATGGTCTTACTAACTTCAGAGTGGATGATCAGCTGTCTTTTGTCAAGACTGAGCCTTGCTACTCAGTGTGTGGTCCATGGACCTAGCAGGATCAGAATTACCTGGGAGCTTAATAGAAGTTCAGACTCTCAGCCTCCCCCTGTCTCAACCTGTATAATCAGAGTCTGAAATTTATATAAGTCCTAGGTGATTTGTTTCCACATTAAAATTTAGAAAGCACTGGTCTAAAAAACAAAAGCAACTTTTTTTTTAATTTTTTTTTTTAAATTTATTTCTAGGAGAGAGAGAGAGAGAGAGACAGTGTGAGGAGGGGAGGGTCAGAGAGAGAGGGAGTCACAGACTCTGAAACAGGCTCCAGGCTCTGAGCTGGCAGTCAGCACAGAGCCCGACGCGGGGCTCGAACCCACGAACCGCGAGATCATGACCTAAGCAAAAGTCTGACGCTTAACCGACTAAGCCACCCAGGCGCCCCAACTTTTTTTCTTTTTAAATGTTATTTACTTATTTAAAAAAATTTAATGTTTATTTATATCTGAGAGAGAGAGAATGTGTGCGTGTGTGTGTGCTCAGGGGGGAGGGGCAGAGAGAGAGGGAGACAGAATCTGTGCTGACAGCTCAGAGCTCATGTGGGGCTGGAACTTATGAGCCATGAGATAATGACCTTAGCTGAAGTCAGACGCTTAACCAACTGAGCCACCCAGGCACCCCTTTATTTATTTATTTATTTTAATGTTTATTATTTTTGAGAGAGCTCATGTTTGGAGACAGGACAGAGAGAGAGAGGGAGGAACAGGGAGAGGGGGACAGAGGGTCCAAATCAGACTCTGCACTGTCAGCACAGAGCCTGGTGTACGGCTTGAACTCACAATCCATGAGATCATGACCTGAGCTGAAGTCAGACACTTAATCGAGTGAGCCACTCAGGCGCCCCATTAAATGTTGTTATTTATTTTTGAGACAGCCAATGCGCATGTGCTAGGGTGGGAGAGGGGCAGAGAAAGAGGGAGACAGAGGATTGGAGGTGGGCGCTGCCCTGACACCAGAGAGCTTGATGTGGGTCTCATGAACCGAAAGATTATGACTTGAGCCAAAGTCAGATGCTCAGCCAACAGAGCCACCCAGGCATCCCTCTTCTTACCTCTTAACATGAGTGTATGTGTATAATATGAAACTAAAAATAATAAATTTCAGTAATCACTTAGTCTCAAGCATGTGCATTAACAAAGTGCTCCCTTCCTGAGCTAAGTAATTCTAGCTGGCATGATTTTGGTAGCTAGGGAATAAGAATCATTCAGAGTGTAATTATTTTTAGGTCCAGTTTCATACCAAAAAAGATTTGAGGCTTCATCCATAACTTAGATTTAAAAAATTTTTTTATAGTTTATTTTTGAGGCGGAGAGAGACAGAGCACGAGTGGGGGAGGGACAAAGAGAGAGGGGGAACACAGAATCTGAAGCAGACTCCAGGCTTTGTGCTGAGCGTGATGCAGGGTTCGAACCCACAAACCGTGAGATCATGACCTGGGCCGAAGTTGGACACTTAACCGACTGAGCCACCCAGGCGCCCCACAACTTAGATTTTAATATAATTAGTAATAAAAATTTCAGTGAAAACTTACTGTTAATATTAAATGCTTTTCTAGGCATATATATCACTTCCCTGTTGAAGATGAGAAATATTTCCTTTTAAAATATTTTTAAATGTTTATTTTTGAGAGAGAGAGAGAGAGAACACATGCATGTGTGAATAGGGGAGGGGCAGAGAGAGAGGGGGAGACACAGAAAATCTGAAGCAGGCTCCAGGCTCTGAGCTGTCAGCACATAGCCCAACACAGGGCTTGAACTCATGAACTTCAAGATTATGACCTGAGTTGAAGTTGAACACTTAACCAACTGAGCCACCCAGGTGCCCCCAAAAATATTTTCCTTTTAAAGTATATTCTTTTTATAGCAACTGGAATGATGTACTCTACCCAAGCCCTTCTTCTAATATAAAGCAAATGCTTGTCTTAGCTTGTGAGCTCTGTGAAACCATTTTGGATGCGGTGGGTGATGGAAAGGAAATGAGGTTGAGGAGGTCAGGCAGAAAAGTTTCACATAGAAGTAGAGTTGTGTGACACCACTGTGATGTGGTGATGTGAGTTGGGGGTGGGGAGGAAGGCAGGCAGAAGAAAACTTTCACATGAAGCCAGTGCCTGCCTGAATGTGCTGGCTGTGACATCTCTGTGGATGATGTGGTCGTAGTGAATGGTGGGCTTTGTGGGGCAAGGAAGCAAGGGTGTATCATACCCAAACCAGGTCTTTTTGGCTTCTAGGAGGGTCATGAATTTACTTTTTATTTTATTTTTTTGTTTCAAATTTTTATTTAAATTCTAGTTAACATATAGTATAATATTGCTTTCAGGAGTAGAATTTAGTGATTCATCACTTACATACAACGCCCAGTGCTCATGACAAGTGCCCTTCTTAATATCCATTACCCATTTAGCCCCTTCCACCCCTATCTCTCCTCCATCAACCCTCAGTTTGTTCTCTATATTTAAGAGCCTCTTATGGTGGAACGCCTCAGAGGCTCAGTTGGTTAAGCATCCACTTCGGTTTAGGTCATGATCTCACAGTTCATGAGTTCGAGCGTTGTGTCAGCCTCTGTGCTGACCGCTTAGAGCCTGGATCCTGCTTCAGACTCTGTGTCTCCCTCCCTCTCTGCCCCTCCCCCTCTTGCACACGCTCTCTCTCTCTCTCTCTCGAAAATAAACATTAAAAAATTAAAAAAGAAAAGAGTCTCTTATGGTTTGTGGCGCCTGGGTGGCTCAGTTGGTTAAATGTGACTTCTGCTTAGGTCATGATCTCACAGTTTGTGAGTTTGGACCCTGCATCAGGATCTCTGCTGACAGTGCAGAGCCTGCTTCAGTTCCTGTGTCCCTCTCTGCCCCACCCCAGCTTGTGCTTTCTGTCTCAAAAATAAATAAAAACATCAAAAAAAAGTGTCTCTTATGGTTTGCTTCTCTTTTTTTCCCCTCCCTTTCCCTGTGTTCATCTGTTTTGTTTCTTAAATTCCATTTATGAATGAAATCATATGGTATTTGTCTTTCTCTGACTGACTTATTTTGCTTAGCATAATATACTCTAGCTCCATCTACATTGTCATAAATGGCAAGATTCCATTCTTTTTGATGATTGAGTAATATTCCATTATATATATCCCACATCTTCTTTGTCCAATTATCAGTTCATGGACATTTGGGTTCTTTCCATAATTTGGCTGTTCTTGATAATGCTGCTATCAGCATCAGGGCACATGTGCCATTTGAATCAGTATCTTTGTATTCTTTGGGTAAATACCTAATAGTGCAATTGGTCATAGGGTAGTTCTATTTTTAACTTTTTCAGGAACCTCCATACTGTTTTCCAGAGTGGCTGCACCCGTTTGGATTCCCACCAAGAGCATAAGAGGGTTCCCCTTTCTTGGCCTCCTCGCCAACATCTGTTTTCCTGTGTTGTTAATTTTAGTCATTCTGACAGATGTGAGGTGGTATCTCATCATGGTTTTGATTTATATTTCCCTGATGATGAGTGATGTTGAGCATCTTTTCATGTGTCTGTTGGCTATCTGGATGTCTTCTTTGGAAAAGTGTCTGTTCATTTCTGCCCATTTCTTTGTTTTTGTATAAGTTTTTTTTTTCTTTTTCTTTTTTTTTTTTTAATTTTTGAGGGGCAGGAGTGGCAGAGAGAGAGGGAGAGAATCCTAAGCCCTGATGCAGGGCTCAAACTCACAAACCGTGAGATCATGATCTGAGCTGAAACCAAGAGTTGGATGTCCAACCAACTGAACCCCTCTTCTGCCCATTTCTTAACTGGATTACTTTTTGGGTGTTAAATTTGATAAGTTCTTTATAGATTTTGGATCCTAACCCTTTATCAACTATGTCATTTGCAAATATCCTCTCCCATTCCGTAGGCTGCCTTTTAGTTTTATTGATTGTTTGCTTCACTGTGCAGAAGCATTTTATCTCGATCAAGTCCCAGTAGTTCATTTTTGCTTTTGCTTTCCTTGCTTCTGGAGATATATCTAGTATGTAACTATCGTTTTGCTAGTAGAATCCTATTGCCTAGCTCCTATATAGATATTTGACTAAATAAAATAAATACCCCTTGGCTTTCCAGCCTGATACCTGCCTCTGAATATTCTTTCTGGGGTGCTTGGGTAGCTCAATATGTTAAGCATCCTACTCTTGACCTCAGCTGAGGTCTTGAGCTCAGGGTTGTGAGTTCAAGCTCCAAGTTGGGCTCCACACTGGGTATGGAGCCTACCAAAAAAAAAGTTCTTTCCTATAAAATGAATTTACATTGTGAAGCTAATTTGGTGATTATTGCTTTTTCATTCAGGAAGTGTTTGTTTAGCATTTTATGGGCAAAACATTGTGTTATCAGGCACTATATGTAGAAACAGAAGAGATCTGTGTTCTTGAAAACCTTTCTTATATTCCATGCTGGAGAAGGAGTCACAAATGTTAAAAGAAGAATAGCTAATGTGTTCTAGTGCTTAGTATGTTCTAGGAGCCCAAGTTATGTCATTTCATCTTCACAATAACCGTATGGGTTAGGTAATAGTAATACTCCCATTGTGCATATGAAGAAACTAAAATACGGGGTGGCCATCATGAAGTGGCAGAGCTAGGATTCAAATATAAGCAGTCTGATTCCAGACCCCGGACCACCTCAGTTGGGCTTATGAGCAATCTTTCAAAGCAGAGTGAAAAGTGCATAGCAGTACTGTTGGGATGAGGAGGGGGAGAGAGGATTAATGCTATGTGAAGATATCTGAGAGATCAATATAGAGAAGATGACATTTTAGCTGACCCTGGAAGGATTATTTTCAGTAAAATGAAATAAAGAGAAGAGCTTGAACTTAAGTTTGTAGGTCATAAAAATCATTCATGCCATTCAACATTTATGCCAGATGCTATACTAGGTACTAGAAAGCAAAATAATATAAAACTCTAAATCCTTCATAGTAAGAATGGTTATAAAAGAGTGATATTGAGAGAAGGCCGATTATAATGAGTTTAGGAATGAATGAATGAAGGTTAAAGAAATGTAGTTACTGGGGCGCCTGGGTGGCTTAGTCGGTTAAGCGTCCGACTTTCGCTTAGGTCATGATCTCGCGGTTCGTGGGTTCGAGCCCCGCGTCTGGCCCTCTGCTGACTGCCAGCTTGGAGCCTGGAGCCTGTTTCAGTCTGTGACTCCTTCTCTCTCTGACCCTCCCCTGCTCACGCTGTCTCTCTCTCTCTCCTAGAAATAAAATAAAAAAACATTAAAAAAAAAAAAAAGAAATGTAGTTACTGAATGTAACCTATTGAAGTTTGGTAACAAATGAGGGGCGTCTGAGTGGCTCAGTCGGTTACACGTCCAACTCTTGATTTTGGCTCAGGTCATGATCTCACAGTTTATGGGACTGAGCCCTGCGTTGGGCTCTGCACTGAGAGTGCAGAGCTTTCTTGGGATTCTCTCTCTCCCTTTGTCTCTGCCCCTCCCTTACTTGCTCTCTCTCTCTCAAAAATAAATAAAATTTTTAAAAAAGAAAGAATTTACCAGCCTGATATCAAAGTTAGAGAGGCTACAGCATTGTACAAGAACCCAGGAGACTTCAGAGGTATTGGATTATTTCTAATGCATGAGTAGCTAAACGAGTTTTCTATATGGCAGTTATATTCTTTTTGTTTATTTAAAAAATTGTTTTTTGTTTCATAGGTTCATGGGTGTGTGTGTACATCAGGGACAGTTGCATGCACTTACAGAGGTAAGATAAGTAAGCATACTGAAGTGACTTCTTTGCCTTAGTTTTAGCTTTGTGGTTCCATACTAATTATTACTTGCATGTGTTAACAAAATGTGTATGCATTTATATTTATGCAAAAATGGCAGTGTTGACAATGCTTTCTTCTCTTGCCTGGGGACAATAGCCATATCTCTTAATACTCTTGGATTCCTTCATAATATTCATGAGTAATCTGAGAATATGAGTGCTCAAATGTTATATTGATTCTTGCTGCCCGGATGACCCCTTCCAAAGCTAAGGGATGGTATCACTTGGCTACAGACTCTTTCATGGCAACAGATTCCTAGACTATCCAGAAACATTTGGTGTCCTGATCTAGAATTCCGTGATCACTGTTCTGATGTCCTGATTGGTCTTATTACTCCTTGGAATCAGTTTACATCCTCAGTCTCATTTCATTTTCAGCCTCTTCTAGGCAGATAAAGTCACACTTAACCTCTGAGGACCAGAGAATCTTCTCTAGAACATAGGCTTCCTAAACTCAAGTACTGAGCTATCAGCTCAGAACTTACTTGGGTGTTTCTTAGAAACACAGCTTCCTGGAATCTTCTAGGTTTAGTAGGTATTCATAGGACCCATATATATTCTTGAAATCTCCCCAAGATTATTCAAATGTGCATCTAGATTTGAGAATCTATGTTCTAGAATATATTCACATTCCTCCTTAGAAAGTAAGTACCAAAATACAAAGTGAAGAAACTTAGGAATGAAAATTGTTTAACAGAATTTGCAAGTGTTGGTTTCCTACTGGCTTGATGCCCTGCATTTGTCCATAATGTCTGATAAAGGAAGGTCCCATGTACCTCACTCTGTGTCTCTTTTTTCAGTTACCAGGCACCTTAATGTGGAATGTGTATACTTCTGTCCTGCCTCTTAAATGGAAAGCCAAAGAAGGCAGAATAATGAGGTGGTTAAGAGCATGGGCTCTAAAGTCCTGATTGCCTGGGTTTAAATTTCTCTGTGTCTCAGTGGTGGTGTCTGTAAAATGGGAATAAAAATAATAGTATCTGCTTCAGGGAGTCTAGATAGAGAAGAGGACCAGTAGCTAAACCTTAAAGTATTTAATTTTAAAAGTCCAAAGAGAATGCCTTTGAGAGGGAGTAGCTAGTGAGATAGGAAGATAAACCAGGAGAGTGTATTGGCCTGGAATGGAAAGGAGGGAGTTTCAAGGATGAGGGAGTCAGTAATTGTGGCAGATCCTGCTGATAAAAAGATGACCTTACAGGGATATTGTGAGCATGAAATGTCAAGTGCTTATTTAGCATAGTGCCTGGCATATAGTAATTGCTTAATACATTTTAACTATTACAACTTTTATTATTAGCAATGACTGGTCCTTCCTGAACTCCTTAAATTGTCAATATTTTTCATTGGTATTTAGTTCAATACTGTAATTAATGCAGTTGAAAATTCTAGAAACTTTTTATTGGGGGTGCTTGTGTGGCTGAGTCAGTTAAGTGTCCAACTTCAGCTCAGGCCATGATCTCATGGCTTGTGAGTTCAAGCCCCCTATTGGGCTCCACGTGGACTGCGTACAAGCTGCTTTGGTTTCTCTCTTTGCCTCGCTCTCTGCCCCTCCCCCATTTGTGCTCTCTCTCTCTCTCAAAAATAAACTAAAAAAACTTTTTATTGAAACATGACATAACAGAAAAAGCACACATGTGAAATGTGTACAGCCCACTAAATCTTTACAAATGAACATACCCATAACCAGCATTCCAGATCAAAAAAAATTTTCTGTGTATTTCTTTTCTCAGAAGTGAGTCTATAAACTCTTCAAAAATAAAACTCTCTCATTCTCTCAAGCCTTCTATCTGCCAGAGCTCTTACACTAATAATTGTTATTTGTTGCACTCCCTGTTTATATCATTGTTCTCTGAAATGTAAGTTTACTGGAAGAGCTTGTGTGTTGGCTTTTCTGACAAAGAAGAACATGCTTTAAAATCTGTGATCATGGGGCGCCTAGGTGGCTCAGTCAGTTAAGCATCCAACTTCAGCTTAGGTCATGACCTCGTGGTTCGCAAGTTTGAACCCCACATCAGGCTCTGTGCTGACAGCTTAGAGCCTGGAGCCTGCTTCGGATTCTGTGTCTCCCTCTTTCTTTGCCTCCCCCTCACCGACTCTGTCTCTCTCTCAAAAACTAAATAAACACTAAAAAAATTCTGTGATCATGTTGTAAATTTAGAAGTGGGTGTAGTGCAAATGGCAGAAATGAATGATTTTAATGCAGCATTTTTTTGGCCATGTTGCACTTAAAGAATATTTTCTGTTGTCTACTAGCTTGTTTATCGCTATATACAACATATAGTGCCTGCTTGTGAAAGAGTATGTATTTCCAGTATCATTAATGAGATATTGGTATAGCTTATAATTTTTATTATGATGTTAATAAGCTGATGGTCATGTAGGCCAAATATCCAAATGCTATTTGTTATTTTCAGAAGGGGATCAGCAAAGGCTATTATGGCATAGATATGTAGGGAATCGTGTGTTTGTCTTAGAATTTAATTTGGCAGCACACTATTGGTTTCACTAAGGATTATGAAAATAAATTACTAATAACATCTAGTGTAACACTAGGAACTTGGATGACATTTAGTAAATTTTTCTTGATTGGTGGAGTGCCTGTTCTTTACAATCATGTGAAAATCATTCCTTATTTCTCTTAAAATAATTTTTCAATAATTACAGTAGACAGACATAGCTCTTGTTAGTGCCTATAAAGTGTTGATATTATTAGGAAAAGTATTTCTCATATACAGTAGTGATCTGGACTTTTTTAGGCTTGAGCCATTTCTGTGAGTGTTCTTTGTAATTGTAGACATTAACTGAACTTGGAACAATCAGATAGTTAGATACTACTAACTACTATCAGTAGTTTTACCTGTGGTAAGTATAGACTTCTGAGTTTTTAAGCAAATGAGTTGTTTGTTAGAAAACAGTTTGATAAAAGATCAAACAAAACCTTTTAAGTTTAATGTATCAAAAAAGAATGCTTCATAAGTATTTCTTTGACTCAGGAGACCTAACATTGTCTTACATTTGGTCATGAGTATCAAGGAAGTGGAAATCTTTAGTTTTTAAAGACAGAAAATATAACCTTATGTATTATTAGTTAGCTTTTGCTATGTAATGTCCAACCATAAAACCTCAAAAGAATATGACAATAAACATGTATTTCTTGTACATCTGCAAGGCTGAGCTGAGCCCAGTTGGGCACTTCTGCTAGTCTCACTTTGGCCCATTCATGCATCTGGCAGGTCATCCGGTAGTCTGATCTAGGTTGGGCTTTGCTGGGACCACTTTGCTCTAGCTGCTTCTCATCCTTCTTCTGGGACCAGCAGACTAGCCTGGACATGATGATACCAGAATAGCAAGAGTATGCCAGCCATTTGCACAAGTGCTTTTCGTGATTCTGCCTATATTCAAGTTTGCTTGGCCAACATCCCCATTGGACAAAACAAGTCACATGCCTGAGTCCACATTGGGTGCATACTGCAAAGTTATATGTAAGAGGGCATGGATTCCATAAGGGATGAAGAACTGGAACCACTGTTGCAATTTCCCATACCCTATAACTATCCCAATTAGCAGATCATAATTATTTGTCTTTTCTACCCTAATTGAGGGTAAAGACTTTCTCTCATTTAAAAAAAATCATAACTACGAGTTATTAAACCTACTGTGGGCTAAGTGCTTTGCTTAGTGCTTTATATATTAGCTATAATTCTCACAATTCTGTAGTCATATTTTCTCCATTTTAAAGATGAGAAAACTAGGCTTAGAGAAATTAAGTGAATTTCCAAAGTAGGATTTGGATCCAGATTCATTTGACTTCAAAGCCTATATCTTTTCCATTATAACACACTGTCCTCAATTCACTTATATATTCCCCACAGTGCTAAGCACTTATGTATCCTCCCCAAATGTTCTTGTATGTGTAGTATGTATAGTATTTGCAGAATTTGATTCTGACTATATTTTTATGGTTATTTGGAAAAATATTTCCTAGTTATTGGATATATTAGAATGTGTTTGGTTGGCAAGTAACAAAAAATAGTCAAAAGGCCTTAAACAACAAAATGACTCATGTAACTGGAATTCTAGCAGTTTTATTAGGTTAAGGGTTGGTTTAATTCAGCAGCTAAATAGATGTTATTTAGAGGCCCCACGTCTTTCTGTCTCTTCACTCTGTCTTTACATTGTCAGCTTCATCCTAAGGTTGGGTGTCATTCTGCTCAAAAAGTAGCTGCCACCAACTTACATGCTATATGTTTTCTCTTCCATATCCAAGATGGGGGTGTGGGGGATTATCAAAAACAGATAGGAGAGAGATTCTTCCAGACAGATTATGCTTCATCCCATAATACCTTCTTTTTTAAACTTGTTATTAAGAAAGCAAAGAGAGAGGGGCGCCTTTGGGTGGCTAAGTCGGTTAAGCATCCGACTTTCGCTTAGGTCATGATCTCGCGGTTCGTGGGTTCGGGCCCCGCGTCGGGCTCTGTGCTGACTGCCAGCTCAGAGCCTGGAGCCTGTTTCAGTCTGTGACTCCCTCTCTCTCTGACCCTCCCCTGCTCACGCTGTCTCTCTCTCTCCTAGAAATAAATAAAAGATTAAAAAAAAAAAAAAAAAGAAAGCAAAGAGAGAAATATCCTCATAATCAAACAGTTGAAGGAGCCTCTTTGTGCAGAAACTTTCAGTGCCTAGAAGATTGGAAATTTGGGGAATGAGTGGAATATAAGATTGTTGGGTAGGGATCTCAAGTGACAGTACTCTCTCGTCCAAAGAGTCAGCAAAAGAATTGCTTGGTGGATATTTTGGGGTCTCTCTTGCCTTTTCTACCATGGGGAAATTATGGTTTTTTTCTCCACTGTGCCAGTGAGAACAACTTAGCAATTACTTGGCCTGGTGAGGTGATTCATCTATCACCTCAGTCGGGCAGATACTTGGTACTGAAAGAAACACTCCAGGGGCACCTGGGTGGCTCAGTCAGTTAAGTGTCCAACTTTGGCTCAGGTCATAATCTCACGGTTTGTGAGTTCCAGCCCTGCATTAGGTTCTCTGCTGTTAGCTCAGAGCCCACTTCCTTTGGATCCTCTGTTCCCTACTCTCTGCCCTTCCTACTTGTGCTCTCTCTCTCAAAATAAAATAAACATTAGGAAAAAAAAAAAAAAAGGAAAAGAAACGCTTCTAGTTCATGAGGGAATAGATCAGTCCTCAGGCAGCTGAAAAGAACTTTTTATTCACATAGCCCTCATCCTCTTCTCACTCACCATTCCCACCCCCATCGTACACCTTCTTTCCTTTTAAAAGAATAGTTACTTTGAAAATTCCTTGCTTATGTGGGTTGATATGTGTTGTTACTGAGTTGTGTTCTTGTCAGACTTATAAGAAGCCTTATATAATCAGAGAGCTTACAATGAAAGGAAACTCTGTCAGTTCAGTGACCAAACTCATGCATTATTTATAAAAATGAGCAGCCAGACCCCGATTCCAGTTTCTTGGTGTGCAGTGATATTGCTATTAGTTGCGCCTGCTTCTTCTTTTTTGTTTCTTTCTGTGTGGCCCAGTACAGAGTATTCTCTTGGCCTTATTTACCTTGAGCCAGATGCGATATTGTCTGGTGCCTGCCTTGGGTTAACTTTGGCAGCATAGTCCTACCTAATTTTCAAGCGTGGGATGACTTTGGGGCGGCCTTTACTACCACATGATAGTTAAGAGAACACTCCAAATGTACCAACAATGATTGCCCCTGTGACCCAGGACTTCTAAAAGAATGATGAGGATAGGAAAAATGACAGGATATGAATTATCAACTGTAAGGGAAGAAAGAGACTCACTTTACACATAACATTTGGAGTGAATCTGCTGTAGGCTAGGGATTCTGCTAGGCTCTGGGCTTATCAAGATTAAAAAATGAACCTATTTCCCTATTTATTGCTATATAAGAAATAACCCTAAAACTCAGTGATTTAAAACAACCATTTTATTTCACTTATAATTTTGCAGGTCAGGAATTTGGAAGGGCTTTGCTGGGTCTCTGATGCTCATGTGTCAGCTAGAGGACCCACTTCGAAGATGCCTACTTCATTCACATGCCTGGTGCCACAGTGAATGAAGGTGCTTTGGCCCCTGTCTTCACTACATGGTATCTCATTCTCTGGCTCATCTCCATATGGCTTAAGCTTCCCATTGTTTGGTGATCTCAGGATAGTTAGACTTTTTATGTAGTGACTGGCGAGAGGTATAAGCCACCCAAGTGGAAACTGAAAGACTTCTAATGATGTACCTTTGAAAGTTTCAGAATGTCACTTAAGCTGCATTCTGTTGGTCAGATCTGATTCACAGGGAGGGGAATTATCAGACTCTACATCTCCACTGACCATTTTTATTCCACTGCAATATCTTTCAGGGACTCAGTGTTTAGTGACTGGGGTAGTAAGAAATTTCTTACTATGTCCTTCCTTCAAAGTGTTTTTTTTTTTTTTTTTTTTTTAATGTTTATTTTTGAAAGGGAGAGAGAGAAAAAGAAAGAGAATCCCAAGCAGGCTCCGCACTGTCACCGCAGGGCCTAATGCAGGGCTTGAATCCACAAACAGATTGTGACCTGAGCCAAAATTGGACACTGAACCAACTGAGACACCCAGGCACCCCAAAAGCTATTTTTAAATATCCAGCCATTATTCCATGCTGTTAACTCTTAGATATCCATATATTCTGTTGTTGTTACTCATTGTACTTCATTTTCTTTTCTTCTGTCATCTCCTGTTTTCCATTCGATTATGTTACTAGTATTTAAAATACAACGTAGCTGGGGCACCTGGGTGGCTCAGTCGGTTAAACATCGGACTTTGGCTCAGGTCATGATCTCACAGTTTGTGGGTTCGGACCCCACGTCGGGCTCTGTGCTGACAGCTAGCTCAGAGCCTGGAGCCTGCTTCAGATTCTGTATCTCCCTCTCTCTCTGACCCTCCCCTGCTCATGCTTTCTCTCTCTCTCTCTAAGAAATAAATTTAAAAAAAAATAAATAAATAAAATACAACATAGCTCTGTTAGGTCACTATTCAGTCTTACCATTTCTTATTGTTAGAATAATTATTCCTCCAAAAGAAACCACAGAATTAGTTTTTACATTTTCTCATCTCTTGAATTTTATCAGTTCCCAATCCTATTATTTGTCTGCTTCTCTTTTCTCCACATTCTTGCCATGATGTTATTCCATGCCTTGATCCCTACACAGACTTTGTGGCTGTTTTTCCTGTCTGTAGTCTTTCTTTGCTTCAGTTTGGTATATTAGTACTCAATCTATTAGGCATACTTTGCCTTTTTAAATATTTATTTATTTATTTATTTATAGTTTATTGTCAAGTTGGTTTGTATATAACACCCACTGCTCATCCCAATAAGTGCCCTCCTCCATGCCCATCACCCATTTCCCCCTCTGCCCCACCCCCATCAGCCCTCAGTTCTCAGTATTTAAGAATCTCTTATGATTTGCCTCCCTCCCTCTCCTTAACTTTTTTTTTCCTCTTCCCTCATGGTCCTCTGTTACATTTCTCCTGTTCCACATATGAGTGAAAACATACAGTATCTGTCCTTCTCTGCATTAGGCATACTTTGATAATGTGATGCTTCTGTTTTAAAACTTCTTTGTAGCATTCTAGACTCTATTTTATTTCAGAATACACAGCCCTCCCTTTAGTTAGGTGGATCTTCTGTTGTCTTCTACACATGCTGGCCTTGGATGTGCCTTCTAGGACCTGCGATGCCCTTATGTCTCGTCTCCTTCCCACTTTCCAAGTTATGTCAAATCCCAGGCTCTCTAATCGACCTGTCTCCTAAATAGGGTCAATGATAATGCTTTGTGTGACTGGGATCATCATATATGTTCAGGATGTGCATATAGTTGGTTTTTTTAGTGTAGACCCAGCTCTGAGAAAGCTGAATTAGCCCCAGTGGAAAGAGCCCAAGGTCAGAAATAGTATGAAATGTCACATCTCAGGTTCTTTCATAATCAGAAGTTTATTTCATTTATACTTGTAAAAATAGCTAAAAGCATTCCTATAAATACATGTTGGCATCTTTACTTTTGAAAAGGTACCTTTATTAAAGTTTTTTGGTTTGGTCATTTAGTAATAAAAAAATCTCTGAATAAATTGTGGTACATGTTTTCTGCCCTTATTTTTAGTAACTCCCTATGACATTTGAGAAACAAGAATTTGAGGTTGGCAGTCTAACCCACAAATAATAGAAGAGTTCATTTAGTTTACTGTATTCTTAAAGCAGTTTTCCCCTGACTTGCTAGCTTGTTTCTGGCTCATTTACTCATTCTAAAAATATTTATTGGCTCCTACTATGTATTTAGCACTATCCCAGGTATCAGGAATATAATAATGAAAAAAAATAATCTTTTCCCTCATGGAATTTACATCGTGGTCAGCAGAGGATGGGTAGAGGAGTTAGACTAGACAGGAAAACAAATTATAATATATACAGCTTAAGTGCTGTGGGGTTTGCAGTTTCAGTATATGGACAGGGAAGGTCTCACAGAAGAAGCAACAATTAAGGAATTAAGGTAACTAGCTGCATGAATATCTGGGGAAAGAGTGTTCTAGGAAATGGGAACAGTAAGGACAAAGACATGGAGGCAGAAATGTGCCTGGGATGGTTGAAGAACTCCAAGGAGGGTGATATGGCTGCAGAGGAGAAAGCGAAAAGGATGGTAGATGGGGGTCAGAGAGGAAATGCCGGGTCAGATCACATAGTCTTACAGACTATTGTAAGAACTTTAGCTTTACTCAGAATGGATTGTGAAGTCTTTGGGGGTTCTGAGTAGAGGTATAACATTATGTGACTTATCTTTTAAAAAGATCACTCTGGCTACTGTGAGGTAAATAGACTGAAAAGGAGGCAAGGGTGAAAGCAGGAAGACTAGTTAAGTGACTATTGCAATAGAGTCTGTACAAGAAATAAAGACTATGCAAAAAGGGTGAGAGATGATGCTAACTTAGACCAAAGTTGTGGTTATAGCAGTAGCCATGCTGCTGGTGATGCTGGATCTATTTTGAGAGCAAGTGAGGCTTTCCTGATGCATTGGGTGTGGGCTATGAGAAGATAAAGGGAGTCCAGGATAGCTCTGAGATTTTTGGTCAGAACACCTGAAGGATAGAGTTTCTTTTAAGGGAAATGGTGAAGACTGTAGGACGTACAAGATGAAAGATGATTGAGAGGTCAGTTTTTTTTTTAAGTTTATTTTTATTTATTTGTGAGAGATAGAGTAAGCAGGGGAGGGACAGAGAGAGAGGGAGACAGAATCCCAAGCCAGCTCTTAACTGTTAGTGCAGAGCCTGTTGTGGGGCTCGAACTCACGAACCATGAGATCATGACCTGAGCTGAAGTCAAGAGCTAGACGCTAAACCGACTGAGCCACCCAGGCACCCTGAGAGGTCAGTTTTGAACAGATTGAATTTGAAATATTTATTGAACGTCCAAGTGAAGATAACTTTATAGAGCACAGGGATTCCAAGGAGTACTCTGAGTGATACCTTACTTGTTTAGATCCTGTTTATCAACTTTTTTATTAGAAAACATTCCACTGATTTGGAAGGAGGCATTTTTCAACTGCTTATATTGCTTACTTCTTGAGTAATAATAATGAAAAAATTATTAAGTTGTCTTCCTCTCCTTCCCTTCCCTTCCCTTCCCTCCCCTTCCCTTCCCTTCCCTTCCCTCCCCTCCCCTCCCCTCCCCTCCCCTCCCCTCCCCTCCCCTCCCCTTCCTCTCTTTCTCCTCTTTCTTTTCTTTCTTTCACCTCTGTACCCAACATGGACCTCAAACTCATGACCCAATGATCAAGAGTTGCATGCTCCACTGATTGAGCCAGCCAAGCACCCCCTGGTTTTTTGTTTTTTACTATATATAGAGAGAGAGACGGGGCGGAGGGAGGGCAGAGAATTTAAGGTCTCTTTAGCTAAGAAGTGGAGCTGGAATTTGAATCAAGTTCTGGCTCAGTGTAATCCTGTGTTTACTAGACTTGGCTAGTTTACTTAGCTCCTTGGGCTTGGTTATTTTATTCACTACTGAATCTTCAGCAACTGGCACATAAAGGCATGCAATAAATACTAGTTGAGTGAATGGATAAGTGGATGAATGAATGAATACTGCTTCCCAACACTTGAATTTACGGCAGTTAGTCTGTTTGCCACAAAGACCTTTGCCTTTTTCAAGGTTGTTTTGGCCATACATTTGACGAATCTTTTCTCAGTATTGGTAGTGATAGGATAGCTGGAGGATTTAGAAAAGTGCTGTAGGGATTTCTGGCTAATCTTTCTCCCGATCCTCTCTGTGACTGTGAGACTAGCGTCCTCTCCACGACTGTGAGACTAATGTGGCAATTGAATTCATAGAGCTCTTTTTGAGTTTAGGCTAAACCAGTTTCTAATAGAAGTTTTGACAAGTGTACTTTTCTTAATTTGATAAGTGGTGTCATTCACAGGTGTTCTCTGCAGGCACTTGAGAGCTGTTCCTACTTTGGATACTGTAACAGGAATGCAAAGACAGTGGAAGGAGGGTGGTTTCCCAATATGCCTCTCATACATTCCTGGTACTCAAGCGCATTTCAGCATTCCTACACCTGATACGTCATCACTCTCTGCACTTTCTGTGTTTACTTGTTCTTTATGTTGGTCTTTTCTTGTTATCATGGTCACCATTATTTGCTTATATGGTAAATTCTTAGATCAATGATTTCCAAACTGAATCATAAGCATTTCTTTCCATAACATGCTCATTTTAGCACATTTCACCTTCCTGTAGTAATTGCTTATGTTTGTTTGTTTATTTATTTATTTTTGATTATGTTTATTTTCTACTTAACAAATAATTACTAAGCAGACACTTTGTGTCAAGGGCCAATTTAGCTGAACTTCGAAAAAGAGAAACTGGTTTATGAAGGTGGCAGAATAATCATCTAAAAACCTTCTGGTATGTGGCATAAGTACATGCTTCATAAATGTTAAAGAAATAGTAAAAGTATTAATATAGTGCTTAGATTTTCTATCTTAGTTGATAGTTCTCTTTCCCTTCATCCCTGACCTTTCCCACTTGCTATATTTTATCAATCACCATGTCCTGTCTACTTTATCTTCTTACTGTCTTGAATCCATTCACTTTACACCAGTTCCTTCTGCTGTCATCTTGCAATAACATAACTAGTCTTATCAGTCTTCTTCCTCACCTAAAATCCATACTGTCCATGTTGCCAGACAAGTGGTCCTCCTACAAATCTGTTTTTTACCCATCTTAACTATTTTTAAGTTCAATAGAATGAGGGACGCCTGGGTGGCTTAGTCGGTTAAGCGTCCGACTTTCGCTTAGGTCATGATCTTGCGGTTCGTGGGTCCTAGCCCCGCGTCGGGCTCTGTGCTGACTGCCAGCTCAGAGCCTGGAGCCTGTTTCAGTCTGTGACTCCCTCTCTCTCTGACCCTCCCCTGCTCATACTGTCTCTCTCTCTCTCTCTCTTCTAGAAATAAATAAAAATATTAAAAAAAAAAGTTCAATAGAATGAAATATGTTTACATTTTCCATCTTCTACTTTTTCATTTTCTACTTTCTATGTCTAAGATTTTGACTGCTCCAGATACCTCATAGAAGTGGACTCATATAGCATTTGTCTTTTTGTGACAGGCTTATTTCACTTAGCATAATGTCCTAAAGGTTCATCCATGTTGCAACGTATGATGGGATTTCCTTTTTAAGGATGAAAAATATTCTATTGTAAATGTATACCACATTTTACTTACCCTTTCATCCCATTGATGGACATAAACACAGTGTTTAATACAAATCTAATTTGCTTCTCTCTTTATAAATCCTTCTAATGGCTCCTCATTGCCCTCAGGGCCAAGTCAGAACATCTAATCCTACTACTGCTTGTCTGTGTAGCCTTACTGCTCACTTCTCCGACCTCTTTGCTCCTGTCTTAATTATGCACCACAGTTATATTAACCTTTTCCAGTTCCACAAGTGGGGTATGACCCTTTCCACCTCTGAGCCTCTGTACTAGCTCTTTCCTCTGCCTATAATGCAACCTCTCCATCTCCCATTGGTCCAGCCAACTCCTACTTAGCCTTCAGAATCCAGCTTATAGGGGCGCCTGGGTGGCTAAGTCAGTTAAAGCATCAGACTTCAGCTCAGGTCATAACCTCTCAGTTCATGAGTTCGAGCCCCATGTCAGGCTCTGTGCTGATGACTCAGAGCCTGGAGCCTGCGTCAGATTCTGTGTCTCCCTCTCTTTCTGCCCCTCCCCTGTTCGTGCTCTGTCTCTCTTGCTCTCAAAAATAAATAAAACTTAAAAAAAAAAAAAAAGAATCCAGCTTATATATATTATTTTCTCTCAGAAGCCTTTTCTGATCTCATAAGGTTAGGTTCCTCTCCTATATGCTTCCATATTACAATAGTACTTATCATTGATTTTTATTCACTGTTTTCATATGTAGATTATAAATTCCTTAAGGGCAAGGACCATTTTGTTTATATTGATATCAGTGATTCCTAGCATAGTGCCTGACAAATGGTAGCTGCTTATTGTGTTTGTTGATTGAATGAATAAATGAATAATCAGTGGCATTTTCTGGCTCAAAACCTTCAGTGATTTCTTCACGGATTACAGTATAGTTAGTTTAATGTTCGCTTATTTATTTTTGAGAGAGAGGAGAGGGCAGAGAGAGAGAGTGAGAGAGAGAGAATCCCAACCAGGCCCTGTATCATCCATGCAGAGCCCGAAGTGGGGCTTGAACCCACAAACTGTGAGATCATGACCCCAGCCAAAACCAAGAGTCAGATGCTTAACTGAGCCACCCAGGTGCCCCTACAGTGTAGTTTTATAACCTTAGTTGTTTACCAGAATTGCTTAGGAGCTTTTTAGAAAGTGCAGATGCCAGAACCCCACACAAGACCCACTGAATTAAAGTCTCGGGGGAGGCCTTGGCATCTGTATTTAAAAATAAGTTAATATAATCCACAGTAGGGGTGCCTGGATAGCTCAGTCAGTTAAGCGTCTGACTCTTGGTTTCAGTTCAGGTCATGGTCTTGCAGTTTTGTGAGTTCAAGCCCTGCATTGGGATTCTGAGTCCTGTCAGTGCAGAGCCTGCTTGGGATTCTCTATCTCTCCTCTCTTCTCTGCCCCTGCCTGGCTCATGTACTCTCTCTTTCTTTTTTTCTCTTTGTCTTTCTCTCCTCCCCTCACAAACTAAAAAAATAAATTTTATATATAAAAAAATAATTTCGTAGGTTTTTCTGTTATACAGCTAGGGTTAAAACATGGAATTCAGGATAAACTCCTAGCTTGGTATCCTAGTCCTCTGTGCTGTAGCATCATTTTGCCTTTTTTCTGCTAGGTCTCCTCTTCTTTAATGAGTACTCTGTTATTCAAACAAATTGGTTTTCATGTGTTTACTAAACACAGTCTATGTTTTTTTTGCCTCCTTATTCATAGTTCTTTATCCTGGGATGTACTCTTTCCCTTTATCCTGTAGAAATCTTCTCTCCCTTCAAACCTTGGCTCAAAGTCCACTTATTTCTTCATAAAACCTTTTCTGACTCTTTCTTTGCCATTGCTTGCTCCCCTCTCCTCACCAAATTTGGTCATAATGTTCCCCTCCACTGATCTTCTTTGCCTGTACAGTTTGTGTGTGTGTGTGTGTGTGTGTGTGTGTGTGTCTTTGTGTCTGTGTGTCTGTGTACCTCCCTTATTACACATTCTGCTGTGTATTGAAGATATTTTTGCTTTGGTTTCTCTATGTAAATGTAAGCTTCCAGAGTAGAAGGAACCCAGGCTTTGGGGTCAAAAGGCTTGGGTAAAACTTCAGGCTCCACTATTACTAGTCCAATAACTAGTAAATTATTTAAATTCTCTAGGCTTGATTTCCTCATTTATTAAAAAAAGGTAATAAGAATGTTTCAAGATGTTACAAGGTTCAAATGAGATGAAAGCGCCTTATAAAACCAATTAGTTGCTGGTTCTTATAGGGAGTATTTTACTCATCTGTATAGCTCTGATTTCCCAGCAGTACCTTGTATTAGAAGACACTTTATAGATATTGACTGAATGATTGGGAGGAAAAGGAAGCACATTTTATGCCATCTAAAAAGTGAAGTGGAGGTAAATTTCTTTTAAAAATTTCTTTGAGGGGAGCCTGGGTGGCTCATTTGGTTAAGCATCAGACTCTTGATTTTGGCTCAGGTCATGATTTCTCAGGTTTGTGAGTTCAAGCCCCCATCAGACTCTGCACCAACTCGGAGCTGACATTGCAGAGCCTGCTTGGGTTCTCTCTCTTTGTCCCTCCCCAACTTAATGTGTACATGCCTGCACTTGCACACACACACACACACATAAACACACATACTCTCTCTCTCTCAAAATAAATAAACTTTAAAATTCTTTTATTTAGGGTCAGCTGGGTGACTCAGTAGGTTAAGCGTTCCACTCAGGTCATAATCTCATGGTTTGTGGGTTTGAGCCCTGCCTCGAGCTCCCTGCTGTCGGTTCAGAGCTTTGGATCCTCTGTTCCCCTCTTTTTCTTCCCCTCCCATGCCTGCATGTACTCTCACTAATAAACATTAAATCAGTAAACATTAAAAATTTTTTCCTTTATTTTTTGAGAGAGAGAGAGAGGGTGCAAGTAAGAGATGGGAGGGAGGGAGGGAGAAGAGGGGCTCATCTGAAGCAGGGCTTGAGTTTACCAGATATGTGAAATCATGACCTGAGCTGAAGTCAGACGCTTAACTGACTGAGCCACCCAGGGGCCCCCTAAAATTTTTTTTAAAATAGATTTTTAAAATGTATTTTAGAGCTTATATGAATGGCTGGAACTCTTGCCTCATGAATACTTTTACATTGATCAATTATAAGACCTCTTGCATAGTCATCCTTTGACTGTAACTAATTTGCTCAACAACTTATTTTCCATCCAGATTAGCTAGTCAGTCAAACATGTATTTCTGGTACACCTAGAAAGAACAGAACTGAGCCCTGGACTTTTAGAAATACAAATAAATCAATAGACATATTACCTGATAAGTCAGCTGAAGTTTGGGATAAGAAAATATTTCATCTTTTTAAACCAATAATTTATTGTAGTTGGCAGTATCAAGGACACTTTATTATTTATGACATTTAAAAATAAGTTTTTTTCTGATTATAAAATCAGATATCTCATTAAAGAAACAGTATTTCTTGAATGTTCAGTGTTACATGTATTTTCTTTTTTCATCCTTATATCAACCTTCTGAGATACACTATTACTGTTATTTTATGTAAGAAGAAACTGAGACTCAATGAGATTAAATAATACTTGGAAAGCAGTTCTCCCACTTTTTACCTACTTAGCTCAATTTTTAAATCTTAGTTTAAATTTTTACTTCACTAGAGTGACTTTTCCTAATGACCTCCCACTGCTTGTGAGTTGGCTTCTTATTTTCTTTGATAGCACTCTTTCCTTTTTCATTGTAGTGCATCTTATAACGTAATTCTTTTATATGAATGTTTGTTTATTGTCCCTCTCTTTCCCCTATATCACTTCCATAAGGACAGGGACCTTTTCTGGTTTGTTTACTACTAGCAAGAAGCAGGTCATTGAAGAGATAAGAGTTGGGTTAGAAGAATTAGTTGGGCTTCTTCAGGCACTGCCTTCCTATCAAGCTAGGAAAGCTAAAGACAATGTTGTTAGATGTTGGGAGGCTAGAGTGTTAGCCAGAGGGCACCATAGTTCAGGAGGACAGTTGTGTTTAGTGTGGTTCTTATTCTCTTCACTACCTGTTTCTCTTGATGAAGCTAATATGGGCTGCTCTGGCCACTTACAAGGATGTTATAGAAGGAAAATGCATAATGTGGGGCTAGAACAGATTGCCTTTCAGATCTGTTCTGTCATATTGTTATTCTGTAGGCTTGGTCATTGTTTTCCCTATAAATATGCACTTTTGAAAAAATGTTTTATCCATCATGGCAAGTGAGATAAATAAGAACAGTGTAATGTATATATTCTGATACTAACTTATCCTGTACATAAGGTCCTCAAAATACTTTTCTGAGAATACCTAAAAGGTAAGGAGGCATTCATGAAGATCAGATAGAAGAACATTAAAATTTTAGGAAATACAGAGAGACTAGATCATGCAAGGCCTTAGGCCATGGTAAGGATTTTGAAATTTATTTTAAATACAGCAGAAAACTATTGAAGGATTTTAGACAGGAGAGTACTATGATACAATTTTCATTCTAAAAATATTAGTTTGGCTACTCTAGAGAGAATAGATTGTTGAGGGACCAGAGTGAGGGCAAGGAGAATAAAAGGAGAAATTTATATTAGAGATTATGTGAGAGATGTGGGTGGTTTGAACTGGGGTAGTATCCATGAAAATGTTTAAAGATCTGTCTTGGAAGTAGAAGCATAAAATCCTAGTTGTGACTTTGATAAGGAGAATGAGAGGGCCCCCTGGGTGGCTCAGTCAGTTGGGCGGCGGACTTCAGCTTAAGTCATGATCTCACAGCTCGTGAGTTCGAGCCCTGCTTTGGGGTCTGGGCTGACAGCTCGGAGCCTGGAGCCTGCTTCAGATTCTGTGTCTCCTCTCTCTCTACCCCTCCCCCGCTCACGCTCTGTCTCAAAAAAAAATAATTAAAAAATTAAAATACAAAAGGAGAATGAAAAATGAAATGGTGCACAGTTTCTAGGTAGGTGGTAGTGCTGTTTACTGAAATTGGAGAGTACAGCTGGAATACTTCTCCCTCTGTTGTGCATATATTACATGTATTGACCTGAAAACTTTTTTTTTTTTTTAACATAATGCTGTTATCAGCATAGTGTCTTCACTATAGAAGACCAGGCTCAGTCTTTGTCTTAGCCCATCTTAAGGCCCTTTCTTGGGCAAGACTTTCCTGGTTTAACCTCTAAATACTGAGGTACCTGATGAAAGCTGACTCATGGAGAATGAGGAAGGAATCCCTGTATTCATTCAACAAGTATTTATGGGGGCCTACTTTACCAGACACTGATCTAGGCATGCTATTGAACCTATTTTCAATGAACTCATGAAATGAAGTGTCAGGATCTTCTGAATTTATTTGGAAAGGGTTTCAGAATTCAGTGCTATGCTCATTCTCTGCTTCTAGTCATTGAGATTTTTTTTTTTTTTTTTTACAATTCAGAATCCTCCAAACTCTTCTGAATGGTATCATATCCAGATCTGTTGCTTTGCTTAAATTAAGAGTTGGCCCTAGACTAGTGTTAGCTGCTTCCCAGAGAGTCCCAGTAGCTGAAAGAGGAAAGATAATTTTGAGCAAATTGGCAAAATAAATCTAAGCTTAATTCACTGAAGATTAACCATCTGATTTTTCTCATTCTCTCATTAAAGAGGGGACATCATTCTGGCATTTGAGATGGTTTGAAATCAAGGAAGAGAAAAGGCCCTCCTATCATGTTTTAGGATACAGATACTTATGTATACACCAGACCTCAGATCTGTTTTTTTCTGCAGTAGATCTAGAACTAGCTGGGCCATCCTTCCCCACCTCTTCCTTTGATAATTGCTAGTAGTCTTCATGAATTTCTATGTGAGGTATTTAGTTACCTATTTGACTCTTAGCCTTTGGAGATTTCTGCTTGCACTTGGAGAGGCTATTGGGCTGGGAAGCTGTCTTCCACATAACAAGTTGTAAATCTTTCCTCCCTTTCTATCCCTCTACCTACCATTTGCCACTAGAAGATGCCATTTGAGCTTTAGTTTGCTTCCTTTAACTTTTGCTTGATTTATTCCTTATTCTGAGGCCAAGTGGTATGCTAATATGGGCAGAGTAGGTAGAAGAAATGATTGATTCATGTGAGGATGGAGTTCCTTTGATATAAATCACCTTTATTAGAAACTAAACTTCTTTTTGTTTCTATTTTCATTTTGTCCACTGTCAAGCCCCTATTCCTCAGATCTGGTGGGAAGGCAGGGTATGTTTGTCTTCCTTAATGTATTGCATTGTTCACCCTGACTGAGCCCAATCACCAGGTCAATGTCAAAAGATTCCTATGTGGATCTGCAGAGTGTAGAGTTGTAGTAGATGTGGGGTGGCAAGATGGAGAAAAGAATGATGTTAAGTATAAATACAATAGCCTTATAGATTTGGGGATAGAAAAGCAGACTAGATGGAGTGGTCAGGAGCCCTGGCCTGATCTGAAATGTCTGAAACTATTGATTACAAGTAGAGCTTCACAGGGTAAAGGGAACAGTCTTCTTATTTTTTAACATTTATTTTTGAGAGAGAGAGAGAGAGACAGAGTGTGAGCAGGGAAAGGGCAGAGAAAGAGACGCACACACAGAATCTGAAGCAGGCTCCAGGCTCTGCACTGTCGGCATAGAGCCTGACACAGGGCTCGAACTCACAAGCTGTGAGATCATGACCTGAGCTGAAGTCTACCACCCAACCAACTGAGCTACCCAGGTGCCCCTACAGATTTACCTTCTAATGTTTACTTTATTTAAACTTACTTGATTTTGATTATGAGATGTTTGTTGGAAGAGTTAAAAATCTGTGGGGAAAGCTTAATCATACTTTTTTTTTTTTAACTTTTTAAATTTATTTCTGAGACAGAGAGAGTGAGAGTGTGAGCAGGAGAGGGTCAGAGAGAGAAGGAGACACAGAATCTGAAACAGGCTCCAGGCTCTGAGCTGGCAGTCAGCACAGAACCTGATGCGGGGTTCGAACCCACGAACCGTGAGATCATGACTTGAGCCGAAGTCGGATGCTTAACCGACTGAGCCACCCAGGCACCCCTAATCATACTTTTTTTTAATCTTGTGGGGAAAACATTCATTTTGATGTTAATAGTAGCTTACATGCTTAGAAAAACACTTGTACTATTTCAGGCATGTTAAACAAACATGTTCTTTAAGCAGTGAATGGGTTCATACTAAGTGTCTATGGGAAGTGTGAAGGAAGAGGGGGAGATATCTTTATGGATTCTTCTACTTAGCTTTCAGTTGCTGATAAAATAAATATCTTCTATAATTTCCAAAAGGAGGTCTTAGTTAAATTTTTAAAGTCCATGTCATTTTGACCACTTTAAGGAGTTTGCCAATAGGGTGATAAAAATATCCTCAGCATTTCATATCTGAGTGGCCAAATGTACTGTTTTATATTTCACTTTATATCCAGTGCTACCATAGTATCTGCCAGATAGTAGGCATTATTAAATATTTATTTTGGGTGGTATTTATCAGAAAAATTCTCTAAAAGCACATTTCCCTTTTGATCTTAAATTACATTAATGACTAAGTTGGTATGGCTTCCAATGAGAGAGAACTTAAAACCTGCCTCCATTTATTTAAATATACTTAATCATTCATTTGTTCTTTCACACTTCACTGGATACTGGGCTTACAAAGTTGAGAAGGACCTGGTCCCTGCCATTAAGGTTATAGTACAATGGGATAAGCAATAGTAGAAATACGTACAGGGGGATAAATGGCACAAAGTATAGAATGGGGTATTAGGAAATGCTTTCCAAAAAAAAAGACTCGAATTAGGTTTAGAAGGATGAATAAGAATTAACAAAGCTATGAAAATAAAGAGAAGTATTCTGCGCAGTAGATAAGCATATATGCAGGTAGAGAGAATGAAACATTTAAATATTCTGAAACAGTTTTTAGGTTCCCTTTCCCTTTGGGTCAGTTCATTACTACTGACTGCTTCAGTCAGGCAGCCCTGGTGGATCTCCTGAACGGTGGCAAGCTCAGGCCTTGGCAGATGTGGGGATATATGCTTGTAGTGGCTGCGGAACCTCGAGCTGAGAACAGGAGCCTCCTTTGGAGCATAAGCCTCCCACGGGGCGCTCTTGGGATGCCTGTCCTGAAATTACCCAGGGCACTAACAAAGCTTTCTTTTCTTCTTTAAACCAAGCCAGCAGGATGGGATGTCTGCTAGCCTTTGTGTTTGAAGCTGACCAAAAGACATACAGTGGCCAGCACAATGGCATTGTTGGGCTTCAGTGAAAACTAGGTCGTGGCCCAGGCCCTCATCTGTAGAGGGCTCATCCAAAGAACAGAGGTTTGACAAGTCACTGATTTGGCCGATACTGATTTGACACTGATACTGATTTCTGATGTGTTTCTGACTTACTGATGGCACCTAAGATTATAGGATCTCTTCCCATTGCTTCTCTGAACAGCTGGATTTGGAATCTTTGAGTTGCCTTTGGCTCTTTTCCCTCAGCTCTCATATTTACCACTCGGTTTCTATATCCTTTAGATTCTATCTCTGCATACTCTAACTCTAGCCCACCTTTTCATGCCTACAATAATAGCATTCCAAGTCGGGCATTTGGTCACCTCTCATCTGTACTGTTGCAGTACCCTCCAAACCTTCCTCTAGTTCCTCCTCTATCCTGCTGTCAGCATGATCTTTCTAAAAATCTAGTTTTGGGCATGTATTATTTTCCTAGGGCTGCCATAACAAAGCACCACACAATGTGGGTGGCTTATAACAACAGAAATGTATTTTTTTACAGTTCTGAAGGTTGGAAATCCAAAATCAAAGTGTTGGCAGGTCCATGCTGTCTCTCTGAAAGCTCTAAGGAAAGATCCTTCCTTGCCTCTTCCTAGCTTCTGGTGGTGTCTCTTGGCTTACAGATGTGTAACTCTTATCATTCATATCTTTCTTTGCCTCCCTTATTTCATTGTATTTCCCCTATGTCTATGTCTCTTTTCCTCTTTTTACATAGATACCAATCCTATTTGGTATGGGTCTACCCTACTCCAGTATGACCCCATCTTTATTCGATTCTGTCTGCAGAGACCCTATTTCCCAATAAGGTCACATTCACAGGTGCCAGAGGTTAGGACTTGAGCATATCTTTTGGGGAGACATAGTTCAACATATAACATATCATAGTATACCTTTACCTATAAACCTTTAGTACTGCCATGGTCTGACAAATTAATTATAGACGTTTTCATGGTGTTCCAGAGCTTATCTGAAAATATTGTATGTTTATAATAATAAATATAATAACAACAGCAATAGACAACAACTGACATATACTGAGAACTTTCTTTGACCTTGTTCTAAGCATTTTACACATCAACTCATTGAATCTTCATAATTCTATATGTTTGGTACTAATCTTTTCTGTTGTTGTCAATAGATACTACTTGTATGCCCATTTTATAGATGAGTATTAAAGAAATTGAATGACCAACCCAGGGTCACACAGCTTGTCAGAAGTTAGATTCAATCCTAAGCAGTCGTTATAACTCTGTAGTCTGTGGGCTTTACCACTATACTGTACCACCCCTTTACTTTTTAGTTTCATCTCTTCTCTCTACTTAAACCTTATTTAGGAAAAAGAAAAGGAATAACTACCAATCTCTGTACTTTATGTGTTCATTTTGTACAGAAATGTCTGTCTTATTCCTAGTCCTGCATATGGGCTTCCATGAAATGAAACTGAATCCTCAACAATGAGGATTTCAGGCCTGGGTGAGAGAAGGGTATTCCAGGTAAAAGGACCAGCAATGTGTACAAATGAGCAAGTAAGCAGAGGTCAGGCCTTTATAAGCAAGAGTGAAAGGCTTCTTATGCCATGCTAAGTAAGGGTTGTAGGTTTTATCCTAAGAGAAGTAGGGCATCCTTGAATAATTTTAACAGAGATTGGCTTTAGGTTGGTATTTCAGAAGGATTATTTGTGGTGTGTTGTGGAGAAAGGATTGGAATGAGGGCTAAGTCTGTTCAAGATACAGGAAAGAGACAAGAAGATTAGTCAGAAAGCCAGTGGAATAACCCAGGGGACAGATTATGAAGATAAGATCTTGACAGTGGGGAGAATGAGTTGTGTACTATGAACTGAGCCCTGTGCTAGGCATACTTTGTATACCTTATTCCTTTTAATTACTCCCTGCCTTTGATTAAACACCAGGCCCTGTTGCTTCTACCTTTATGATGTCTCCAGATATTAACCTCCTTTCCATTCTTGCTGTCATTGTCCTATTCAGACCTTTGTTACTTCTTCCCACTTAGATGATTCCAGAGCCTCCTAACTGTTCTCCTGGCTTCAACTCCTGACTTTCCCACACAGTTTTTATATTACTGTTAAAATGATATTTCTGTATAGGATACATGATGTTATTGTCCTGGGTGAAAAAAATTGTTGGTTATCATCTCAACTGGGCTGTGAACTAGGCTAGACTGGACTGTGAACTAAGAGCAGAGACTGGCCCCACTTAGGTTTGTGTTTTCACATAATAGGTGTTCAGTGTTTGTGTAGGTGGATGGATAAGGAGATGGATAGATCTTCCTCAGGACAGCCCTGCCAATTAAGTGGTAGCAAATGATCTGTGGTAGTTAGATGGCAGTATATTTATCTGCCTTGGGTGAGTGCCCTAGCTCCAGGCCAGTGGGTAGATTTTTCAAAAAGGAGTAATAATTCTTACAGTTGATATTTTATTCAGAGCCTCTGGATATACCTTTGAACCAATATTTAGAGATAAGCTTTTGTACACTTATAATTCAACGTTTAAAAAAAAGTAACCCTTTTGTCTTCTGACTGATTATGATTGGGTGAGGTTACTATAGCTGACTAAAATCAGCAAGAATTGGGAACAGGAGCCCTGGGTGTAGTGAGTGTTACCTTAAGGAGAGGTTAAGTGCTGCTCGATAATATTCTCTATGTGGGTATGGTTATGTGTCTATCTGATCTGTGTCTGAACTAGTACCATGAGAGCCTAAGCATTTTACACATCAACTCATTGAATCTTTATAGCTCTATATGTTCAGTACTAATCTTTTTTGTTGTTGTCAATAGATACTATTCGGATGCCCATTTTATAGATGAGTATTAAAGAAATTGAATGAGAGCCTATGAGGATATATGGGAAGAACCATATTCTCAGCCTACACAACTCCCAGCTATCTTTTAGGATCCAACTCAGATGTTACCTCCTCTCTGAAATTTTCCAAAATCAGGGAGAGTCAGTTTCTATTTTCATACCTCAAGTATTTACCTCTGTTAAAGGGTTATTGGTATTATTTACTTACATCTGTGTCTTTCACTGGACTTCTTTAAGGTATAAACTGTTATTCATCTTTATATACTGACATTTACTATGTGTAATGCACTCTTCTAATCACTGGGGAAAATAATGCTGATGAAAACTGGTAGGTTCTTACTGTCATGTGGAGGTGACAGGAAGTGGAGAAGTGCTCAATAAATGATGCAGAAGTAACTTTAATTGATATTCCTGAGTGGAGAACTGAGTGTCCACTAATCTGACCCATTGGTGATTTTTATGGTATCGACATATGATTTTTTGCATATATAATATTACTAGTCTCCAACACACATTTATTTATTGACTGCTTTTATGAAAAGAATCTTTAATGAAATCATGTATCAAACACAAATGAAATGGAAGAAACTCTGTTATAATATTTTATTAGACCTGGAGGAAGAAAGGCAGTTTTGGTATAAAGTTGGGGAACCATCACTAAGAGGTACCAAAGTACCTATGACACTTGGCTGGCTGATACGATAGTTTTCTGAACTTGAAATTTTAAAAGAACAACAATAAAAAATGTAAACTCTATTTAGTAGGTTATTTAAATCCAATACCAATGCCTTAGGTGGTTTTGTAGAGCCGCTCAAGGGAGTGGTCTGGAACAAAACAAAACAAAGCAGGTGTTATCCCCATCCTGGGAAGCTGAACGTGCTGGTGCAGTTGCTTTTGCCTCTGCTTCCCACAGAGGGATTTGTTCAGAGAACACACCACCTGAGCCAGCACTGGGAGTTGCTTATGGGGAGGTGAATGTTCCAACTAATGGGCACACAGTGTGTGAAGCAACTTAGAAATCTTCCTTGTTGGCAGATCTCAAACTTCTTTACTTACACATGCAGAGGTCTTGAGACATTTCAAAGTTGTGGTTTCTGAAGGCCCAGAGGCTTATCGGCCCCCTCTAAAAATATTCACCAAAAGCAGGCAAGAGGAACAGGTTGTAACAATAAACTGCCTTTAATTTCCTTCTCTGGTCCTGGTTTGTGCTTCTTCCATCTTGGCTGGAAAAACCGTAGCCTACTAATGGTGTGATTTCTCACCTTTTCTCACCTTTCTCTTCTGTTCTCCACCCTCTGCCTTGGTCTGTGGATTTCTCAGGTCTTCAGAGACTGTTGAAAAGAGTAAATGTGTGTTTTTCTGAACCAGAATCAAGAGTCCTGGCTTAGTCTGGTGGAGAGAGAATACAGATACGGCCTTTTCTTCATAGTCTTTTCTGTCTGACCCTCAGTTAGGAAACCTTGGTGGCTCCTGAAGTCAGGCCTTCTATGTCACACTGTCACCATATCAAAGAAGTGAACCACAATATTTTCAGACTGTTTTGACTCTCAGAACTGAAGAAATTTGTGTGATTAGATGTCCACTTCATTGTCCCCGTGTAGCTTGGAGTTTTCAAGTTCAGTTTCTTTTTAGCAAATAGGCTCCTCAAATATGAACTGTGGACAGATTCAACTAGAGTAAAGAGAGTGCTAATGCTGACATTATGTCTCATTTTGAGATTTCCACGATGGGTAATGAAGCAGAATTAAGCAGATTGACAGGTTTCACTTTTGAGAAGTTAGGTATATTTTTAGCCTCTCTTTCTGGCGGAGCCAGCCTGATCCACCTCATCCAAGGATCTGAAGTGCTGCATTCTGCTGCCCCCAAGTGGCTCTTCCTGGTGCTTATGTTACCACATCACAAAATCTCAGATTATATGGCACTTAAACTTTTTTCTAAGCACTTACATATATTTATATTAGATTCTCATAATAATATTGTGAGTTATATGGATCAGGAATTACCATATCTATTTTATAGGTGGGAAAACTGAAGGATATCCTCATTAGCTGATTTGTCCAAAGGTAAATAGTTGTTAAGAGGAAGAATTGGACTAAAATTCAGATCTCTTGCCTGCTATCCCATTAGATTCCTTAGTCTTTTGAAAATTCAGTATCACCCCACCCCCAAAAAATAGATATTAAGAGCTTAATTTTAGGCTTGGAGGAATTTTCCCTCTTTCTCTCTTGGAAGGAGAAGGGAGATAATACATCATGTAAGGTTTGAATAAATTCATTACCTAATTGGCAAAAAACCTTGAGCTTTTGTTCTGTATGAGGCTCTTTGACTCAGATACTATGGCTTCTAACTCTAATGTAAGGCAGTAGTAAAGAACATGGACTCTGGGCCAGATTATCTGGGTTTGAACAATAGATCTTAACCTCTAAATGCCTTTTATAAAATGAGAATAATAATACACTTAACTCATAGGGTTATGTGCAGATTAAAGGAGATAATTAATGTAAAGTTCTTAGACTAGTTCCTGGCACAAAGTAAACACTATATAAATAAATATTAATTGAATGTATTGTTGTTTTGTTGTTATTGTTACTCTTACTAGAATCTCTTTATAAAGAGGTTTATTTGTTCTTTTAAAAAAGAAAAGAGCAAAGCAGCCCTTTATGGGTATGTAGAAATGATGAACAGCCAAATTTATTGAAAGAGTACATCGTCACAGTTTCTCCACAGCCTTATCTTCCTACTCACTCCTCAGTTCACTGTGGTCTTCTCTGGTCTTAACCAACTGCTCTGGCCATAGTTGCCAATGACTTATTAGTTGCAAGTTCAGTGGACACTTTTCATGCTCACCAAACTTGATCTGTAGAGCATTTGATACATTTTGGTCATTTCCACCTTGGAATGTTCTCCTTCTTTGGCTTCTGTGGTAACATTCTTGTTTGGTTCTTCTTCCTCTGCCTCATCCTTTAAATGTTACCATTCCTTAGGATTCTGTTAATTTTGCACCTTTTTTGTTAACCCCAGGACAATTTCATACATCCCTTGGCGTCAGTACTACTTCAGCTCAAGGTTAACTGCCTCTTAAATGTTAGTCTCTAGCTCAGACTTTGTTCCTAAACTTTAAGCTGATTCTCTGTAGGGCATCTCCACCTTGGCTATCCCACAAGCCCTTAAATTCAACATGTCCTAGCTAAATTCAATTATCTTTTAACCTTGCTTCTTCTCCTAAAAACCTGCCCTTCTATTTTGTGGATATTTAACAATGGCATCCAGGGACCAGTAACCCAGGATCAACCTAGAGCTTATTGTTGCCTTCATCCCCCCCATCCAGACAGCCATCAAGTTTTTGTTTGTTTGTTTGTTTGACTCTGCCATCTAAAAATATGTCTTGAATCTGGCTCTGTTTAAGTGCTTCTGCTATTGCCTTAACTGAGGCACCCTTCTTTCACCAGGGGTGATTATTGTAATAATTGCCTATTTATCCTTCTCCATATTCTCCATCTAATCCACCAATCATACCATTGCTTAAATAATCTATTCTTTAAAAAGCAAATATGGGGGCACCTGGGTGGCTCATTCAGTTGAGCATTTGACCCAGATCTTGATCTCATCATTAGTGAGTCTGAGCCCCTTACTGGGCTCTCTGTGTTGACCGTGCAGAGCCTGCTTGGCATTCTCTTTCCCTCTCTTTCTGCCCCCTATTCCACTCATGTGCTTTCTCTCTCTCTCTCTCTCTCTCTCTCTGTCTCTCTCTCTCTCTCTCTCTCTCAAAATAAATAAACTTTTGAAAAAGTAATAAAAAATAGGGGTGCCTAGGTGGCTCAGTCAATTGAGCATCTGACTTCAGCTCAGGTCATGATCTCATGGTTTGTGAGTTCGAGCTCCACATCAGGCTCTGTGCTGACAGTTTGGAGCCTGGAGCTCGCTTCAGATTCTGTGTCTCCCTGTCTCTGTCCCTCCCCTGTTTGTGCTCTGTCTCAAAATAAACATTAAAAAATAGTTTTTAAATAATTTTAAAAAAAGCAAACGAACATTTCCCTCTTCTGCCTAAAAGGCTTATTTTGTTCCCAATAGACAGGATAAAGTCCATATATCTAAGCAAAGCATATTGGCCTCACCTATTTCTACTATTCATGCACTCTAGCCATATTGAGCACATTAGTTTCCGTGCACCATGCACTTAACCTATAACTTTGCATATGTTGCTCTCTCTGTATGTATTGTCTTTCTTTCCTGCTCCCCCAGGTCATCCTTTTGGCTCATTTCCTCTGTACAACTTCCTCTGACATGCCCAGATTGACTTTGTAACTTTATCCACTCATAGTGCTGTTGTACCTGTACAAAGCAATATTTTAGCATTTTACCACATGATATAGTTTATCTATACCTTAATAGGTAGATGATTTCTTCAAAGGAAGGGGTCTTTTTTTTTTTTTTAATTTTTTTTTTTATGTTTTATTTATTTCTAGGAGAGAGAGAGAGAGAGACAGCATGAGCAGGGGAGGGTCAGAGAGAGAGGGAGTCACAGACTGAAACAGGCTCCAGGCTCTGAGCTGGCAGTCAGCACAGAGCCCGACGCGGGGCTCGAACCCACGAACCGCAAGATCATGACCTAAGCGAAAGTCGGACGCTTAACCGACTAAGCCACCCAGGCGCCCCAGGAAGGGGTCTTTATGTGCATCACCTACTATAGTGCCTGGATGCAGAATAAACCCTCAGTAACTTAAAAAATAAAAATAAACAGGGGCGCCTGGGTGGCTTAGTCGGTTGAGCGTCCGACTTTCGCTTAGGTCATGATCTCGCGGTTCGTGGGTTCGAGCCCTGCGTCGGGCTCTGTGCTGACTGCCAGCTCAGAGCCTGGAGCCTGTTTCTGAGTCTGTGTCTCCCTCTCTCTCTGACCCTCCCCTGCTCATGCTGTCTCTCTCTCTCCTAGAAATAAATTAAAAAAATAAAAAATAAAAAAAAATAAAAAATAAAAATAAAAAAACCTAGAGTCTCTGTCTTCTAGGTGTTTATTCTGTAATGGTTTTACCACCAACCTAAACATTCTGACAAATGGTGGCTGGGTTTTCCTTCTGTTTTGCAGTATATCAACTCTGGAAACCTGGAACAGTTACTAGATAGTAACCTGCATTTGCCCTGGACTGTGAGGGTGAAACTGGCCTATGACATAGCAGTGGGCCTCAGCTACCTTCACTTCAAAGGCATTTTTCATCGGGACCTCACATCTAAGGTATGAAGGCTTTTCTTGCACAAGTCTTTGAGACACTGTCTTCCATTACGAAGAAATGTTAAAAAAAAAAATCATTAATGATCTTTGAAATAATGGAGATCTCTTATAGATGTAACATTCAGTAACAGAGAATACAACTTACTACTCTGTATAGCTTGTCCTTAGAAAGCCAATCTTTCAGCAGGATTGAGTGTTGAGTGCTGAGACAGGCAACACTTAGGAACCTTAATGCTTGACTTCAGTCTGAATGTATGTTGCAGGAGCAGTTGGCCTGAGGAGGGTTAAGAGATTCTTGCCCTATAGGAGTGACAACAGTTAAGGCAAGTTCGGAACCTATGCCTTAGTGTTTTTTCTTATGGTCTCCAGGAAGTAGCTCTTACCTGAGAACAGGCATTCACTGGTTTTGTCATTTGAGGGCCATAATGTATTGACCCATTTTCTATCTGTGTGATTGAGTTTCTGCCCTTCTGCCAGTTCTTCTCTGGCGTCAGCTAGTCTCTTACTTTCCAAATTGCTATGTGACTAGGTTAGAAAAGAGTTGCTTTTAGAGGATGTTGGCCATGCTACACGGCAGGCATCTCAGGCCCAGGACACCACCATAACAAGGCTTATATAAACAGTACAGTTTGATCATTGATGGGGGAACTGTAAATCATCTAATATGATTTCTCTGCAAGAGCGATTTAAAGTCTTCTACGGAGGTTTAGAGTTTTGTACTTGCCCAAGAATAGCTGTCATTTCATTCTCCACCCTCAACACCTCCATACACACACACACAGACATGTGTATACATACTCCTGTACCCCTTCTGTCATGAATAAGGGGTAAGAGAGCTTGTTATAAGAAACAGTTTGCAAAGGAGCAAAAGCAAGCTGTACTCTCAGAGCCAATAAGGCCTAGAGCAGTAAGTCGCTGGCTCCCTCTCACTACAGTGGTTCTGGTGTTCCAAACAGCAATACTACCCCTGAGGGGCCCTGGCCATTGGTTTATAAACTACTATAGAGAAAACTGCTTTGAGGAGGTGAGTGTAGGGCCCCTGGGTGTGGCAGGGATGTTTGTAATCAGCTGCACTATTACTGAAGTAGCATTAAGACTGGCAAGTGGAATCCACAGACCAACTGAGGCCTAGTTATGAGGAGTCCTTTACCTTTTTTGGCAGCTGTAAGATGGGTTGGAACCTGGGAAGTGTCATCTTATCCCTTTGTTAGCCTTCTCTCCTTCCCTGGAGTGTGTTAGAAAATCAAGACTAAGAAAACTGCACTTGTTCTAGGTAAATGGGTAGGGTTCCGTAGCAAGACACTGCCTTAGGTTGATAGCCTTCTCTCACCTCAAGCATGCAGCCAGAATCAAGTCTTTGCTTCCTACTGAGAGAGCATCATTTCTCCCGAGGTGGAGGGAGATCCTGATGAGTTATCTAGGTAGATATTTCCCCCACACCTATATGAGTGTCTCTTATGCTTGGCCCATGGGTAAAGGAATATTAGAAAAGGACAATTTTTGACCTAGCGGTACTTATAGTCTTTTGGGAAATAACTAAACAACAGCTCACAGCATTTAATAATTGAATGTTCAGCTTCAGACCGTAGGCTTTGGGAAAAGAAAGATTACTAGGCTCGTGTAGCTAGGCTTTCTAGAGCAAAGCTCCCTCAACAAGTTCCTAAGAGCTGATCATATTCCCTTCTTTGCCTCCAAAGCACTTTGCCCCATCGTGCTAGTGGCCAAGTGTAGTTCTGTTTGGGCTTGTCATGTCGTATTGTAAAAATGACTAACCTCTTTGGACCTATAGGTCCATTTCCTAATAGGGAGTGAGTATTCCCTTGAGAAGAGAAATTAGGAACCTATAAGAACTCTCTGTGTCTCTGGGCTGTGATTTCTTGGGTCTGAACTATAAGGAGGTATTTAGGGTACTTCCATGTTGTGAGAAAAAAGGACTTTGCAACCTGGAGACAGGTTGGGAAGTGCACGGTAGAGAACCTCAAATTCAAGAAAAACAAATGGGGACACCAGGTGGCTCAGTTAGTTAAATGTCCAACTCTTGATTTTGGTTCAGGTCATGATCTCATGGTTCATGCAACTGAGCCCAGCATGGAGCTCTGTGCTGACAGTGTGGAGCCTGCTTGGGATTCTCTCGCACCTCTCTCTCTGCCCCTTCCCTGCTAGTACTCTCTCTCTCTTTCAAAATAAATAAACATTAAAAAATTTTTTAAATAAAAAACTCAATTTATGAGCTCCATCAAGAAGTGGCAATCACAACACAAAGGTTTTTACCAGCAGCTCTAGGATAACTAGTACTACACATGAGGTTTGGCTTGTAGGAGCAGCCAAGAGCAGTTTGCTTCTGCTTAATACCATTACTACTTAGGTTACCCCCAAGAGTGTGAATTATGAATTGTTCCTCTATTCTTGGTTGTAGGGTTTTTGGTTTTGGTTTTTCACTGACTCCAAAGAAGCCACTCTGGGGGCACCTGGGTGGCTCAGTCGGTTAAGTGTCCGACTTTGGCTCAGGTCATGATCTCACGGTTCGTGGGTTCGAGCCCCGCATCAGGCTCTGTGCTGACAGCGAGCTCAGAGCCTGAAGCCCGTTTTGGATTGTGTGTGTCCCTCTCTCTCTGACTCTTCCCTGTTCACAGTGACTTTCTCTCTCTCAGAAATAAATAAAACGTTAAAAAAAAATTAAACAACAACAACAACAAAGAAGCCACTCTGGTGATTCCACCAGAATGGAAAGCCTATTCAACTATGGTCTTAGGCTATATCACACAAGTAGGAGCAGAAAATGACAGTTTTCAGAGACTTAAGACAGTAGGAATCAGGAACAAAGTTGAATGCTGGAGATACAGAGTCTGTTAGGGCACCCTGTAGTAGGGTGTTTTTGTTGTTTTTTTTTTTAATATAATGAAAAACACCAACAACTTTTGGGAACCATTCATACTGTGCTATTAGAAGACCTAGTATTGGATACATAGACATTACTGGAACCCAATCTTTATCATCCATGGGCTCTTGGTCTTGTTGGGGAGACAGGTATGTGAAGATTATTACATAAGAGCTGTGGTGAAGATATGGGATCACAGGGTGGGATAGAGGGCAAGGGATGGGACACATTACAGTAAACCAGATAATCTTCTAGGAGACTTAGACTGTAGCAACCTCTGGGCATTTAGGAGGGCAGTTCAGTCTCTGTTCTCCCTGTGCTGTGAAAAGAACCTCTGAACCTTTGTTGAGATGGAGAATCAATACTTTCCTGTCTAACTGGGTTAATGGAGTGAATTTGTGTGAGGAGGAATTTGTGTGAGGGGAAATTGGTGATGGCACATGAAAGCCATGTTGTTGTTGCAGAAATAGCTGTAGCTTGGAGCTATTATTAACAAAAGGACTTGGCATTTCCTCACTCAGTGCCAATACTGACTGTGCAGCTCTTCTAGGAGACCTCAGGAACTGCTCTCAGGTGTCTACTTCAGTTCTGAAGGATTTGTGTTGGCTTCCAGAAATGCATTCATGCCCACCTTTTTTGAGTCTCTTGCCAGCTCAGTCCCCACAATGGAGAGCTGAATGTATGATTGTTGTATGCCTTTGACACATGTGAAAAGAAACCCAATTGTTTTGATTATCTGCCCAAACTTTCATATAACAAACTTTTCCTAAGCCCTTTCTGTGTCTCTTTTAAGTTTTGAGACACAGAGATGAATGGGATCATTCACTGTCTTTGAAGAGGCAAACACAGAAGTCTCTCTGCTGTAGTGTGATGAATTTTAATAGGGGCGAGGACAGAGGAATGGGAGCTAGGCAGCAGCAGTGTGTGGGCTCCTTTTTGAACCTGAAAAGGTCAACCCTTACCTCAGCGAAGTTTGTCTGAGCCTTTCTTATGTTGTATGCTGCTCACTCTAGGCAAGGATACTCTTTTTCCCCCCAAATTTGTATTTGAAGTCTAGTTAGATAACATACAGTGTAATATTGGTTTCAGGGGTAGAATTTAGTGATTCATTACTTACATATAAAACCCAGTTCTCATCATAACAAGTGCCTTCTTTAGTACCCATCACTCATTTAGCTCACCCCCACCTGCCTCCCTCCATCAACGCTCAGTATGTTCTCTATCATTGAGTCTCTTATGGTTTGTTTCTTTCTTTCCCCCCTTCCTATATGTTCATGTTTTGTTTCTTAAATTACATATGTGAGTGAAATCATATGGTATTTGTCTTTCTCTGAGTGATGTATTTAACTTAGCATAATACACTGTAGCTCTAAACATGTCATTGCAAATAGCAAAATTTTCATTCTTTTTGATGGCTGAGTAATATTCCACACACACACCATATCTTTATCAATTCATCAGTCAGTGGGCATTTGGGGTCTTTCCATAGTTTGGCTATTGTTGATAATGCTGCTATAAACATTTGGGTGCATGTACCCCTTCGAATCTGTATTTTTGGATCCTTTGAGTAAATATCTAGTAGTGCAATTGCTGGGTCATAGGGTAGTTCTATTTTTAACTTTTTGTGGAACATTTATACTGTTTTCCACAGCTGTACCAGTTTGCATTCCTACCAACAGTGTAAGAGGATTCCCTTTTCTCAGCATCCTCATGAACATCTGTTGTTTACTGTGTTGTTAATTTTATAGGCGAGGATACTTTTGAATAAAGAAGTCTTCATCCTCTATGTAATGGATCTTGCACCTCACACAGCCTGAGAATTGGTCTGGCTTCTTCAGAACCCCACCCACAGTGGTCTAAGTTTATATTTTGTGCTCTCTTGACACATAGTCTATTCTGGGGCCATGTCCAAGTTGTATGATAAATGCAAGCATTGTACTAGATGCCCTTGAATCCAAGGGTTGCATTTGAGGTAGGGGCTGCAGTCACAAATGAAAGGGTCTTATGGTATTGCACACAGTGTTTCCTTCTCCATGGACCAGACAACTCTCTTAAGACTACATTGCTTCTGTCATGGCCTTGCCGTCCCCAAGGGAAAGCTTTTCAGCCTCTTTTTCTGGGGAGGGCAGGATCATTATGTGAGAACCTTTTAGAATCAGGACACCTGGGTCTTTACCACTTAAGAGTTGTAAGCTTCATTTTTATCCCTTTATATGTAAAACTCTTAGATCTGTCCATCTGACAATGTTATTTTGAAGAACCATTACGATTATGTTTGTGAAAAATGTTTTGTAATTCCTAGGGTACCATACAGACAGAAGTAGGCAATCTTTCCCTTATCCTAGGGGCTAGGTAGTATTCTCTGAGCCACCTTCCTCTTACGACATTACTGCTTTCCTGAAGCTTATAGTGTATAGCCATGGGAAGGAACTATACACTTTCATTAAAACATAGCAGATGCTATGGTTACAGAAATGGCAATGCATACGATACTTTGATAAGGGGGTATTTAACCCAACTTGAGGGTACAGAGCGGGCTCCTCGGAAGAGAAAATACAATACCTGAGCTGAATCTTTAAAATTGAATTCTACTGGGGCGCCTGGGTGGCTTAGTCGGTTAAGCGTCCGACTTTCGCTTAGGTCATGATCTCGCAGTTCGTGGGTTCGAGCCCCGCGTCGGGCTCTGTGCTGACTGCCAGCTCAGAGCCTGGAGCCTGTTTCAGCCTGTGACTCCCTCTCTCTCTGACCCTCCCCTGCTCATGCTGTCTGTCTCTCTCTCTCTCCTAAAAATAAATAAAACATTAAAAAAAAATTAAAAATAAAATAAAATAAAATAAAATTGAATTCTACTTATGAATAAGTAGTGTGTGTGTGTGTGTGTGTGTGTGTGTGTGAACATGCGTGTGGTGGGGCTAATATTCCAGAGCAGAGCAGACAAAGGGAAGTACATAAACAAAGGTATAGTGGCATGAAAAGTATGATGGGCAGACTGGGAGGTAGGAGTTGTAGGGAATGAGTTGAAAAGAGGGGACTCTGATCATATACTATCTAACTTGGACTTAATATTTTAGATAGGAAATGAAGAAAACCACTGTCTGCTGTTTTAAAGTAACAGCTTTTTTTTTGAGATATACTTCACATAAAATAAAATTTACCCTCTCAAAGTATGTATTTCAGTGGTTTTTTAGTACATTCAGCCATCACCACTATCTAACTTCAGAACTTTTCCCCATCCAAAATGAAAGCCCCAGACTCTATTCCCCTCTCCCTTCAGCCCTGGGTAACCACTAATCCATTTTCATTTCTATGGATTTGCTTATTCTGGGCATTTAATATAAATGGAATCACACAGTATGTCATTGATGGCTTTTAAACAGGGTAGTAACACAGATTTACATTTCACTAAAGTCATGCTGGCAGGAATGAGGAAGGTGGATTATGGAGATCAAGCCTGGACTAAGCCATAGACATCAGTGAGAAGAGCAGTGCAGTATTTCGGGGAGGGAATAAGGAGGACCTGAACTAACAGAAGGGTAGGGGGATGAAGAGGGAGGTACAGATTTGAAAAATATTTAGAAGCTAAATTAGTTGAAGTAAGAGTAAAAAATCTAGGGTGAATCCCAGGTTGCTAGCTTAGCTAGCTTTAGCTTTTGAGGGGAAAAAGCGAGTTCAGGTTTCATGTATGGAATTCAATATGAGTAATCTAGGAGATGTCCAGAAATAGACAGGTTATGCCAATCTGAAGCTTGAGGATAAAGGTCAGGTCTGAGGATATACATTTGGGAGTTAGCACAAATGGAGCCTGAGAGATGTAGGCCCAAGACACAATGTTGAGAGCCTCAGATGGGAAGAAGTGCCTGTACTGGAGCCTGCACAGTAGCCAAAGGTAGAGAAGGAAACCCAGGGCTGTGGTGTCACAGAAGCCAGGAGAGAAGAATCAAAAGGGAACAGGAATAGCCTCTAACTAGCCTCTAACAGCTAGTCTATTAGCTTCAGGACCACAACTATTTATTCTCTGCACGCCCAGTATTAATAATTCCTAAATTATATATATAAGTGTTGAAAGAATCAACAATGCCAAGAGCAGAAAGATAAAGGTAATATAAGGACTAATTTTTGTCTATTGAGTTTAAAGCCCTAGCAGTCGTGTGAGAACTTACAGCAGAAACCCCTGAGGAATGAGGGGGGAGATAAGAAGATAAAAACGGCAAGTGTTGCCAGCCAAACCTCACTAGCCTAGACCCCATTATGGGCAGGCTCAGATTTTGGAAAATCCCACCAGGGCTAATCCATCAGGGTTCCTCCTCATTTGCCTTATCTCCTCAGATACAGACTCCTAAAAAGTATCCCATCTTTGTCTTTGGCTCCGATGCCCAGCTATTGGCTGTGAGAAACTTGAAGAGGGTCAGTGGTCACCCTCCAGACCAGAGGCAAACTGGGTAGCGTTGCCTCCTATTGTGGGGCCCTGATCATTTCTGCCTTAGCCATCTCTCAGCTGTTCAGAGAAGCTACTGTGAAGTCACGTACTCCTACATGGATGATTTGCAGTGAGTGGACAGTAAATGTCCATGAATGTGAAGATGGAGCAGAAACCACAGAGCTTTGACAAAGGCAGTGCACTGTGGCCATGTTCTGTTCCTTATCTCCTGCTCCCAGATTGAATTTACAGGGCAGTTTCTGAGGGCTATAAAGCAAATAGAAAGTAGGACTTTAGACTGAGCCTTGGAGACAGGTGAATGGAATTGTGGATGAAATAGGAGGAGGGGAGAAAAATAGGTGACAGATCTGAGCTGCCACTGCCTCATTACCCTGTGCCCTATAGCCTGGGCATTGGCTGTTTAATAGGCAAGCTGGCCTAGGGCCCATCTTCTCATGGTCATAGTCAGGGGGTAGGGGGTGCTGAGCCAGAGAACTTGATGGGAAAGTCAAAGCCAGGACAAGTACAAGGATGGTCCTGCTTGGAAGCCAGAAATGATGCATATCTACTGGGACCCAGGGTAGATGTGATGAAATCACAGGCTCCCTCCAGTTCAGGGAGACTAGCATGATAATGTCAAGGCCAAAATAAGGGGGTGACTGGTACCTGAGGTAGAGAGTAAGCAGGAGGTGACTTGGCAACTGCATGCCGAACCTTGATGAGGAGGGAGGGTAGGTTTGGGTCAAATAGGGTCTTACTGGCTCCAGAAATGTCCCTGAGCCAAGGATCCTTACTCTCTCCTGCCTTTGGAGGAAGAAGGTGGTGTGAGGTGCCTCCTGAGCAAGTAGTGCAGGGTTATTTTGAAAGTAGCTGTTTGGGGAGAGTGGGTTGCTGCTTTGTGTTTGTTTACAAGTCATTTGTGTTCATCCTTTCTCTGGGGACAGTAGTGTTTGTTTGGTGAACGCATCCTGAGCTTCTCTCATGAGCTGAATGCTATGGGAGAGGGCCTGAACCAGACAGAACCTGCTCTCTGTTAGACTGTAAGAGGAAGTGGCAGAGAGGAGGAGTTAAAGGAGCTGAGAAGAGAGAGAGTAGTTAGAGCTCAGAGGATAGGGTGGAAAGGTCACTTACCTTAAAACATAAAATCTGAAGTGAAAAGGAAAGTTGAGAGAACATTCCAAATGGAAAGGAGTAGTAGAAGCAAAGACAAAGGCTTGAAGGGGCTGTTCAGGTTTCACAGGTCAGGCTTGTCTGTGACAAGTTTAGATGGAGATGTGTGCATAGGAGCAGTGGGGGTGGGGAGGGGTAGGCCAGTTGGTTAGAGCCAGATCATAGAATTTTAATGCCACAGACGAGGTTGGTTGTGACCCTCTGGGCAGCGAAAGGTGTGCGGGCCTGGGTGGTTGTCCTACACTTAGATTACTTTGGGTCTCTGCATTCTGAGGAAAAGAGGGTGGGAGGCAGGGGCCTGATAGTTCGTCTTCCTCCACTACATTGTAAGCTCCAAGAGGACAAAGATATCTGTTTATTGAGGTATCTCTGGCACTTAGAACCATGCCTACTATATAAAAAGTAAAGATAAATATTTGTTTGAAGCATGTGAATCTTATGGCAGCCACCCAAGATCCAGGCCTAACTCATTTCACATGGCTGACAGCATCCCCAGGTCTGACCACTGGGGTCAGCCTGAGTGTAGTTTCACCAAGGAGAAGCCAAGGTGCCCTGTGGCAGGGAGGGGTGGTGGTAACTCTATGGCTGGCTGGTCCCCCTTCTGAGCCACATTGTCTTCTTCTTTGGGAACCCTAGAACTGCCTGATAAAGAGGGATGAGAATGGTTACTCTGCAGTGGTAGCTGACTTTGGCCTGGCTGAGAAGATTCCTGATGTCAGGTGGGTAGCCCTAATAGGTACTGGGGTCACAGAAGAGACTGAAGCAAAGGGAAAACTCCAGCTTCCTCCCCAGAGGCCAGAACTTGGTTACAGTTCAATCTCAGCTCCCTAAATTTGGTCAGTCTTAAGTCTGTGTCCATTCTTCAGGGAGAGGAATTCCCAATGGTCAGATATCCCAGTGCACCAGCCAGTGGCAAACTCATTTTCCATATAATCTCTCCCCTTACCCCCACCCCACAGCATGGGGAATGAGAAGCTAGCTGTGGTGGGCTCACCCTTCTGGATGGCACCTGAGGTTCTCCGAGATGAGCCCTACAATGAAAAGGTGAGTCTGGGGACCCCAGGGCCTGGTTCTTCTTAGAATCCACTCTTAGCAGAAAAGTGTCCAGGATCACCCTGTATGTTCACGGTAAGGATCTACATCCTGCTCAGAGCAGGGTTGGTACTTGGCAGCTGCCCAGTAAGTGAACTGAATGAAACATAAGGCTTGGGCCTGGGCTGGTGGACCTGAGGGGCAGAGACTCTACCTCTCACCCCACTGAGAAGAAAACTGAGGTCTTACTATCCACCAGGCGGACGTGTTCTCTTATGGTATCATCCTCTGTGAGATCATCGCCCGCATCCAAGCTGATCCGGACTATCTTCCTCGCACAGAGGTGAGCTGCAGGCATAGGGGAGAGTGCCACTGGGATGGGGCTGGTTTTGAGGCTATGGAACTGTTGTTCCTGCGGGGGGAGTTGCTGCAACTGTGTGGTTACTTCTTTGGGGGCAATTCTCAGCCTCTCCTAAGCATGGTAGGATGGGTGGAGGGATTAATGACCAGTCTACCAATGTCCCCTCCCCACCATACCCATCCACAGAACTTCGGGCTAGACTATGATGCTTTCCAGCATATGGTGGGAGACTGTCCCCCAGACTTTCTGCAGCTCACCTTCAACTGCTGTAACGTGAGTGTCTCCCTCCCCCCCCCCCCCCCCCCCCCACCCCAGCTTTGGTCAGGGACTGGCTGAACCGCTTTCACCTGGTTAGGACTGTAGGGACAGACTGCTCATTAAGATTCATGAGGAGCCTCATTTTCACTGATGAGTGGCAGTGCCCATTTCTGCTCCCCCAGGCCTAACAGACTGTCCAGAGCTGTGGACCAAGAAAAGGAACTCTGCCTTGTATTGTAGTCTTCAGCCTGCAGGGTAGACTCACCACCTCTTGCTTTGGATACGGATAGAGCTCTGGTCAGGTTTCGATTGCACTTTGGGTCCAGCGGGTCTTAAGGCCTATGGGAAGAATTTTTATTAGCCCTTATTTTATATAGCTCTGGGGCTGGACCTACCTGTTATGACCAAGGGGTAGCTGGGCTTTGTCCAGGTAGTTCCCAGAAACATGTTAGCAGCAGAACTCAAGAATAGAACAAACTAATGTTAAGCATACTCTTTTGGAGGGCTCTGTGCCCAACAAGGGGATAAGACACATATAGAAAGGGTGCTGATAGGGGAGGATATTAGACAATAGCATCTCCCCTAACCTTAGCTCTGGGAATCACCCTCATGATCTGGGACCATCAGAAAAGATCTTAGTTACACATCTGAATCTTAAAAGATGCCAGAAACAGACTCAAAAGCCATCCTTGGGGTGGAAAAAAGGAGGGCAGGGCTAATGGTTGGTGTGGATGACCACAGATGGACCCCAAACTGCGCCCATCCTTTGTGGAGATTGGGAAGACCTTGGAGGAAATTCTGAGCCATCTACAGGAAGAAGAGCTGGAGACAGACAGGAAGCTACAGCCCACAGCCAAGGGTAAGAGATTAGACCATAGTGTTTCACCTGATCCCAAGGGAAGAAATTAGGATGCGGGGCCTTCCTCTCTAAGGCTGATTGCAGGATCTCATGTCCAGAAGAAAGGCAGAGGGGCAGGGAATGATGGAAGAAGCACTGGACTCTTGAGTTATGACCTGGCATACTGCCTCTTTTCTCATTGTTGAAACACTTTGTGGCAGAAGGTGCTGCTTCTGTTTGTCACGACTGCTATGAGTAACCCTGACTTGACTGTTTTTCAGGACTCTTGGACAAAGGACCTGGTGTAAAGAGACTGAGCTCATTGGATGACAAAATCCCTCCCAAGTCCCCACGCCCAAGACGTACTATCTGGCTGTCTCGAAGCCAGTCAGACATCTTTTCTCGTAAGCCCCCACGTACAGTAAACGTTTTGGACCCCTACTACCGGCCACAACGAGGTGGTGCTGTCCGCACCCCCAAAATCAACCCTTTCAGTGCTCGCCAGGACCTCAAGGGAGGCAAGATCAAGTTCTTTGACCTGCCCAGCAAGTCTGTCATCTCCCTGGTATTTGACCTGGATGCACCAGGGCCTGGAACTCTGCCTCTGGCTGATTGGCAGGAGCCCTTGGCACCACCTGCTCGCCGGTGGCGTTCTTTGCCTGGTTCACCAGAGTTCTTGCATCAAGCCTGTCCGTTTGTGGGCCGAGAAGAATCACTATCTGATGGGCCCCCACCACGCCTCAGTAGTCTCAAGTACAGAGTGAGAGAGATCCCGCCATTCCGAGCATCTGCCCTACCACCTGTTCCGGCCCATGAAGCCATGGACTGCTCCAGTCCTCAGGAAGAAAATGGTTTTGGGCCCAGGTCCCAGGGGGCCAGTCCATGCCTTGCAGGTGTCTCTGAGGAGATGGAGGTAGAAGAAGAAAGGCCACGAGGCTTGGCTCCAGTCCCTTTTTCTGTCTCAGGCATAGGAGGCCTGAAAACCCGGGGAGAACAGGATGGGTGAGGGGGTTAGTCCCACCTCACCTTGGGGGTGAACCTTCAGTTGATGCCACTGGGCCCCCTTGTGCATAGCCTTGACTCTTCCCTGTGGCCTACAGAGCAGGCTGGCTCGGCCAAGCCAAGCTCAATCTGGGGGCTCCAAGTGCCTAATTGCTGTGCATGAGAGGGGAGAGAGCAGTGAAAGGCCTTCCTACTTTGGGCCAACAGCTGATATCAAGCTTCTGAAAATCCAGCAAGGAGGTCTGGCTCCCACCCGACTCCCAATGTACTTCCCCAGACAGGACCAGAGGACTCCCCTAGTTCTAGTTTGAGCTGGCAGGCAACTATTACCCCAGGTTCTTCTCCCACTCCAGGTCTGTCTTTTGCCCTTTCCTGGGCATATAAGCTACTGGATGGAACTTGGAGCTGACCAGGAAGCCATAAACAGCATGGCTATTTCTCAGACCTGAAGACTGGGAAGCTTCTTGCCAGTACGTCTAAGACACTTGAAAAATTGCTGTTTGCACTTACTGCACAGTCAGACCACATCACTACATTTCTATGCAAGGGGAGGGTGAGGCAGCGTGGTGGTCATGGCTCTTAGCTAACCTATTCAAAGATCTTTTCCAGTTGATTAATCTATTTTCATATTTATGAAGGAGTCTTAATGTTCTGCCCCATAAAACTTTCAACCTTGTGGTTGGGAGTGGGGCTGGCTTTGTAGGCCCCAGGGCCTGCTCTATGTATTTGTCAACATGTGATACACCCAGTTGGTTAAATGGTTTATACATGGACTGATTTTCTTCCCTTCCTGCTATGGCTGGAGCTATGGGAACAGTCAAGTCCTTAAAGAGCCGTGATAAAAAATAACCAAAGATGAAGCTGGTCAAATATTTTCATAACTTGTTTCTGTTGATTTTTTGGTAATATTTTTTCCCAAGACACTTTCAGATTTAAAAATAAATAAAGTCGGTGTTACAGGTGCTGGTCAGCCTTCTTATGTGTACCCTTGTTCTTCAGCCTCTGGGGTAAAGAAGGTTCCAGGACTGATGCAGCAGTATCTCTGCCAAGACCCCCTCCCCCACAACTCTGTAGAAGTTGGAAGTAGGACAGTCACAGGCTAGAGGGACCCAGACACTTGCATTCCACTCTCAGTTCTCGACCTGGGCCCTGAGCACTAGGCAGCAGTTGTGTCAGCTGCTGCCCCAAGCTAGCTTCATTTTCTGGTTGTGGGCTTTGGAGGAACGGGAGAACTGGCTCTTGGCCACCGTGAGGGGTACAGCTTTGCCACTCAGGTATACCTTGTTGTGGCATTCAGGCAGCCAGGGCCCAGAGCTACAGATCTGGGGTCCTTGGCTCACTCCCACATAGGCCATTACATAACCTGTCATAAAAGCATCAAAACCAGCCCGATGCAACCCATCCCCAGCCACTGGGTGAGGACTAGCTTGACCTCCTGGTGCTTCTGAGGTAACCACATCAGCTGTTTCCAGCCCTGGTGCTTTGAGTCCCATCTCCAAGTCATTTTTGTGACCTTGCTCCAAGCCAGGCTGCCTCTTAGTCTCATCCTCGGCCACTTCCTGCTCAATTTCCTCAGCCTTGAGGGCATCCCCACAGACCTGCTTCATGGGAGGGCCGCCCTCATTTTCCTCAGAGGTCTGTTTCCCAGGCAGTCCCGACAAAGCCCTCCGCCGTTTTTCCCTGCGTCGCCGCCGTCGCCGCTTGTCCTCCACCACAGCCTCATCAGTGTCAATGATAAGGTCAATATCGTGGGACCGAGGACACTGTGGTCCCAGGGGGCACCAGCCATAGGCCTAGAGATAGGAAAGAGGCTTAGACAGGGATTCCACATCAGAACCTCCCCTCTCCCAGGAAACGGGTGGGTGCTCTCACCGAAAAGTTGTCACAGATGCTGGTGGAATAAGGACGGTGGGTTGCAGGGGGCATGCAGCAGCGGTAGTCAATATGGGCCCTCATGCTAGTAGGATAGCTGCAGAACTCCAGGGTAAGGTGTGGGCTGCCAGCTGCCCGCTGCTTCCCATTTTCCCGCTCACTGCAACAGCGCAAGAGGGTATTGGTCCACTAGCGTATAAACTCCATGGGAATAGGGTTTTTTTTGTCTGTTTTGCTCACTGCTGAATCCTCAGCACCTAAAACAGTGCCTTGCACCTGGTAGGCACTCAATAAATACCTTAAGTAAACGAAATAGTCAGGCTTATACCAGGCCCCATCCCTAAACCTCAACCAGTTCCTCACCATTTCCGGAAAGCATATTCTAGGTAGGAGGCCACGAAGCGGGCATGAAACTCAGCAGCATATTTGGTGTCATAAATGCCGGCTGGGAACATTTCACACAGGTCCGCAGTGAAGGTTCCCAAGCTCTCAGGAAGGTGGGCATAGAAGTTCTGGTACAAGAACACCAAGTCTATGAGACCATTGTGTAGTACCAGGGGCCGGCGGGCCCGGATTAGCTCCAGGAACAGTGTCCTCACTGACTGGCTCTGACTCTCATCACCCTGGGTAGAAAGAAAGAAAGGTCATCAGGAAGAACAGTCCCCCAGGAGCCTCTTTTGCAGGACACTTATCCCTGGCTCCCCTACCTGGAAAGCTCCCCATCCCTGCCTTACCCAATGCTATTCTCCTATGTATCAAGCTTGTTTCCCCAGTCCTGTCCCTAGTGATTTCCCATACTCCTTAAGAAGCAGACCCTCCCTATGTACCCAGCCTAGGTTAGGAAGAAATGAAGCCACAGAAGGGGCAGTCTCAAGGCCGGAGACCTACCTTGTCATTACCCTTGTGGTAAGGGATACCCTGTGCATACTGCCGGTTGAAGTTGAAGCCATGCTGTACCAAGAACTGTACAGACTTTGGTTCTATCACATACTCTTCCATGCAGAGCAGGGTCAGATTAAACACCTGAGCCAGGTATGAGTGTTCACCCTGGGAGAGAAAGGATCTGCTATATCAGGATTTCGGATAAACACCTCATATCTGATGTTCCCAGGATCTCAACCCTCCTCCCTGGCAGCCAAAGACCAGGGATAGATGTGAGATCAGCCCATACCTTATCTGGCTGCTGCTTGAAGCAGGCGAGGCCCAGGGAGAGAATAGAACGGGTCCTGGCAGCATGACACACGGACTTGTAACGTTCCTCGATGCACCTTGGGGTTGGGTTTAGGGGGTGGCTGTGGCTGGAAGCTAGCCCTCAAACCACCCAGGACTGTGATTTCTACTCCAGGGATGAGGTCTTCCCCTCCTGCCAAGGCTGGCAATAAGATCAGGGCTTATACTTACTGGTTCAGCAAACTCTTCCTGTCCCCAAGCCCACTCAGTTCCTATGAGTAGGTAAAGGGAGAGTTGTGTTAGGTTTCCAGCACCAACCAGCCCTTTCAAAATTACCTGTCCTCCCCATTCCCCAACCCTCACCGTGTCCACAGCCACGAAGCTAGCTGTCTTTATGGCCAGTAGGAGGGATGGCCACATCTCCTTGAAGTTGTCACTTTGCACATCCACCACGGGAACCTGGACTACTAGCTCCTCCCCAGACTTTGTGATTTTGCTGACACCACCTGAGGGTAAGGAGAGGGATGGATGTTGATGCTCAGGCAGGAGTCCAGGGAAACTGATACCAAGGTAGGCCATGGCTGGGGGCGGAATGTTGGGGGGCAGTTTCCATTAAGGCAAATGGCAGCTTTCTCCTCAAAGCCTTTGTATCACACATGCTTTGCACACAGGCCTTGGAGTGCACAGTGCCCTCCCTCAATTTGCGGAGAGAAAGCCTGCATCTTCCAGTGGTTTATGTGAGCTTTTGGGAAAACTACTTCTCCCATCAGCATCACATAATCCGCATCACTACACGATCTTTTCACGGCATCCTGCAGGAAATATTTTGCAGGGCTTGAGGAGTGCGACTCCTTTAATGTCCCACAAGGCTCCATGATAGTACTGTTTCCACGGTGCCCCAGTAGCCAAAAGTGGTGGTAGCCACTATGCCCCGGAGCCTCATAAATAATTCCTCACACCCAAGCTCCCAATACTTCCGACTTCTTTGGACCTCGACTCCCAATCCACTGCACTTAACTATGAGCTTTAGACTACTCTCCCGACATGCCCCTATGGCCCCCGGCTATGCTCCCAACACGCCAGGCTTTTGCAGCCGAGCTGCGGTGCACACCGGGACTTGTAGTCTCCTCGTGGCTGGTTCAGCGGGAAGGAGCTAGTCCTCTGAACGTTAAGTCGGTTTCTAGAGCCGTGAGCCCGAGGCCTTCCCCTTCCCGGAGCGCAGAGTTTTAAGGTGGGAGCCCTGGGAAGCCACTCACCATCAGGGGCCGCTGGGGCTGAGACTGTGCCATCGTCACTGTCGGCGGCCATGACACGGAGGGTCGCTCGCCTGAGCAGTGTGTGGGTACGCGGGGCTTCCGCTTTTCTCCGCTCAGCTCCCGCTGAAGGGATCGGGGCGGGGCCTGGCCCCCCGGAGTCGCAGACGGGTCTGACTTCCGTTTACACCACCCGGGTCTGGCGCGAAGGCGGTGTCCCGGCGCGCGCTAGGACTTCTTTGACTGGCGCGGCGCGGGTCGGAGCCACGCCCTCCGGCGTGCGTGGGAAGTCGGGCGCTGAAGATTGCGCGGGAGGTAATTCCTTTCCCGCGTACGTCTTGCGGGAACGTGGGCGGCTGCTTTATGCTGTCTTCATCCGCTCGGCCCCGGGTTGGGGGTGGCGGGGCCCCGGAGGAGGTATGGCTACCCGGATGCAGCCTAAAGTCCGCCCAGGAGTTATACAGAGAGGAGTGTGGGGGAAAGAAGGATATTTTGGGAATAGGCAAGTTCCTAGGGAGGAATGGGAACTTCACGTCTAGGAAGTGAAAAGGCGGGGAGGGGGCCGCGGGGCGAGGCTGCGAGAGGAGTTAGAGCCACCGACTGGCTGGGAAGCCTTTGAAATAACATAGGGAAGCGATAATAAGGGCTTGAATTAAGGCCCTGGCAGCAGGGACGACAAGGAAGGGACAACTTGTAAGCACTTAGGAGGTATATTTGACTTAGAGAGTGATTGGATTTGACTCCTGATACCACGAGAGACATGTTCTTTCTCAAAGGCTCCGGTTCCCATCTGGACCCACCAAGGAGTCAATCCTTTCTCCTTAGTTAATCACTGTTTCTAGTTCATCTTCAGCCTTTCTCTCTCAGTTCTTTTTCATCATTATTCAGAATTGTTTGGATTTCTCCCATCCCGTTAATTAAGTGTTTATCGTATACAGTTTACTTAGCATGGTGCTAAGCTCTGGGGACTCAACAGTCAACAAGAGATTCAGTCCTTGCTCGTGGAGTTTTATAGCCAAGTAGGGGAAGCAGACCGTCATCAAACAAACACGAATGAAAAATTACAATTAATATAAGAGGAAAAATGGAGAATTACACAAGAGGGTAAGACTGGGGAGCTGATTTGGAAATTTAAGTCAAGACCTGAAAGAATGAGTGAGAAGCACAGGATAAGACCTGTCCAAGTAGAGGGAAAGGATTGGGTGAGCTGGACAGACACCTGAATTATTGAAGCAATATTTAGGCAAATAAATGGCTAGAACATAGTGAGGGGATGAGGCAGGTGGGGATCTTTGGAGTTTACAGAACTATTTTAAGAGGATTGGTTTCTCACAGCAAGAAGTGTGACAAAGTGCTTCAGTGGCTTACAAGGTACTTAGTGATTTTATGCTCCCCACCTTCTTTACCTCTTTGACCTCATCTACTACTCATCCTTCTTCAGGCCATTTTAACCACACTGGCTTCCTTATTATTCTGCAAACAGGCACCTTCCTTAAGGCCATTCCACTAGCTCTTATTTAGGATGCCTTTCCCACAGGTATCCACATGGCTAACTCCTTCAACTGCCATAAATCATTGGTCAAATACTACTTTAATAAGGCCCACCTTGACCATGCACTTTAAAATTGCAACATTCCACCACCACCACTCCTTATCCCTTCACCTATTCCTTTTCTCTTTATGCTAGTATTTACCACCTGACATCCTATATAATTTACTTATGTGTATTATTATTATTATTATTATTATTATTATTTTGCTCTCCATTAGAATACAGGTTTCATGAGGACAGGAACCTTTGGTGTTTTAATTACTGAAGTATTCCAAGTACTTAAAACTGCTTGGCACAGAGTAGGTACTACATAAATATTTATTCAGTGAATTAGTGGGAAGCCATTGAAGGTTTTAAGTAAGAAAGTGACATGATCATGTCTTATGAGACTGCTGTACTCTGGAGAATGGATTGTAGAATGAATTACGGAGTTGGTGAGTTTGGTAAAGGAAGTTTGGCTATGAAGGGGAGGAGTGGCTGTTGTAAAAGGGGTTGAGGAGCAGTGCCCTGAGCTTGGACAATTTAGAAGAGACCATTCTTTAAAGGGGGGAAGGAAAAGGAGAATGCAGATGAGTGCAGAGTGTAGTAAATCTGTACATTCATTTTTTTCTCTGAAGGAGGAAGCAAGCTCTTTTGATGAAGATGAGGTGATAAAGTCAGGTTTTAAGGAGAGAGTTTGAAGCAGGAGCTCTTCAGGTACTGCAGTACAGCACAGCACCAGAGTGCAGTCCCTGGAAGCAGACCTTTTGGGTTTGGGTGGACAAGTTGCCTAATCTCTACAAGCCTCAGTTTCCTCATCACTAAAATGGAGGTAATACTAGAATGTACCTAATGGAGTCGTCTGGAGATTGTGCAAGAAATCGGTAAAATACTTAGCATAAGGTCTGGCATATAGTATACCTCCACTAACTGTTGGTTATATAGAGAAATGGGCACCAAAAGAACAGGGAGCAGTGAATATCAATTTCTCATTGAAATTGAGATCTGTTTCTCATTACCAATTGCCAGCCAGCTATGATTTACTAGACCAGGAAAAGATTAGGAATAAAAACTAGCTCATCCCCTTCTACCACCCCAACTTGCCATCTGCTCTCAGGCAAATCTTTTACCATCCCTGGTACACCTGGGTGGCTTAGTCAGTTAAGCATTCACCTTCTGCTCAGGTCATGATCTAGCAGTTCGTGGGTTCTAGCCCTTGGGTCGGACTCTGCTGACAACTGCTTTGGATTCTGTGTCTCCCTCTCTCTCTGTCTCTGTCTCTCTCTCTCTCTTTCAAATAAAATAAACATTAAAAAAATATCTTAACCATCTCTGATCCTTGGTTTCTCCTTTCTGCAGAATGGGGGTTGGACTGCATGACTGCTAAAGCCTGTTTTGATGTAAATGTGCCACATCTCTAAGCAGATAAACATCCTACCTGCCTCATGCTCTTAGACACACCTAAAGAAGCCCTGCCCAGGGGTGCCTGGGTGGCTCAGTTGGTTAAGCGTCCAACTTCAGTTCAGGTCATGATCTCATGGTTTGCGGGTTCGAGCTCCGCATAAGGCTCTGTGCTGACAGCCAGCTCAGAGCCTGGAGCCTGTTTCGGATTCTGTGTCTCCCTCTCTCTCTGGTCCTCCCCTGCTCTCTCTCTCAGAAATAAATAAAACATTTAAAAAAAAAAAAAGAAGAAGAAGAAGAAGAAGCCCTGTCCACACATACAGTCACAGTAAACATCAGGGACACAGAGGTCCTCCTGCACAGGACCCAGCCCAGCCCCAGCCTCTTCTTTTGTGTGTGTCTCCAGGACTATGCTAATGTTGGTCCCTCTGAAGTCACTTGCAGAAACTCAGCCCTACTGGTCATACCTCAGTGCCACAGCCAGCCAAGAGCAAAGCCATGAGCATCTGGAGAGTAAGAAAAGCTAGGCACTCTATAATGAGTGCTATAGAGAAGGTGGCTGTACTCACTGGAGTGCCCCAAGATTCAGCCTCATTGTGACAGACTACTTTGGGCTTTCTCTTCTAGGCCATCATGAAGAAGCCACAAACCGCTGTGAGGAGTTGTCGCAGAAAGCAGGCATCCAGCCAGGAGGGAAGGGAGAAGCAGGTCCTTAGCAGCAGCCAGGTCAAGCCTTCTACCCGTGATGGTGAGGAGCTTGGTCTGAGTCAAGTTTAAGGGGTTGGTTTCATTGGCCATGAGAAGGAGGTCGATTCAAGCTGGGAAGGCAGCATGGTTGTGCATCAAGGCTTTAAGGGGCTAGTTATGATCTAATTCTGACTTTGCTGTGCAACTTTGGGATGATTGCTCTGAGTGGCTACTTTCTTACCAGTGACATGGAGTGGTAGCCTGTGCATTTCCTTCCTCATGTGGCTTTCATGGGATCGAATGAGTTTATGAGCCTGAAAGTGTTTTGTAAATGGGAAAGTCCTGAACAGGTATATATTATGCTTGGCTGAAATTGTTGGATTTTCATCATGACCCAGAGACAAAGGAGCCAGCAGTACCACGCTAGGAAAGTTAAGGCTAGAAATTTGGTTAAGGTTACACACATCTAGAGAATTTTGGTCTGACTCCGGGTTCAAAGCTTAAGCAAGGGGTTTTGGGAAGCCCTAAGGGGGCAGTGCTGAATACAGTGTCCCAGGTACCTGATGCACAGCTCTTGCAGGGACTATGTCTAAATTTTCTGAGGCCCCTGCAGGCTTGGCCAGACGACACAAGGAGGTGGTATTGCAGGCCTCTGTCTCCCCATACCACCTATTCAGAGACATAGCTGAGGTCACAGTCTTTCGGGAGAACCTTCTGAGCTGGTACGACCGAGAAAAACGGGACCTGCCCTGGAGAAGGCGGGTAAGCAGGCGAGGGGCAGAGACAGTGGGGTGGGGGGCTGCTGCCAGGCCCCCTCCACACTAACTCCTTGTCTGGGATTGCATTGGCAGGCAGAGGGTGAAGTGGACCCGGACAGGCGGGCATACGCTGGTGAGTGCATCTCCTGAGAGCAGGGCTGCTTTGCCTGGATGCCCACTGGTCTGGGTTGTAGGGGTCGTGGGCTGGGAGCAGGGCAGCTCAGCAGTGCCCTCATGCCAACCCCTCTCCCCCAGTGTGGGTCTCAGAGGTCATGCTGCAGCAGACCCAGGTTGCCACGGTGATCGACTATTATACCCGATGGATGCAGGTGACTTCAGGGAAAGAAGGGGAGGGTCATTGAGCCAGACTCCAGAAAGAGCCTAGCCTTTGGGGTGGGGGTAAAGAAGGCTCCCTTCACCTCCCTCACCCTTGACCTTCCTTCCTTTTGATCACCTTCGGGCTCTAGAAGTGGCCAACGCTGCAGGACCTGGCTAGTGCGTCCCTGGAGGTGAGTGCCACCCTAGGGTAGGGGAAATGGGTACAACTGAGGACTGACCACTGATCTCTCTGACTCTACCCACAGGAGGTAAACCAGCTCTGGGCTGGCCTGGGCTACTACTCTCGAGGCCGGCGGCTGCAGGAGGGAGCCCAGAAGGTAAGGGGGAAACAGGGAGGGTGAGCCCCAGGGCCTCAGGTGGCTCATAACCTTGAGCCTCCCACCCCAACCAGGTGGTAAAGGAGCTAGGGGGCCATGTGCCACATACAGCAGAGACTCTGCAGAAGCTTCTGCCTGGCGTGGGGCGGTACACAGCTGGGGCCATTGCCTCCATTGCCTTTGGCCAGGTGAGTCCATAGCCCACCCCTACTTTGTATGTGCCCACCCTCCTTCCTCCTAGACCAGGCTGATTCCTGGATTCCTCTGTGCCAGGCAACCGGTGTGGTAGATGGGAATGTAGTACGGGTGCTGTGTCGTGTCCGAGCCATTGGTGCTGATCCTGGAAGCACCTTTGTCTCCCAGCAGCTCTGGTAAGATATTGGGGTAACGGGAGACTGGGAAGGGTATCTCCAAAGTGTCTTTGGCTCACAGCAATGTTTCCTTGTAGGAGCTTAGCCCAGCAGCTGGTAGACCCAGCCCGGCCAGGGGATTTTAACCAAGCAGCCATGGAGCTGGGGGCCACAGTGTGTACCCCACAGCACCCACGGTGCAGCCAGTGCCCTGTCCAGAGCATGTGCCGGGCACACCAGAGGGTGAGCCATCTGGGGAAGGGCAGGCAGGGGTCCTAGAGGGTGACCCCTGCCATATGACACCTTGCTTTATGCCTCTTAGGTGGAGCGGGAACAACTCTTAGCCTCACAGAGCCTGCCATGCAGTCCTGATGTGGAGGAGTGTGGTAAGTACCAGCCCCAGCCCTTCACTGCACTGCCAAGGAGCTGCTTGCGGAAGCCTCATTCTAGTTTATCCTCGTACAGTTTGAATAAGATTCTGCAGAGCTGGGCCACGACCTGCTCTCTGGGGTTGGCATCTAAGTTCACCTAAGCCTGAGTGGGGCTTAGGTATCTCTCTTCCCAGCTCCCAGCACTGAACAGTGCCAGCTGTGCTCACCTCCCACGGAGCCCTGGGACCAGACCCTGGGAGTCACCAACTTTCCCAGAAAGGCCAGTCGGAGGCCCCCCAGGGAGGAGTGCTCTGCCATCTGTGTTCTGGAGCAGCCCAGGGCCCTTGGGGGTGCTCGAATTCTGCTGGTGCAGAGGCCTAAGTCAGGTACCTGGATCCTGGGAGTGGAGGGCAGTGGCATGAGCAACACCGGAGAAATGGAGGAGCCAGCAGCTAAGGCCCAGCCACACCTGGCCGTCCTTCCTTTCAGGTCTGCTGGCTGGATTGTGGGAGTTTCCGTCTGTGGCTGCAGAGCCCTCAGGGCAATGTCAACGCGAGGCCCTGCTGCAGGAACTGCAGAGTTGGGCCGGGCCCCTCCCAGCCACCCACCTCCAGCACGTTGGGCAGGTGAGTGACCAGTGGAAGGATGAGGAGAGATGGTTTTGTGGACATATCCACAGGCCTGTTTCAGTCCCTTGACCCTCCCTCCAGGTAGTCCACACCTTCTCTCACATCAAGCTGACATATCAAGTATACGGTTTGGCCCTGGAAGGGCAGACCCCGGTGACCATCACACCACCTGGCGCCCGCTGGCTGACCCGGGAGGAGTTTCACACGGCAGCTGTCTCCACCGCCATGAAAAAGGCACGACCTGTGCTGTCTTTGTGTGCTTTTTTGTGCTTCCTATATGTTCTACGTGAACCTATTATTATGTAAACAGAAAAACCATATTTTATTTTTTATTATTATTTTTTAATGTTTTATTTATTTCTGAGAGAGAGAGACAGTGTGAGCAGGGGAGGGTCAGAGAAAGAGGGAGATACAGAATCTGAAGCAGGCTCCAGGCTCTGAGCTGGCTGTCAGCACAGAGCCCGACGTGGGTCTTGAATGCAATGGGATCATGACCTGAGCTGAAGTCGGATACTTAACCGACTGAGCCACCCAGGTGCCCTGAAAAACCGTATTTTAAACAGATGTACTGGGCTGTGAAATTGAGAGAACATAGGGGTCTGGCTCTTTTGGGGGAAGATGCCAGTCCTGTACTCTCCCCCTCTGTCCTTGGCTAGGTGTTCCGTGTTTATGAGGGCCAACAGCCAGGGACCGGCAAGGTGAGTCTCTTGGCCCTCACTCAGGCATCTCTCCCAGGCCCGAATCCACAGGTTTTCAATGAGTTAAATGACATGTTTGGATGAACATTATCCAGGCCAGGCTTCACCATAGGGAGAGGAACAGTTCTTATCTTGAGACCTTACAGTCTGGGGTCCAGGGTGGAGACGGAATAAGAACAAATGTTGGAGACAATAGGGTCACAGGTGTGTGAAATGCTTGTACCGGACTTTGTGGTTTATAAGGTGGAGAGCTTTCGGTTCCAGCTGGGAGGCAAGAATCCGGAAAAGCTGCTTAGAAGATGCAGCTGGTAATTTGGATTCAAAAAATGAACCATTTTCTCCAGGTCTGGGAGGGGAATCAGCAGTAAGAATGTACTTTCCAGGCTCAAGAGTAGCGTGAGCAAAGGTGCCACAGTGCAGTTTGCAGCGCGCAAGGAGCTGTAAGCATAGCAGGCCCTGTGCAGGCCAGTCAGGGCCATGAACACCAGGCCACTGAGGCATTTTTGGTGGAGAGAGGAGTGAGGTGTGTATCTTAGAAAAAGATTACCTTGGGCTGCCATGTAGAGTTGACAGCAGAGTTTGGAAGCTTTACAGAATTCAGGTTAGAATCTGAGCTCTATCACTGCAGCGGTGAGAGGGGTGGAAGGAGGACTCTGCTGCCCCCTTAGTGCCTTCTTCCTTTGGCTTCTGCACAGGGTTCCAAAAGATCCCAGGTGTCCACTCCATCCACGCGGAGAAAGCCCAGCCCAGGCCAGCAAGTCCTGGATAGTTTCTTTCGGCCCCACATCCCCACTGATGCATCCAGCCTCAACAGTATGGCCCAGTGACACTCCCAGAAGCCCCCACTTCCTGAGAATCCTGTTGTTTAATAAAGTGCTTATTTTTGTAGTCATTTTGGAGACTTTCCGTCCTCTTCCTAGTCCTCTCATTCTTCCTCTCTGAAAAGTCCTGCTTGGTGCTGAGCTCCCAGCCAGCCCTGGGCAGTGCAGGCGGGCATTCTGTCCGAGTGATCTGTCCTCCCCCAGCCCCCAGGAGAGAGGGAGAAGGCAGCTTCAGGGGGCCTCTGCCAGGGGGCTGACACCCAGCATCCTTGGCTCTGGTCTCTGGTCAGCTCTGACTGGAGTAGTGGTATTGTCTTAGAGCAGGTGGTTGGGCTCAGCCCTGACCCAACCCCTCCCCCCCTGCAGAGGCTGCTCTCTGGGGAGCAGGGAAACACAGGGGAGGATTTGTTTGGTCTTAAATTCCTACCTCAAATACTAAATTTATGTTTGTATTGTTTGTACAATTGTATTCTATTGTAGTGAAACATAGAAAATCAGGAGGTTAAGAATCATAAAATTAGGGGTAGGGTGAAAGGAAATGGATCAGAGAAGGTCATAAGGAAGGTTCAAAAGTATTGATATATATATATTCTATTACCTAGTTACGTAATACCTTTATTATTCTTCATATTTTGCATATATATTAGTTTTAGACTATGTAAAAACAATTTGATAGTTTCAAAGAAAAAATAAAATCCAACCTCTTTGGATCCCAGTGAGAGATTCAAGTTCTGGCAGGTACTGGCCCCTGGGGACAAAGCCCTCTCCACTCCAAGCCTCCACGGGTGTTACTCAGTTGCAACAGGCCCTGTGCTCCAGGACAGGATGGTGAACCCAGCACCAACCTTCCTTAGGATTCTTGGTGCCTGGAGGCTTGCTCCTCCTGTACCGACTGCCACAGAGCCCGGATGTTGCCCTGGCCAAAGCCTGTTGCCCCCTGCCTCTGAATCAGCTCCAGGAAGAAAGTGTCCTCTGGAAATAGAGACTTGGTGAAGACCTGAAGCAGAAACTTGCCTTCATCGCCATCTAGCAGGATCCTCTGTCGGGCCAGCAGGCTAGGCTGGTGCCCAGCGGCTAGGATTTGCCTTTCCTTGCCTGGCTGCTGGTAGTACCCCTCAGGAGGAGCCAGGAGCTGGCCGCCTGCCACTGCTACCCCCTCAGTGGCTTCCATTATGTTCGGCGTGTACAGCCCCACGTGCTGCAGTCCGGGTCCCCTGTGCCGGGCCAGGAACTGCTCCACCTGGTCCTGTCCACTGGCAGCCCCTGGCAGGGACTCGGCCAGCACAAGGGCGGGGGCAGCGCCGCCTGGCGGGGGCTGCAGGGCGGTAAGCTTCAGTCCCCCTCGCCCGGATCCTGCTGTCACCTTGAGGCCCAGCTCTGGATCCTCACCTGGGCTCAGTGGCAGGTGGCGAAAGTCTAGACAGTCGCGGAACCAGCGCACCAGTGTGGGCGAGCTGCCACAGGTGCAGGCCAGGGTCAGGTGGTCCACGTGGCTGACCCAGCCTGGCCGGGTTGTAGAGGGCACAGGCCTGAAGCCCGGCAGGAAAGGCCCCCCGAAGCCGGCGCGCTCCAGCAAGGTCAGGCTGAGGTTGCCGACGGGCGATCTGACCACGGCATAGGTGGCGGTGCCCTGAGAATCCCGCACGCTAACAGGGGGCACCGGCACGCTGCAGCCCCGCGTGACCAATGCCTGGGCGGCGGCGCCCGTGTCCGCCACGTCGAAGCACAGGTTGGTGGCGCTGGGCACGGCATGACGTGGGTCCAGGCCGTACAGCGGCTCCTGGGGCCCAGCGCCCTCGTTCACCAAAAAGACCGCGTCGCCGCTGCTCAGAGCTAACTGCCGCCAGCCGTCTGCTTCCCGCACCGCCAGGGGCTGGAAGCCGAAGAGACGCTGCAGATCTCGGGCAAGGGGCTGCCCCGCGGGCACGTGGAAAGCGACATGGCACAGACCACGGGCGGACGCGGCCATGGCGGTCCAGATGGTGACCCTGGCCTGTCCTTCCCCTGGGGCCGTTCACCTGTCCTTGAGAACTCCGGAACTGTCTGTCCCAGGCTTGTCGTCGGAAGACTGTGGAATCCAGTTTTTCCCGCAGAGCCTTTTCCTCGCTCTTTTCCGGGGAGAAGTCACAGACTCGACCCCCTTGGGGGCTCGCGGCTCTCCCTGCCACGCCCTCCGCAATCCCGAGCTGCTTTGGGACCACCGGGTCTGCGCTGCGCTGGTGAAAACCACGTGGAGCCAGAGCTGGGGCGGAGCAGGAGAGAGGGGGCGGAGCCCGGAACTCCGCACACTTACTCCTCCCGCCCAGACGCTGTCGCCCGAGGGTACTGTGGGGACAAGGGGCTGCCCTTTCCCAGAGCCTCTGGCTGAGCCACACCCGTTGGCACTGAGCCTCCCTTCTCCGCCCCCGAAGATCACAATAGCTGCCTTCATTCGGTGGAGGACGCTGGGCTCGCTCTCATCCTTCAAACTTAGAGCAAAGGGAACAAGCCCTCGCTGGGGGAGAAGCCAGAATCCTTCCCCGTCCCCTTACCACCCCCACCCTCTCCCGAAGCCCTGAACTTCTTACCAGTGTCATTTCTACCAATTTTAGCTTAAAAATTCTAGAGGGGACTCCTGGGTGTCTCAGTCGGCAAAGCATCCAAGTCTTGATCTTAGGGTAGTGAGTTTAAGCCTCACATTAAGCAAACAAAAAAGAGTCCTAGAAAACTTTGCCTTTAAGCCCTGTTGTACCTTTAAAACTTTAAAAAATATATTAAATGTTTTAAGTTACAGATTTTCTTACCCTTCCCAAATGGGTCCGGAGAAACTGATGTTATTCGAAGATTGGCCATTTATATGGCTCCTACCAATCTCTTTTGTTTCTCTCTGACAATTTCTCAACTGCACCTCTTTCTTCAACCCCACTTCTCTGTCAACAATCTTTATCCCCTGTCCCAGGCAAGCTTTGGAGAAAAATCTGGTGGCTCAGGACATGAAAGAAACAGCTGCAGTGGTGTCCTTTCTCCAGGTCCTGACTCTGTTTGGACTAGAACTCAAACCCTACTTGCTCTTTGAAGCTTTCTGATTGGGTACTGGGCCAGAGAAGTTTTCTGTGGGTGTTTCTGGCCTTGAGCCCCAGAATTGTGTGAGATTACTGGATTGAGGAAACCAGGAATCTTCTGACTTTAGCTAGTGGCTCTTTGGAGGGTTTGGGAAGGGCACTCCAAGAAGGGTAAAGACAAAAGCAAAAGGTCAGTGAGGAGGGGCACCTTGCTGGCTCAGTCAGCAGAGCACGTAGCTCTTGATCTTGGGGTCGTGAATTCGAGCCTCACTTTGGATGTGGCACCTAAAAATAAAATAAGAAGAAAGAAAGAAGAAAGAGAAAGAGAGAAAAAGTCAAATCAGTGAGGAGCATAAGCCAAACCCTCAGAGGAGCAATAGAGCATAAAATTGGGGAGACATTTAGCATGGGTGCTATGGTTCAAAGCATTGCAAAGGAGATTGTCAGGGAGCCTGATGCAATACCGTTGAGTTTCATTGGCAAGAGGAAGAAGGATGTGATGGAGGGACAGGGCTGAGAAAAAGAGGTCTGGCTGGGGTATTCAGGCCTGCAGCCAGTAAGGCAGCAGAAGTTGATCAGTGGTGGTAAAAGGCACTTGGTGTTACTCTGCAGACTAGTAAATTTGAGAACATGGGTTCCAAAAGGCAGACAGACCTGGGCTTGAAAACTGCCTCCAATATTTAGTAGCTGTATGACTTGGGGCAAGTTGCTAACCTTCTCTGAGCCTTCGTTTTCTCCTCTGTAAACATGGGAATAATAATAGTACCTACTTCATAGGGCTATTGGTAGTATATGCTGTAGCCTGGCAAGGGATCCAGGATTTGACCTGTGAACCTGGACCTGGCTATGTGGGGTCAGGACAAACAAAGTAGTCTGGGTGGGGATACATGTCACAAGAAGAGGGTGCTGCAGTAGGACCAAGAACAACAGCCACATTAAGACTACTCCTCCCTCCCCAGGCTTGAGCACTGGGAAGGCACTATGAAGGCCCTGGCTTTGGTGTGAATTCTGGGGGAAGGGTCCCTGGGAATAGTGCTCTAGAGCTGGGGCAGAATAGGCTATCTTTTACCCCCACTATCATGGTGAGGGTCCCAAGAGAGAATAGACTATCATGGTCAGTGCCCCCGGTGAGCAGCTCTAGTGACTCCAGGCCTTTGGTCCAGCCAAAGGGGATTCCACTCAAGGGCCCTACGTGTGGACAAAGAGAGCAGAAACAGGACCCCTGACCCATCACTTCCACCTGCTCCTGAGGGACAGGGTAGATTTCTGAAGGCCAGGTGGGGCTGTCTTAAAGACAGGGTGATCTTGGTTAGGGCACAATTGCCTTGCAAGGGCACTGTGCTTGACCTTGGCCCAGGGAACAGATTCAGCTCTTTGGAAGCCCGCTTGGGGGGGGGAGGGGTGTCTGTGTGTACAGGTGGTTATTGATGTTGGTCTCCCTCGAGGCCAGGCTCTGATTCCTGCAGCCCTGTTGGCATCTGAGCTGTGACCAATACAGCATCCTGAGGAACTTTCACCTAATGGATCCTCCACACCTGGCTGCTGTTGCCTTTCTCCTGGGGATTAGGATGCTAGGGGTGGGCTCTGGAGTGCACGCAGGTCTAAGGGGTGAGGCGATGGCGCTGCAGGAGGCCTTCTGCCACATCTGCCTTCCACAGTGGCCAGGGCAGTGGAGGTGGAGGTGGGGACTGCGAAGGTCTCTGGAGTCAAACCAGTGGAGCCACGCCCCTCCTGCAGGTCTCACCCTAAGCCCAGGGGCCGGCGGAGGTGCACTCTCGTCCTTCAAAATCCTGACCCTAGCCCTGTTCTGTCTCTTCTCTCCCAGCTTCAAAAGGTGGGTACTTGAATCGCGCGTCTCTGGTCCCACCCCGCCATTCCCCTCCACTCCAGGGCCAGGTGGGTAACTATCAGCTGCTGTTCTTAACATAACCTCTAGGTGTCACCCTTGGCTTCAACTTAACCCGCCTCTCCCAACCCCTTCCCCTGGCAGCTGCGGGCCGGAAGCTTCCGCTTTTGTCGCCCTGCCCCTCCTCCGCCTCTACCTGATTCTGTTTCTCTTCCAGTCTGCGGAGGGCTTGACATTTTACAAGGAGTGACCTGGAAAGCCTTACAGAGAAGGTGACTTTTGTGTATGTATGTGTGTGTAGTAAGGTACACATAACATGGTAATATTTACAGTGTTAGTTACTTTTAAATGTATAGTTAGTGGTATTAAGTACCATTCTTATTGTGGAGCACCTGGCTGGCTCAGTAGGTGGAACATGAGACTCTTGACCTGCAGATTGTGGGTTCAAGCCCCACATTGGGTGTAGAGATTACTTACAAATTAAAGCTTTTAAAAGAAGTACATTCATACTGTGCAGCTATGATAAGAAAAGATAGGATTCAGTAGGCAGAAAAGGAAAGATTAGGCCCTGAGGTGCCTGGGTGGAGAAAAGAACATAATTTGGAACAATGCTGGGAGTGCCTGACCACAGCAAACCCCCTCAGGTTCCTCTTAAGAATATAACAGACATTACCTCCCTCTCAGGTTTCCCTCAGGAATTTGACAAAAGACCTGACTTAAAATAAGTAGTAGATGGTATGGCCTAAGACCACCCCTCATACAATGGAAATGAGCCCATCATAAAGGAAAGACTAGGCCTTTAGTTTAGCTAGCCAATAAAAGTAGAACCTGAGAAGGAACAAGAGGGAAGGGAAGGGGGTGCTGACCAGAACCTTATAAAACAAAGGCCCTTGCCTATTGTCATGGGATTCACTTTCAAATGTCCCCTCTCTGTAAAGAGAGCTTTCATACTATTCTTCCTTTCTGATCTTATACTCTAATAAACTTTTGCCTGCTGCTCATTTTGTGTCCACCTCTTCATTCTTCGAAGGGGCAAGACCACGAACCCAGGGTATTGAAGTAAAAAATCCTGCAACACAGCCATCACCATCCTCTATCTGCTGAACACTTAACCTATTCCCCAGCTGAAACTCTTTCTCCAATAGTTAACTCCCCAGTCTCCCCTGCCCCCAACCCGCGGAACCACTAGCCTACTTTTGACCATTCTAGGAGCTTCATATAAGTGAAATAATCTAGTATTTGTCTTTCTGTCCATCATTCTACCTTAAAAGGATCTAAGGTCACTAGTGATCTTCATTTGTCCAGTGGACAATTTTCAGATCCCTCTCACTGCCTCTCAGAAATATTTTATTGCAGTTGATCCCCATCTTCTTTCTGAAATACTCTTGCCCTGGCTTTTATAACATCACACTCACCTGGTTTTCCTTTGGTCTCATTATCTCTTCTCTGCCCATTAAAAAAAATTTTTTTTATAGTTTATTTATTTTTGAGACAGAGAGAGACAGAGCAGGAGCGGGGAAGGGGCAGAGAGAGAGGGAGACACAGAATCCGAAAGAGGCTCCAGGCTCTGAGCTGTCAGCACAGAACCCGACACAGGGGCTTGAACCCACGAACCGTGAGATCATGACCTGAGCTGAAGTCAGACGTTCAACTGACTGAGCCACCCAGGCACCCCTCCTCTGCCCATTTTTAAATGTTGGTGCTGCTCAGGGCTTCAGTTACCAGTCTCCTTCCAGATGATCCCCACATTTATGTCTCCCTTCCTAACCTTTATTCAACTGCTTATTTGCCAGCTTGATTTGGATTCAACATGCCCAGCACTGTCCTCCTTCTTCTCATGCTCCCATCTCAGCAACTGCTCTCCAGTGGTCCTATTTAGAAACCTACATCATTTTTGAATCTTGCTGTTCTTTACCCCTTACCTCCAGTCCATCACCATGTTCCTGCCCATTCTATTTCCATAACATCTCTCAAATCGTCACCTCACTCTTTATACCCCTGTACCACCCAAGTGCAGGGCCCCACTGTTGCCGCACCACCTGGATACTACTAATTGCTTCCCTGGCTTTAGGTTTACTACTGTCCTAACCAGTCTCCACCCAGTAGCCAGAGTTAGCTTTGAAAAATGTAGATCTGATTATGTTACTGTCCTGCTTAAAAACATTCACTAAGTTCTACTTGCACTTGCGGTAAAGACAAAAAATTTTCCCTACCTGATTAATCCCTGACAACCTTTCCAACTTTTGTTGTCACCACTTCCCCCCTCCTCCATACTTTAGTTTCTTGAAAGTTTCATGCTTCTTCCTACTCAGAACTTTGTCTTTGCTATTCCTTCCTGCCTAGAATCCTTGTTCTTTCTCAACTGCCTCCACCTGGTTAACAACTTACCAATCACTAAGTATCAGCTTAAATTTAACTTGTTTGAGGATGTCTCCCAAGACCCCCAAGACTTATGTCCAGTGCCTCAATATTTATTAATGAACAAACTAAGGCTTCTAGGGGCTGATGGACAATTATCAGACTACAGAGTTTTTATTTTATTTTTTTAATGTTTTTTATTTATTTCAGAGAGAGAGAGAGAGAGAGAGAGAGACAGCATGAGCAGGGGAGGGTCAGAGAGAGAGGGAGACACAGAATCTGACGCAGGCTCCAGGCTCTGAGCTGTCAGCACAGAGCCCGATGTAGGGCTCAAACCCATGAATTATGAGATCATGACCTGAGTCGAAGCCGGACGCTTAACCAACTGAGCCACCCAGGCACCCCTGGACTGCAGTTTTTTAAAGTTTATTTATTTTGAGAGAGGGTGCATAGGAGGGGAAGAGAGAGAGACAAAGAGAGAGAATCCCAAGCAGGCTCTGCACCATCAGCACAGAGCCCAATGCAGGGCTCAAACTCACAAACCATGAGATTGGGACCTGAGCAGAAATCAAGAGTCAATCCATAACTGAGCCACCCAGGCACTCCCAAACTGCAGTTTTTAACATAACCTCTAGGTGTCACCCTTGACCTCTGCTTAACCAGGACTTGTCTGGGAACCCAGCATGAGGGGCTGAGTAGGTACAGCTGGGAAAGGTTATGGGAAGCCCAGCTTCTTCTCTCAGGTCTGAGACATTCTCCATTTGCTCTGGGTCAGCTACCTCGATAGGGTGACCAACCATTCCAGTTTTCCCAAGACTGAACTTCCAGTGCTCCCAGGTAGTGGAAATTTCAGTGCTAAAACTGGGACAATACCAGCCAAACCATGGAAGAGGGGCCAAAGCCTTCATGTCTGCATGAGACTAAGGTCTAGGTCTAGCAGGAGAGCTTAGCTATAACCCAGCCAAGCTCATCACAGTAGCTCCACTGGTGTGCTGACCTTGCAGGCTGGTGGTTGTAAGAATTTAGGGACAGCCCCACCTATGTCTGACAATGCTACCATTGGTTGAGTGCCACTGAGTATAACCCATATATATTGTTTCTAATCCTCACAGAAACCCTAAGAGTACAGAAGGCAATTCTTATTTTGGAGATGAGAAAATGAGATTCAGAGAGGTTAAGTGACCAGCCTAAGTCACACAGCTATTAAGAAAAATGGTGAAATTCAAACCTATGTTTATCTGACTACAGAGCTCCTGCTATTTTCAATGAATCTACAGCCTGACCATTTCCCTCCAGCTATGATCTTCATTTGGGAGTCCACGGGGTGTAACTAGGAGGCAAGAGGCAGGGGTGGGTAGAAGGGATTGAGGAAGAGGCCTGTGTATGTCAGGTGTATGTGGGGTTCACATAGAATAGACAGTTTGCCTGTCCACACATAAGTGGGCTCTGCCATCTTGAACTAGGTATGGACATAGCCTGGGGATCTCCATGGTGCGCCTTCACAGACTGTTGTCCTAATACCTAACTGTGTCCTCATTGAGGAGCCAGGGTCATGTTTGCCAGAGTCCAGGATGAACCCAGCCAGTTCTTGCATTCAAGTAAATGGACATCTATCTGGACATGGGAGACACACAAGGGAGGAGCAATCAGAAGCTAGCCATGAACTAGAGGGACAAGTGAGGGGTAGGAGGATGGGTGGAATCTGTGAGAAAGGTCATGCTAAGCACTGTGCCTTGCCCATAGCGTGGGCTCAGTGAATGGTTGCAGTTAATGATATAGCCAGCCTCTTCTCTTTCCTAGAGATATAAGGCTGAGCTTTATTTTTGCCTTGGCAGTTATTTAGGAATTGAGTTGCCCCCCCCCTTTTTTTCAGAGGTGGGGGTGGGTGGCAGGGAAGAGACACAGAGGAAGACAGAGAGAGAATCCCAAGCAGGCTCCATGCTCAGTGCAGAGCCTGATGCAGTGCTTGATCCCATGACCCTAGGATCATGACCTGAGCTAAAATCAAGAGTGGGACACTCAACTGACTGAGCCATCAAAGTGCTCCTGATCTGCTTTTCAATACTAAACAAGAGTTTGTTGTGTAGAATTATGTGCAGAGGACTGACTTTGTTTGAGGTATGGACAGAGGCCTGACTGGGCTGGGCAGTGGTCAGAGCCCTGATAGGCATTGGTCTCGCAGCCATATGTCTACAGTACAGGAAGTTTTATAAGACTTTGGATTCCTTTACGTTAAAAAAACAAAGAATTTAAAGTTCTCTTGCAAGAAGGTGATTTGCGACATGCAGTTTCACTTTATTTCCATGGTGATGTCCAAAACTATTAAGGTACAAGATCTGTCCCCAGACCTGCCCAAACCCTGGACCTGGTATGGATTGGTGCCTTGTGGCCAGGTTCTGCCCATGGCTTCACTCTGCCAGTCAAGCCATCAGATAGCCGGAACTTTAGGAAGTCCTCCCCAGAGCTGAGCTTTCTGCTTTTCCCTAGCCAGCCTGCCACCTTCTACCAGAGAACTGGGCCACATACACTGGGCATAAAGGAAGGCTGGGGAAGAAAGAAACTATCAATTAAGCTGCCTTATATGCAAGACTCCTCTGTCCTTCATTCTAAAAATACCTCACATATTCCAACTTGACTAAAGGGAGGAAGATTTTGTGAAACAGTCACCAACAATGTATCATCCCACATATGTGGGGCCTCTTGCCAGTCACTCATGGAAGACAGTAACTTGGTGCAGTGGAAAGCACATGATTTTAGAGTCAAACAGAGTTGGGTTCTGCTATTTTCTTGCTGGGAGACTTTGGGAAAGTAACACAACCTCTCTGAGTCCTGATTTCTTCAACTGATAAGTAGGGATAATAATAATGTCTATGTCAAAGTTTGTTTTGAGGTCTAAATTTGTTAGACAATATATATAAAGCCCTAAATCTGATATATATAAGTATGATATTTATTGAGTACGTATTATGTGGCATGCCATGTTTAAGTGCTTTATAAGCATAGTATGGACTCATATAGCCCTGTGTTGTAACTGTCATTGTCTGTGCTTTATATATGCAAAACTGAGACTCAAAGAGCTTGAGTAACCTGCCCAAAGTCACAGAGCTGGTAAATTGCAGACCTAGGATTTGGACCCAGGCAGTCAGGTTCCAGCTCACGTGTACTTAACTACCAAGCCATGATGCCATATGGAATAGGGCTGAATAAAGAACAGCTATTATGATCATAATAATTTAGTATTAAGTGCTTTTTATATCCATGGTGCTAAGTGTTAATTATTAGTATATTTGGATGCAACATCTATCCTTTTTGTTCCTATTTTTTTCCACAGCCATGGCAACAAAGAGCCTTGTACTCACTACAGCAGAGTGTTCTGCCTTTGTCCAATCCAGTCTGGTGCATCAGCCTCTGAAAACAACAAAAGATGTGGCCATCGGCTGCCTGCCCCTGCCCCCACCAGAGGACCAGGGGAGGCTGTGGCCTCTCTGACTGGAAGCGAGCTAGGAGAGCAGCAGACAGGTACAGATTGGCAGACTGGGAGCAGGGCTCACAAAAGGAAGGTCATGCTTAATAAGCCTGATTAATTTCTTTGAGTGGCAACAATGCAAGCAGACAGGGGTGAAAGGAGGGACAGTAATTCATCCTGATTCCAAGGCACAGGAACGCTGCTAAAACCAACACAGAGGTTTTGTGGAGATGCTACTGGGGCCTGGAGGGGTTTGGTGGGGCTCAGCCTTGGGGGCAGCTGGAAGGAAACTCAGTGAGTGGCTCATGGTGACCTAGTGAAGAGGAAACCCTGAGCAGGGACAGAGCACAGCCTGCACAAGCCATCTAACCAAGATGCCAATCTTGCAGGACACTTGCCTGTTAATTCCCTTCCAATGGCTTCCCACCACCTAAATATGGTATTACGTAAATGATAATGAAATAGTAAAAGCTGCATTTATTTGATACTTCGTATATAAAGGGTAATTTATAGAGGGGAAACTGAGGCAGAGAGCTGAAGAAACCTACCTGGACACACAATTATTGATACATACTGAGACTCTAACCCAGTCGGTTCTCAGACCCTGTGCTGACTTCAGCTATAGTTTCAGTCAATTTATAACTGTGTTCATTGGTGTGTCTCCTCCATCAGACAGGAAGCCCCTCTGTAGCAGGACCCATAACTGATTCAATCTGCAATGTTAGCCCTCAGTAGATGTTGGTGATGCTGAAGCTTCTATGTCCTTTGTGCTTCTCCCTCTGAACACTCCCCCCTAGGTGAGTTCACCCATGCTTTTGGCTTCAATTCTCACCTCCTGGAGGAAGACCTCTAGAGAAGGCATTATGGTTGCCTCCCTAACTTCAATTCCACCCCAGATGACTACACTAAGTGCATCATATTCATTCCATCCTTCTTGTCGGTAATAATCAGTTTAAGAATGGGGCTATGCTCTATCCAGTGAGGCTAAGGGGACATTTGTTGGGGGGCTTCTGGGAAAGATTTTCTCACTCCTAGGGGAGAACCCCTGGAAGCAAGAGTGACTCTTTTTTTTTTTTTTTTAAATATTTTTATTTATTACTAGGAGAGAGAGAGAGACAGAGTGAGCAGGGGAGGGTCAGAGAGAGAGGGAGTCACAGACTCTGAAGCAGGCTCCAGGCTCTGAGCTGGAGCCAGCACAGAGCCCGACGCGGGGCTCGAACCCACGNAAAATAGTCTTTACCCACAAGACAGAATACTTTAATTGCAGTACTAAGTACAAACATAATATAAAGGGATTCATAGTCATTATTAGAGTAAGGCAAATTTTATTTTTATTTTTTTTTAAATTTTTTTAATGTTTTATTTATTTCTATGAGAGAGAGAGAGAGAGACAGCCTGAGCAGGGGAGGGTCAGAGAGAGAGGGAGTCACAGACTCTGAAGCAGGCTCCAGGCTCTGAGCTGGAGCCAGCACAGAGCCCGACGCGGGGCTCGAACCCACGAACCGCGAGATCATGACCTAAGCGAAAGTCGGACGCTTAACCGACTAAGCCACCCAGGCGCCCCAAGAGTAACTCTTCTTCCTGGGAATGTTGTCAAGTCTGGATGTGGCCTGGAACTAATGCAGCCGTTGTATTAACGGCTGAGGCTGAAGCCAACGGCAGGGATGGCAGAGCACAGAGCTGGAAGGAGTCCGTCCTTGACAGCACTCAGTTTGCCAAACCCAGAGGCCACCCTAATACTGAACTTCCTCAAACAAGGGAAATTTTAAATATTGTCGCTGCTGATGCTATTGAGAGAGGGCTTTCTGATATTTGTAGCAGAAAGCATTCCTAGCAGTACAACCAGGACAGCATTATGGCTTTTGTGGTCCCCTTCCTATAGAACAATCTCTCTTAAATTATATGTTATGATGGCATTGGCATAAAGATGCATATATTAATGTTGTACATTAAAACATCTTTTTTAAAGTTTATTTGAGGGGGGAGGGGCAGAGAGAAGGGGAGAGATAGAATCTACACAGTGCAGAGCCTGGGAGTGGGCCGGGGGGGTGGGCTCAAAGCCAGAAACTGAGAGATCATGACCTGAGCCCAAGTCAGATGCTTAACTGACTGAGCCACCCAGTTGCCCCTAAAATGTCTTTGACTTAAAAGTTTGTTTTTACTTCTCATTTAAAGAAGATTAAAGCATTTTTTGTGGATGTTTTAGAAATATTAGGGAACTAATGTATGTAGTTGGCCCTGGATACAACTCCCCAATATCCATCTCTAGAATATACCTCCTTTCTGACCTTCAAACCTTCACATCTAACTACTTACTTGATAGTTCCACGTGGGTGTCTTACCTCAAGTTTAACATACCTATGGCTAAACACATAATTTTGCACACACCTTCTCTTTCTCCAGTGTCCCCTATCTGAAGGAATTAATGCAACACCCAGCTAGTAGCACCAGTCAGAAATCTGGGAACTCACCTCTCTTACCCCATGCCCAATCCATCACCAAATGCTGTCAATTTTTCTTCTTAAATGGCTTTTAAAAGCATTTACTTGCTTCCATTTCCACTCCTATCTCCACTGCTATTGTTCAATCCATGTTACCAGCATCTCTTGCCTAGATTACCGCTTAGTACCTAGATGACCCTAGTGGTCTCCCTGTATCTCACTCTCCCTCTAATCTTTTATATGCACTGCTCTCAGAAAGATCTTTTCATTTTTTAATGTTTTTTTTTTTAAATTTTATTTCTAGGAGAGAGAGAGAGAGAGACAGTATGAGCAGGGGAGGGTCAGAGAGAGAGGGAGTCACAGACTCCGAAACAGGCTCCAGGCTCTGAGCTGGCAGTCAGCACAAACCCCAACACGGGGCTCGAACCCACGAACCGCGAGATCATGACCTAAGCAAAAGTTGGACGCTTAACCGACTAAGCCACCCAGGCGCCCCAGATCTTTCCATTTTTTAAAATTTTGTTTATTTTTAAATTTATTAAAAAAATTTTTTTTGAGAGAGACAGAGCATGAATAGGGGAGGGGCAGAGAGAAAGAGAGACAAAGAATCATAAGTAGGCTCTGGGCTCTGAGCTGCCAGTACAGAGCCCAAACAGTAAGATCATGACCTGAGCCCAAGTTGGCACTTAACCCACTGAGCCACCCAGATGCCCCAGAAAGTTTTTTCAAACTGCAATCCTGATCCCATTATCCCCTGGTTTAAACCTACTGATGGCTTCTGTTGCTCTTGTGACAGAGACCCAAACCTTCAGCAAGGCCTCAGAGGCCCTGTCTAGCCTGGCCTCTGCCTCATTTTGTTCTTCTCTTACTCTGTGCTTCAGCTGAATGTTCTTCCCTCAGCCCTCAAACACAAAGGTTCTCTCCTGCCACAGGATCTTTGCACATGCTGTTCTTCCATTTTCTACCCCTCCTTCAGTTTAAGTATACTTTCCTAAGGAAGCCTTCACAGACCCCTCAGTCTGCTTATGGGCATTAGGCAAGTTTCTTAACTGCCTAGTGCCTCTGTTTTCTCATCTGTAAAATGAAGATGATAATAATGCCAAACTCATAGGTTTGTTGTAAGGATTAAATAAAATGATGAATGGGAACCACTGTGAGGTCAGACTGGTGCATTGTTCTGCTTGTGTAATTGTCCTGCTCTTTGCCTGGCTTTCTATGTGGGAAAAGTAGTGGAGAGACACCTTCCCCAATTCTAGGTGGGAGTCTTGCCTAAAATGTGAGTTTCAAGGAAGAGCATCTACACAACAGCGCTCAGAAATTTCTAAGTGACTTGGAGCTCCTAGGTGGCTCAGTCAGCTGAGCGTCTGACTTCTGCTTAAGCCATGATCTCACAGTTCATGGGTTTGAGCCCTGCATTGGGCTCTCTGCTATCAGTGCAGAGCCTGCTTCGGATCCTCTGTCCCCCCCGCCTCTCTGCCTCTACCCTACTCATGCTCACTCTCTCAAAAAGAAATAAAAACATTAAAAAAATTTTAAAGATGAATAAATTATATAAAAAATATTCTAAATGACTTGAATGAAATGGAGGAGCTAATTGTGCCAGGGAGTCATTGGTAATGCCTGGGTTGGGCTAAGGTACTCAGAGGGAGGAAGAGATCAAGACAACCCACAAAGGTCAGGGAGAAAGGGGAGGTCAGCAGGAGCACACCACATTTCTGTCAAATTTCTAAATGGCCTGTAGCCTCTAGGACAAAAGACAGTTGCAGTGCGGTCTGTGTATCAGACAAACTTGGACTTCCATCTCCACCCTGTCACTTACAGGCTGGAGGATCAGGAAAGTCACTTCACTTTCCTGTGCCTTAGTTTCCTTATAAAATGGAGCTAATGAACTTATTTAGCTGGGTTTGTAGGAGGGTTAAATAGAACTATATTAGTTTGCTCAGGCTACCATGACAAAGTACTATACAGGCTACATTAATTTATTGTACTTTGCTTTATTGTGCTTTGCAGATACTGTTCTTTACAGATTGAAGGTTTATGGCAATCCTGTGTTGGGCAAACCTATCAGCTCCATTTTTCCAACAGTATTTGCTCACTTTGTGTCTCTGTGTCAGATTTTGGTAATTCTCACAATATTTCAAACTTTTTCACTATTATTATATTTGTTATAGTGATCTATGATCAGTGATTACAACTTACTGAAAGCTCAGATGATGGTTAGCATTTTTAATAAGATATATATATATATGTTTTTAGACATAATGCTATTGCTCACTTAATAGATGACAGTATAGTGTAAACATACTTTTATATACAGTGGGAAACCAAAATATTCATTTGACTCTCTATATTGGAATATTTATTTTATTGCAGTAGTCTGGAACTATACCCACAATATATTTAAAGTAGGCCTGTACCATAGACTAGGTAGCTTAAACAACAGAAATTATTTTCTCACAATTCTGGAGGCTAGAAGTCTGAGATCAAGGTTTCTAAGAAGTTGGTTTCTTTTAAGTCCTCTCTCTTTGTTGATGGCCATCTTCCATTGTCTTCACACAGTCTTTCCTCTATATGTGTTTGTGTCCTAATCTCTTCTTCGTATAAGAACAATAGGAATGCTGGATTAGGGCCAAGTCATAGGACTTCATTTTACCTTACTTACCTCTAAAAAAGGCCCTGTCTCCAAACATGGTCATATTCTGAGGTCACATATTTCAACCTATAACTGGGATATAGACATATGTCAATAACCAGCAAACAGCAAGGACTCAGTTATGCTAATTACTTTTTTGTCTCAAATGGAAAGAGCAGACAATGGCAGTGTACTCAGAGAGCCCCAGAACTCCAAAGGCTTTCAGCCTTTAGGCACCTTTTGACTTTTTTAAGCACTGGGACTTTGCTCCTTGGGGGTGGGAATTGCGATAAATCATATCATGTCTGAAAGCAACTGGGAACTCTAGGAGTTAATTTTATTTTTAGTATATTGACTTAGCTAAGAAAAAGTCTAAACATTATTTGCCAATCACCAAAGCAATTCAATCCTGACAATATCTGCCTGCACACTTTGCCAAAATAGACCTATAATTGATCTGAGTAGGTAGCCCAAACTTAACCTACTGAATAATCAGTGTTTACCAAGTGTGAGTTTTTGTGCCAGATGCTGTGGAAGACCCCTCCACCTGAAAAAAATCCAGGACACAGTCCCTGCCTCAGGACCTAGAGGTATTTATTGGGATGTTAGTTCCTGTCAGGAAAAGACAATAGAAAGCAGCCTCTGGTAAAAGGAAAGTGAAGGATCAGACAGTTTGATGTGCCTGTGAGACATCCAAGTGGAGCTGCCCAGGGGTCAGTTGGCTGGACACCTGTGGAGCTTCAGAGACTGGTCTGATTTAGCGATATAGATTTGGGAGTCATTGTAGTGGAAATGAAACTGTGGGGGAAAGTGGCATCTTGGAGGGATAGTATGGCAAGTGTGGAGACAAGAGGGCCAAAACCAGGTCCAAATTTTTTGGGAGAGAGAATCTGATTGGCCCAGCTTGAGTCCAATCAGCTGGGGTTAAGGGGTCAGAGTCAAGTCAGATACACATGGCTGCCAAGCCCCAGGGTCCCAACCTTGTAGGTACAGGGAGGAAAGGGCATTCTTTGAGAAGGCAGCATACATTGTCACTGCCGTCAACCCCTCTGAGAGACTGCAGCAGGCAAGCTGTGCTACCAGGTGGCTCTGACCAAAGTAAAGCCTGTGAATGCCAAAATCTCCCTCAACAATGGAGGTTGGGATGCTCAAAGAGCATAGACAGGACTGGAAAGAGTTTTTATTCCTTTATCCCTTCTGTTGGAAGAATAATGGCCCCTCAAAGAAACCTATGTCCTAATCTCCGGAACCTGTGAGTATGTTATGTTTTACAGCAAAGGAGAATGAAGGTTGTTAATCAACTGACTGATTATCCAGGTGTGCCCAATATAATCGGAATGGTCTTGAGAAAGTGGAAGATGGAGGCAGAAGAGGAATCAGAGTCAGAGAAGGGGATGTAACACCAGAAGCTGTGGCTAGGGTAATTCAGTGCAAGAAGGACTCAATCCACCATTGATGGCTTTGAAGGTGGAAGGGAGCCATGAGTCAAGGAATGAGGACTGCCTCTGGATGCCAGAAAAAGCAAGGAAATGGATTGTGGCCTAGAACTTTCAGAAGGAACACAGCTCTGCCAATAATCTTGATTTTAGTACAGTGAGACCCATTTTGAACTTCCAACCTCTAGAACTATAACAAATTTGTATAATTTGAAGCTAATTTTGTGGTAATTTGTTATAAAAGCAATAGGAGGGGTGCCTGGGTAGCTCAGTTGGTTAAGTATCCGGCTTCGACTCAGGTCATGATCTCATGATTCATGGGTTCGAGCCCCGCGTTGGGCTCTGTCAGGCTGACAGCTAGCTCAGAGCCTGGAGCCTGCTTCAGATTCTGTGTCTCCCTCTCTCTCTGACTCTCCCCTGCTCACATTGTCTGTCTCTCTCTCTCTCAGAAATAAATAAAACATTAAAAACAAACAAACAAAAAGCAATAGGCAACTAATACACCCTCCTGGCTATCTAATTCCTACAGGGACAACAAGAGTCACTTTTAGATCTGTGTTTCTTTTTATCCCTTTAGATTATTCTCTATTTTCTCTAAGATCTGCTAGACTTTGTCTTCCAGAGCCTCAATTTTCCTCCAGGCAAAGGGCCCTTTGGGGATGCTGCTGAATCCTTAAGCCCAAGAACATGTCTACCCAACCCCATTTGTTCTTTCAAGGACTGTCCCAAATGCCACCTTTTGCTTGAATCCTCATCATTTTTCCCAATGGATAATCTTTGTTCCTTTCAATTCCTGCAGCACACCCCTCAGTGAGACACCTGTCATACTGTCTTCTACATTCAGGACTTTGTCTCCACTTCTCTAGGAGCTTGCATCTGTTTATCCTTAGCTGTTTTAAATCACCAGCCTTTGTAATCAGGGGAAGGCATGTACTTGGTTCCCAGTCTGGGGAGATAGCTCAGCAACAGATAAAGAACAGAGATGTGTTGTTCCCCTAGTACTCTAATCTCAGCTCTTTGCTCTTGCCAGTAGATGATGTCAACCACCAGGAAAAGACAACAATAAATCCTGTGTTGAAGGCCAGCCAATAGCTGCTTTATCAACTGTACTGGTTATTTCCTGTATTCTCCTCATATCTTCTAGACCCTCCTTTGACACCATCATTGCTGGGGAACCAGCTTCACACAAATGTCATGTGACAGCGCCTCATCTCAGCTCCTCCATATATCTCACTTGCCATCTCAGGGCTTTTTTTTTTTTTTTAATTATTATTTTTTAATGTTTTATTTATTTCTGAGAGAGAGACAGGCAGCATGAGCAGGGGAGGGTCAGAGAGAGAGGGAGACACAGAATCGGAAGTAGGCTCCAGGCTCTGAGCTAGCTGTCAGCACAGAGCCCGACGCGGGGCTCGAACCCACGAACTGTGAGATCATGACCTGAGCCGAAGTCGGACACTTAACCGACTGAGCCACCCAGGCGCCCCGCCATCTCAGGGCTTTTATAAGAACCACCTGGCATTCATGCTGGTGATCCTGAAAGTGTGAGGGTTTAACACATCATGAGACAACCCTTGACCAAAAGGAGAGGGGACTTGAAGGGCAATTTTGAAGTGGTTTTTCACAGCTGTTCAGAATGTTCCAACAAGATCAAGCCCCAGTTTCCATAGCTGTGATCAACTCAGGCATGCCCTCTTGAATTAGCTTTTCTTTCCTTTGTGTTTCCCTCTCACTAGTCCCCCACTTACATAGTCCCCCCCACACTGGATTACTTTACCTCCTAAAGTAATCCAATGTGAACATGAGGCTGTAGTTTCTGGGGAATCCAGCCCAAGATGCCTACCTTGTGGCTGGAGTTGCATTTGTATCACATGATTGGACTGACCAATGTTAAGCAGCCTGAGGCCATTTTGAGTGCCAGCCTTGTAGGTCTGACCCCAAAACAGAATCTATAGGAATTACTTATCTTTATGTACATCACACCTAGATGCAGTCGCCTCTGAGTTCCTATTTTTGAACATATTTTGTGGACTAAATGCTGAGCCAGCAATAATTTCAACAAAAGTAGAAAGAGGTCCAGGCTATACCTTACTCATATTGGCATCTTCTGTAGTTCATTACATGTATCAGGTGCTCAATCTGAACAAGCTGAAGTACCACACCTATTACATAGCTCCTTTCAATGTTTCTGGAGAAACAGTGGCTCTTTTTGCCTGCTCCTGCCTGATACATACTATGTAGTAAAATAATAACAATATTTATTGAGTACTAATTATATTCTTGATATTCTAGATATGAAGTGCTTTATCACACTATCCTAGTCTTATTAACAGGCTTCCCTGGTAATAGTAACTCTTAATATCTCCATTTACAGATGTGAAAATTGAGGCTCTGAGAGGTTAAGTAATTGCATAAAGTTGTACAGTAAGTAAATAGTAGAGCCAGGATTTGAATTCAGCATTTCTGAAACCAGAGATCATTCTTTTTTTTTTTTTTAATGTTTATTCATTTTTGAGAGAGAGAGAGAGCACAAGCAGGCAAGGGGCAGAGAGAGAGGGAGACACAGACTCTAAAGTGGGCGCCAGTCTCTGAGCTGTCAGCACAGAGCCTGATTCAGAGCTTGAACCCATGAACTGCAAGATTATGACCTGAGCCAAAGTCAGATGCTTAACTGACTGAGCCACCCAGGTGCCCCTCAGAGCTCATTTTTAATCATAATGATCTACTGGTAAGAAAACAAAGACTATTAATATAAGTCTAGATATATAGATCAATGTGATAGAATTGAGAGGACAGAAATAAATCCATATACATAGGGTCAACTGATTTTTGTTAAGAATACCAAGACCATTCAACGGGGAAAGGGTAATCTTTTCAACAAATGATGCTAGGACAATTGATTATCAACATACAAAATAATTAATCTGGACTCCTAACTCTCACCATATAAAGAATTAACTTAAAATGGATCAAAGATGTAAATGTAAGGACTAAAACTCTAAAACTCTTAGAAGAAAACATAAGTATAAATCATCTTGATGTTAGATAAGATAATGGATTTATTGGATATGACACCAAAAGCACAAGCAACAAAAGAAAGATAAACTGGACTTTATCAAAAGTAAAAGCTTTGTGAGTCAAATGACATTACCAAGAAAGTGAAAAGATAGCCCACTGAATGGAGAAAATACTTTTAAGTAATATATCCTCTTAAGGCTATAGTATCTAGAATAAATAAAGAACTCTTACAAGTGAGCAACAGAGACGACTCAATTTTTTTTACATGGGCAAAGAATGTAAATAGACATTTCTCCAAAGATGCATAAGATCATTAGTCATTAGGGAAATGCAAATCAAACTCACAGTGGGATACTACTTTATACCCACAAGGATGGCTATGATAATATTTTAAAGTGGAAAATAACAAGTGGAGGTGAGGGTTTGGAGAAATTAGAATCTTCATACAGTTCTGGCAAGAACATAAAATGGTGCAGCTGCTGTGGAAAACAGGAGTACCTCAAAAAAGTTAAATAGAGTTGCCATATGAGTCACAGTAATTCCACTCACAGGTATGTATTCAAGAGAAATGAAAACATATGTTCACACAAAAACTTGTATGTGAGTGTTCATAGCAGTATCATTCATTGTAGTCAAAATGGGAAGCAACCAGGGGCACCTGGGTGGCTTAGTCGGTTAAGCGTCCGACTTTCGCTTAGGTCATGATCTTGCGGTTCGTGGGTTCGAGCCCCGCGTCGGGCTCTGTGCTGACTGCCAGCTCGGAGCCTGGAGCCTGTTTCAGTCTGTGACTCCCTCTCTCTCTGACCCTCCCCTGCTCACGCTGTCTCTCTCTCTCCTAGAAATAAATAAAACATTTTAAAAAAAAATTTAAAAATGGGAAGCAACCCAAATGTCCATCAACTGGTGAGTAGATAAACAAAATTGGTATTATTCATACACTAGGATATGATTCAGCCATTTAAAGAAATGAAGTACTGATACATGCTACAACTTGGGTGAACCTTGAGAACATTATGCTAACTGAAAAAAGCCAGACAGAAAGGTAAGATATTGCATGATTCCATTTATATGAAATTTCCAGACTAGGCAAATCCCTGGAGACAGAAAGTGGGTTAGCATTTACCTCTTGATTGAAGGGGAGACTGGGTCTCTTTGCAGAAAAACCATACAGAATTGTCACAAGGATATAATATAAATCTTCCTCTTGAGCCTTTTTTTTTTTTTTAATTTTTAAAAATGTTTATTTATTTTGAGGTGGGGAGGGGCAGAAAGAGAGGGAGACAGAAAATCCGAAGCAGGCTCCCCACTGTCAGCACAAAGCCTGATATGGGGTTCAAACCCATGAACCATGAGATCATGACCTGAGCTGAAGTTGGATGCTCAGCTGAGTGAGTCACCCAGATACCCCAGAGCATTTTCTAAAGACATTTGATATCATTTACCAGAGTGACATCACAAGAGAAAAGGAAATACTCAGAACTTTGGCAGATGACTAGACTCTAGTGAATTGATGTTAATTCCTGGGAGCCCAAAGTGCCACTGTAGCCCACTAAAGTATGGGACCAGTTCGTCCATGGTTCCACCCTGTAGTTATTTCCCTAGTTCCTGAAGAAATAATTGGAATAGATATGCTTGACCAGAGGCAAAATTCCTCCATTGGCTCCCTAATCCATGGGACAAAGTCATTATATTAGAAATAGCTAAGTGGAAGCCCCTGGAAGTCCCTCTTCCTGCCAAGGTAGTAAATCAGAAGCAATGATGAATTTTGGGGGGAAATGCGGAGATTAGTACAACATCAAATACTTGAAACATGCAAGAATGGTGATATCTGGCATATCCCCATTTAATTCACTCATTTGGCCTGGGCAAAAGTAGAACAGATTTTAGAGAATGACTGTAGATTTCAATAAACTTAATTAGGGTGTGACTTCAATTACATGTCCTATTATAAAAGAGATTTTTTACTGGAACAAATCAAGAGGCCCTAGCACTTGTTATATGACTAATGCTTTTTTTTTTCTCCATACCAAGTTGTAAGAACAACCATAAACGGTTTACTTTTACCTGGCATTGTCAACAGTACACATTTACTGTCTGTCTCAGTGCTATGTCAGCTCTCAATCTCTGCCATATTTTAGTCAGCAGAGCTTTTGAATGTCTTGATATTCTACAAAACATTATTCTTGTCCATTACATTGATGATATTATGCTGATTGGATCTGGGGATCAGAAACTAGCAATTAATTTGGAAGCCTATAAGATATATATAAACATGAAGTGTGAGAAAAACCTCAAGGCCCTGACACCTCAGTGAAGTTTCTGGGAATCTAGTAGACTGAAGCATGCTTAGATATCCTTTCCAAGGTGACAGAAGAGTTGATGCATAGCCTACCATGACAAAAGAGTCACAATGATTGGTAGACCTTTTTGGATTTTGGAGGAAATATATACCATATTTGGAGTTGGAATCATCTAAGGAGTCACCCAAAAGGCTGCCATTTTAAAATGAGGAATAGAGCAAGAAAAGGCTTTTCAACATGTCCAGGCTGTAGAGTAAGATGCTCTTCTATTTGGTCCTTATGATCCAGCAGATCTAATGATACTCAAGGGTCTCCAGCAAATAAAAATGGTGAATAAAACATTAGGTAAGCACCAGTAGGAGAATCACAGTATAGACCTCTAGGATTTTGGCGAAAATATATGACCTTTCACCATCCACCAATACTTGTTTAATGAACTCATGGTTATGATGGTAGGGATGAAAATTCTTCATGGGCTTAAAAACATGGACTGTCCCTTAAGGAAGCTGACTTGACTACTGCTGCTTTTGAGTATCTAATCTGCTAACATGATGTCAACACTGAGTCCTCATATGGCAGCATTTCTTATGGGGAGATGCCAGCTACTTGATAGCAGGCTGAATACATTATATCTCTTCCATCATGATAGGTCATAAATTCATCCTCAGGGGAATAAACATTTTATGGATATGGATTTTCCAACCCTGCCAGTAATGTTCTCTCAGCTCCACCATCTGTAAACTTTCTTGAGAATGCTTTATCCACTGTCATGGTATTCTTTCCATGAGCAGTGGGCTCATGCCCAAGGAATTAACTAACCTTACTACATATTTCATTACCTAGAAGTAGCTAGCTTAATAAAAAGGTAGAATGGGTTACTGAAGATTCAGGTGTGATATCAGTTGGGAGACCACACTCTGAAACAATGGGGTTCTGTCTTACAGGATGCAGTATATGTTCTGATTCAGAGATAATTAATGGTACTTTCTCCCCCATAGTCAGAATATATGGGTCTAGGAATCAATGTATGCAAATATAAGGGCTCATTTCACTCCTACACCAAATAATCTACTCACAGAATTTTTGCCTTCCATGTTGTTGACTTTTAGCTTTGATAGTTTAGAGGTATTATTCTCAAATGAAAAATGCTTCTGCACAGGAGGGTTCTAGTTCCTCTGTGTGCTAGCAGGGTTCACGATGCTTCATGGAGCAGTGGTGATGACTTGAGCATATCTGAGACTCGTTAAAGGCTTGAATTGCTTATTGTTGGGATGTCATCTTCTGTGCCAGAAGTGTATGTGTGGAAAGTCTCCCAGCCAGCCATGGGCACCAAACTGTAGGTTGTTTCTGGGTTGAGTTTAAAGTTGATGTTGGTTATAGTTTGGGTTTATGACTTGGTAGCTTTTTTCTTTTTCTGTTACTTAATATGTAACTTGGTATTGTTGGAGAGAATTGGGTGAGTAGGGAGAAGAGGAGATAATACATATTGGGGGAAGAGTTTGTGGTGCCTTTTTTCAATTGGTTAGGCTGAACCTTTGGTAAAGTTGGGTTGTCTGAACCATTAGGATCTGGGTGTTACAACAGACTAGCTGCAAGAAATAGTTTTTCTGCATTATTCTAAAATATCCTTAAGCTTGAACTTCCCTTACCCCCTCAGGTGGCAATACCCATGCTTCTGCCATCATACTCAGATTTTCTGTAGCTCCTTTTGTTCCCATTGTAACCATTTAATAAACCAGCAAGTTCATAAGTAACCCAGTCTTCCAGGTCATGTCAGTCTAGCTGCCCACAGACTTGCATATGGGCCTCAGCCAGTACAATAGGGGTTACATCTGTTAATGTGACCTCATTTGTATCCTACAGGTCGGTGAGGCCTAGAGAAATTCTGGTATAAAAACATTTCCAAACTTAAGGTTTTTCTGAGAAAAAGACAAAAAACCCCAATCAAGACAAGGGATTTGCAAATACTGGCACATGAAATATATATTTCTTATTTATATTTGAATGGTTCTACACCTCATACATTAGTACTGACTGCACATATCAAAAATCCTTCATGGCTATGGACATGATGTTCTTGCTCTTCCCAGCATTTTCTGCCCAGAAGTCTCCTCTGCTCCCTTACATCATCATCATTAAAAAGAATTGCCACTGGGGTGCCTGGGTGGCTCAGTTGGTTCAGCATCTGATTTTGGCTCAGGTCATGATCTCACAGTTTGTGAGTTCGAGCCTGCGTCAGGCTCTGTACTGATAGCTCAGATCCTGGAGCCTGCTTCGGATTCTGTGTCTCCCTCTCTCTCTGCCCCTCCCCTGCTAGTACTCTGTCTCTCCTTCTCTTAAAAATGAATAAACATTAAAAAAAAAAAAGTTGCCCACTAACATTTTCAGGTGAATGATTGTTGCAAAAAAGTATTAGTGGCATTAACTTTAGAAAAATTGTCAGGGTGCCTGGGTGGCTCAGTTGCTTAAGCAACTGACTCTTGATTTAGGCTTAGGTCATGATCTCAGGGGTTGTGGGATCCAGCCCTGTGTTGGGATCTGCAGTGGCAGCATGGAGCCAGAGCCTGCTTGGGATTCTCTCTCTCTCCCTCTCTCTGCTCCTCTCCTGTGTATGCTCTGTCTCAAAATAAATAAATAAACATTAAAAGAAAGAAAATTTGTCAAAAGAGTAGTAAGGGTAGTTCTTGAGTTACCTACAGCATTAAACTGATATCTCTAAATAAAACATTTTGAATGTATGCACATCTGCTGATAAGTGAACATATTGATCTATTACATTGTAGCAAGAGTTTGATTTTTGCCATCTTTGCAGGTGCAGCACTATTAGTCCAACTTTAAATTTTTGTGCATTTTACTGATATTTTACACAGATAAATTTAAAATGGAAAGGTGAAATTGCTGATAGTGGTGATCAAATGTTTATGTCTTATAAACACATTGCAGTTGAGATGGATACCAAATGGCTACCATTTGGTTAACCTGAAAATGGTGACTCTATTCTCATTTGGATGCCCATTAGTGTTAACTTGGTTCATTCCGTGTCTACTTTATTTTAATTTGTTTTATTTGAGAGAGAGAGAGAGAGAGAGAGAGAGAGAGAATCTTAAGCAGGCTCCATGCTCAGCCTGTAGCCCATGCATGGCTCAGTCTCACAACTCTGAGATCATGACCTGAGCTGAAATTAAGAATCAGACTCAACTGACTGAGTCACCCAGGTGCTCCTTTTTTTTTGTATTCATTTTAAAGGAGAAAAATTATATCTGCATATATATTTATTTATTGAGAATAGAACTCCTTTCCCTTCTTTGATAAAGTTAAATTTTCATATATTTGACTTTGATGCAAGATTTTATGAACAAATCATGAATGAAAATAAGATACTTACTATTTTCCCCGGACACTGATCAAAACTGATAAGGAGACTTGAGGAAAAATTCTGAAGAATTTTTCAGATTCTTTTTTTTTTTTTAATGTTTTATTTATTTCTAGGAGAGAGAGACACCGTGAGCAGGGGAGGGTCAGAGAGAGAGGGAGTCACAGACTGAAACAGGCTCCAGGCTCTGAGCTGGCAGTCAGCACAGAGCCCGACGTGGGGCTCGAACCCACGAACCGCGAGATCATGACCTAAGCGAAAGTTGGACGCTTAACCGACGACTAAGCCACCCAGGCGCCCTGAATTTTTCAGATTCTAAGAGCACCACAATAATATGAGAAGATGTATGTTAGTAATCATTTCAAAATGTACATAAATCAAACCATCATGCTGTATGCCCTAAACTTATACAGAGATATGTCAGTTATTTCTCAATAAAACTGGAAAATATATCATACAGTTAATAAAATTGCATGACAGGGCTCAACAACAGCAACAACAACAGTAGTGACTCCTGTTGAAGCACTTGCTGTGTTTCAGGCTCTATGCTTTCTATGCTACAAGTCTAATCTCATTTGATTCTTAGTCATTAATTGAGGTAGTCAATATGGTGCCCCCATTTTATAATATAGCATCCTAGAGTTCATAGAATTAAAATGACTCATCTAAAAATTACAGAGCCAGTATGTAGAGGCATTTGTTGATTTCAACGTCCATGTAGTAATCATTACCTTGCATTACTCTCTTGTTTGCTCAACAGTCAAGTTTGAACAAGCTTCTTTTATAGTCAAATTATGCCTAGATAATAAAATCGGTGTAAGAAAAAAGGCAAGAATCTCTCTGTCTTGTGGTAGAAATAGATAGTTTTTTCAGGAACAGGAAATAATAAACTTATTGATAATAGATATCTTTCCTATTTATAATGTATTCAAAGGGTAACAACAGAACACCCAAGATATGACAGGTTATTGATATGATGTTTTGCAGAAGATTGAGGCTGATGAAATATTTGCTTTGCTAACCTGTAATGTATGTAAGAATGTTCTGGGTAAATAGAACCAACACCACAATAAATAATTATTATAACATCATTGCCATATTATTACCTGTCCACACTGTAAGACTGAATCTGAATTAATGTGTGCATTCCTTTCTCTAATTTGCTTCTTACTTACAGTATGAAAGCAGCCCCTTTCTAAACAATCTAGAGAAGAATGTTTAAGAAACTAGAAGCACTGTTAGCCAATAGCCCCTTTGCAGCTATTCCACTTGCAGAAGCCGAAATGTAAACCTAAAACGCTGACCAAATGACAACATGCCAGAAAGGGCTTTTAAAAAAGACTACAAGGAAGCAGCTGGGTTTCTGACAAGCAGCATGCTCCATCTGGAAACACATCAATTAAAGGAGTAAATGAATGTGAGGAAGGAATAAAGAAAAAGAAGCATGTTCTAGTCTTGGCTAATCTTCAACTTGGAGGAGCCAATAAAAATTTTAGAGACAAAGCAGAAAAATCAGAAACTGATGGCAATGGTAGCTTAGAATATAAGACCAATTAGATTAAATCTGAGTAAATTTTGGTCTGTCTTTCCTGAAGATCTTTTCTGGAAATGAATGTGATTTGTATTTGAAAGTTGAGAAGAAATAATTAATGTATTTATTCAGTCAGCAATCACATACCAGGTGTTGGACATAGTGATGCCTGAGTGAGATTTGAAGTTGTATAGAATTTATGGGCCATGAGAAGGATTGGGAGGAGTGCGGGGGGAGGGGGGTTCAGGCAGAGGGAATAGTATATGCTGAGGGACAGAGGAGAGGCCGATGTTGATGTTAAAGGAATGATATTCTCTGTGTACTGGGAAAAATTGCTCTTCAGAAAAAACTCATGGCTTATTTCCACTTTCAGGACAGGAACAGCATTCATGGCACATATAGGTGGATCTTATTGTTGAGGAAAACAATATATGAGTTTTAGGAGGGACGAGGAATGGGTAGGGGAGAGGAGGACTGGAGAAAGCAGAACTGATCTGCCAAAGAAAGCAAGAAGTGAGAGGAATTTGGAGTTTTAGATCAGCTGGGGCAATAGGTCTGGGCAACTTGGAGAGAGTAGAGCAGTGAGAAGTAATGAAGAGATGGGAAGACTAGATCCTAGGAAGAGCCTTGGGCAAAAGAAGTCATTGTGAGCTGGAGAACAGGAGAATGAGTGGAAAGGAAAACATGGGTCCTTCCCAAAGGATATACAAAACACTGGGAGGGCACAAACTTCTGCATTCCTTGGGACAGTGTCTTGAGTAATTTTTATTTGGATACTCAAGAGTAACCCCAGCAGACTGGGAGACTCAAGGTGATAGTTGAATTACATCTATTTTGCTAAGTTGGCATCATCTTTTATTTGTGAGTTTGGCCTGCTTTTATCAATAATACTTTGGCAAACAATACTTTGTTCTTAAGGTTCAGCAACTTATCAGCTCCATTTTTTAATACAGTAAAACCTTGGTTTGTGAGCGTAATTTGTTCTGGAAACACGCTTGTAATCCAAAGCACTCATATATCAAAGCAAATTTCAAGAACCATTGGCTCAGTTGTGACTAGGTGATGTCCAGCCTCACATACTACTTGTATTGAAGAAATTGCTCACTTATCAAGTTAAAATTTATTAGAAATGTTCTGGTCTTGCGGGACACTCACAGAAAAAGTTACTCGCAATCCAAGGTTTTACTGTATTTTAAAATAATTTAAATTGGTGATTTTGTGATTTACATTCTGAGTTTAAAATGTTTTGGGGGCTCCTGGGTGGCTCAGTCATTTTAGCATCCAACTCTTGATTTCAGCTCAGGTCATGATCTCAAGGTCATAGGATCAAACCCTACATCAGGCTCTACAAGTTGAGCTCTTGGTCCACATGGCTATTCCATGTGAACCTGAGGGGACATGCGTTGGGCCACCCAGTGCCCCTCTGCATGCTAGATAACTAATATGACAAGTTTTCAATAAATACTTATTTACTGAATGAATCAGAAAATATATGACTACTACTTTGTTCCCTTTTTTTAAAATTTCGCATCAATCAGTAATTATATCAGCCATGCTACTAACTGAACTAGTTAGCTAACTAACTAGTTAACTAATCTGAAACTTTGTTTCGACTTTTCTCTGTGTTTTACTTTGTAGAATTTTTCATCCATATGGATGAACAAGTCAGTAAAACTATTTGACCCTTGAACAACTGTGTTTAACTTAATGATTTTAGTCCAAGCAAAGGTTAATTATATTTGCTCTTCCACTATATACTACCAAAGATTAGTTGGCATAAAAGTAAAACAGATAAGACAAAATTATTAAGGACCAATAAATAATGTTGACATTTTGGTCAAGAGACTTTTTTACAAATAAATCTTAAATCTAGATTTTTACCCAATTTTTAAGTCAATAAATTTGGCTTACATGTCGTTACATCCTTTACCAAATATTTGCACCTTTTGGGTGTAAAAGGCCAAATATTGAAGGGTCATCCACCAATGCAATTGCTTTGTCTTTACCTTCGCCAACAGAACCTGCTGAATCCTTCAGCCTCACAGAGGATGGAGGAAATTTTCACAGGGAATCCTGACCTGCAGAATATAACATCCTTTGTTCCCTTTTGTAGCTACAGCACAGAAGCAATGCCTGGCACTTAGCAGGCATTCAAAACACATTTGTTGAATAAATGAATGAGTGAATAAATCTCTTTACTCATCATAATCATTCAGATGTTAAAAGCTTTTCCAGATGTCTAAGTAGGAATAAATGCATAACATCATCTGGCAAAAATAGGGAAAGTCTGAATTATGCTAGCATCAGTCTGACGAATGCAGTGAGCTACTGTTATTGTTTGTTTGCTCATGTTTAAATTTTCTTCACAAAAATATAATTTTTGTTTTACAACTGTGTGGTCAATTAGAGGTGTGACTGATTTTATGGACTGGCTCACTCATCATCTGTTCATTATAGTGTATCTTCCTGGAATGCTGAAAACTGAAAAGCTTTAGATGACATTTTCCAGACTCCTTTGGTGCTAGGGTTTTGGATGAGACATGGGTTCCTTCAATCAAATGCATTCACCTTGGTCCTGAAAATGCAGTGGGTTAAGAGGCGGAAGAAAGGGAAAATTTGAGGCATCTATCTTGCTGGTCCTGGTGGCATAGAGGTAAGCAGTTTGGTCTAGACCTGGAAGCAGAGGGGATGGCTCCTTCATTTGGCAGGTAGCTTCCTGATATGGAAAAGGTGGCTTGATTCCAGAGCTTGTGGCTACTAGTGGCTACTCTGATTCAGCAGGTAGCCTCCTGTTCTTGGCAGGAACAGCAGCCTCCTTCATATCCCAGTTCTATGGTCTGGCTTAGAATTTGCTCCTGGAAGATGAGCCTAGAGTTTCTTCAGCCCATCTAACAATATTGTAAGCCATTTGATATCTTGCAATAAATCCTTTCCTGCCCCAAGGAATAGTTTTAAATTTTTTTCTTTGTCACTGAACTTGACCTGAAGCAAGGGGCTGAGAATTACTGTACAACTGACAAAATTATTTATTACTATATAGATCATTAGAATACAGATGTACTTTAATATTTATGAAACTTCACATACTCTATTGTCGGGTAACTCCAGTTTCAGACAAAAATATGTGTCCCAGAAATAGTCTGCACATTGATTTAAAAAAATCCTATCAACTTTGGATTTTATTGAAGTACTCTTTTGGTTAGTTAATGCTATTAGGACTGTGGTTTGCATGTGACAGAATTCTACTGGATTTAAGCAAAAGAAAAATGAATTCGTATAAGGATATAGGTCCTCTCATAGAACCCAAGGTCAAGGATACCTCTGGACGACCTCAGAAATGGCCTGGAGCCAAGGACTGCAGTGCTAGAGAACCCAGGAAGCCCTCTTACTACCTCTCACCATTGTTTCTCTGAATATCTGCTTTCTTCCTTCTCATTACTAACTTTCTTTGCATCACAATCAACAGGGTTAAAAAAAGGATTCCATCTTCACTTATACACCCTCCCTTTAAGAGGATAAAAGACAGGGATGCCTGGGTGGCTCAGTTGGTTAAGCGTCCTATTCTTCATTTTGGCTTAGGTCATGATGTCACACTTTGTGGGTTTGGCCTCCCCATATTGGACTCCACACTGCCAGTGTGGAGCCTGCTTGGGATTCTCTCTTTCCTTCTCTCTCTGCCCCTCCCCCACTTGTTCTCTCTGTTTCTCTCTCAAAGTAAATAAGTAAACATAAAAAAAAATTAAAAACAAAAGAGGACAGAAGACTGAAGTAGGGATCTCCTAGATTTAACTCCAGAATCTTGAGGAAAGACTATGAGTAGCCTGCTTTAGTCAGGTACCCAGTTCAGTGAAGTTAGTCAACTCTAGAGGTTCCCATTCAACCTGTTTTCTATGCAAAAGGCACCCATGGAGCACAACATTTTGTAGAATAGGATGTGAATCATGCAACTACCTATCCTGTACCAATCGGCTGGAGTCTGGAGTCGGTCCTGTTGTGGGAACCTGGCAGTGGGTCCTCTGCTCCTGGAATCATATGGATTGTCAGTAAGGGGAGGTGGGTCTGTAGGAAGGGCAAATTATTATGTATGAGGGAATTATTGGGAGCTGCGGAGACAAGCTCACTGATGTTCATTATAAGAATGATATATTGATCTTAACTATATTAGACCAGCCATAGGCAAATTACAGCCCACAGGCCAAATCCAGTCTGCCCTAGTTTTTATAAATGTAGTTTTATTGGAACATGACCACACACATTTGTTTCATGTTGTCTATGGCTACTCTTGTTCTATACCAGCAGAGTTAAGCAGTAGCAGCAGAGAATATACATTTCACAAAGCTACAGTATTTACTATTTGGCCCTTTATAGACAGTTTGTTGACCCCTGTGTTAGATTCTTTTTTTTTTTTTTTTTAATGTTTTATTTATTTCTGGGAGAGAGACAGCATGAGCAGGGGAGGGTCAGAGAGAGAGGAGGACACAGCATCCGAAGCAGGCTCCAGGCTCTGAGCTAGCTGTCAGCACAGAGCCTGACGCGGGGCTCGAACCCACGAACTGTGAGATCATGACCTGGGCTGAAGTTGGACGCTTAACTGACTCAGGCACCCAGGCACCCCGACCCCAATGTTAGATTCTTGTTACTCAAAATGAGGTCCCTAAGCCAGGAGTCTCAGTATCACCAGGGAGCTTGTCCGGCCTCCACTTGGAACTATTGAATCAAAATCTGATTTTTTAAAAAAATCCACTGAGGCATTTATTTGCATGTATGTATTATATCCCTAGGAAAAGAAACCCAGGATTTCCCCTCCTGTGTGTTTTTGTCTTGCCTTTTCATGGTCCATGACACCAGCTGTCAGTATAATGAAGCCAAACCAAGGGGATAAGAGCAGATTATTCTACCATTTTTCTAGATCTTTGAGTTGTCTATAAAACATGGGGCTGATCACTCCATACTTGTTTAACCTGCTCATGAGGTTCATAACTTTCCCAGCTCTGTGATCATCAATAATTTCAAATTCACCAATGTAACCATGATTCAGCATCACAATTAGAAACTGGACAATGACTTCAGAGCATGGCCTAATGAGAATCTAGTGTTTGCCTCTCTTTGGCATTGTTGATATTCTTGACAGCATCAGTCAGAACACTGATGTGCACCATTATGACAGCATGGGAAGATGGCACAAACAGAGCCTGCTTTTTAACAAGATCCCCAGGTGATTCAGAGGCACATTAAGGTTTGAGAAGCACTATATTAAACTCCTCAATGGGCACAATCAATACTATTGAAAGTTTTGTTTCACACAAACCTTTTTTACCCCATGAGACGTGATGCAATCCCCCAGGCACATTAGACTAGTGTGCCACTATCCCTGGATTTGATGTACTGATTTTTTTAAATGTTTATTAATTTTGAGGGGCAGACAGAGAGGGAGACACAGAATCTGAAGCAGGTTCCAGGCTCTGAGCTGTCAGCACAGAGCCTGATGTGGGACCCAAACTCACAAACTGTGAGACCATGACCTAAGCCAAAGTCAGCTGCTTAACCGACCAAGCCACCCAGGCACCCTTGATGTAGTGAGTTTTTTCTTGGACTGTGTCAGGGCACAGTATCATTACCATCAGCCAGAATCAGCCTGGACAAAGGGATATCTGGCTATAGTTTGTTAAGTGCCTACTCATTCATTCAGTTGTAACTAATGTTTATTGAGGGCGTACTCTGTGCCAGGCATTGAACTACAAATGGGGGGCAAACTGGCACAGTCTCTGTCTTGATAGTGTTGTGAAGCTTTTACACATCATCTTATTTAACTTTTTCTATAACCTATGAGGTAGGCACTTTTTAATTTTTATTTTTATTTGAGAGAGAGAGAGAGAGAGCATGGGAGGACAGAGAGAGAGAATCCTAAGCAGACTCTGCACTAACATGGGGCTTGATCCCATGACCCAGGGACTATGAGCTGAGCCAAAATCAAGAATCAGATGCTCAACCAGCTCAGCCACCCAGGTACCCCATAAGTGCTTTAATCCTCATGGGAAAACTGAGGCTTGAAGAGACTATCCGACTTGCTTGAAGTCATATGGCTGGTTAGCGGCAGAGTTGAAAATTGAACCTATGTCTATCTGATACAACAGTTTGTGCTTTTTTCTACATAGCATTGCTAAACATGACTCTAGGAGATTATAATCTAAATAGGTCTACTGGCAAGGAGCCAGTATATTATAGATAAGAAAAAGTATTCTTATCTCCCATTTCCAGATACAGCCAAGATGCTGCTGCAAGATTAGGGCAGACTAGAAACTAGAGGGGCCCAGCTCTTCTCCTAAGACCTTCTTTTCAGAAGTGACAGACCTGCCACCTTTATCTGTGAGAAAGACAGATGACTCTGGTTCGATCATTCCTTCCTGACACTTGAAGTGAGAAATTCACCTGAGGTGAATTCATGTAAGGTAGGACAAAAAAAGCACTGCCCTGGGGAGAATAAGGATCAGGGTTAATGCTGCTTCCTCCATGTGACTCTCATGGATGAATCCCATTCACTGGGGCCACCTTACCTTTCTGAATCTACCTCCCACCTGTTTTATATATACCCTCAACTGACCTGGCCCTCCCTCCTTGCCTTGCTCCTAAATCATTCCATTTTACCCTCTTGAACTCCATTCTGAGGCCTACAAATATATCTCTCCTATATATCTATATCTTTAACTGGACGGGAGAGATGAAGTGGAGAAAGGGTGGTGTGAGAAGTGGGGAGACCGGGAGACAAGTGCACAATGAAGAGAGAACTACACAGACTATATCAGTAACATGAGCATCACATGCTCATGGGTACAAATTTTTTAAAGCTAGATTAATTCTCATAAATGTAACATTACAAAATAGGCATCAATTTCCCTTAGCCAGCTGCAGTGGCACACAATTAGATATTTTAATCCTATGCCTAAAGCATTACTGTTTAGAAAAAGTAAGATGGGTAACTGAAAAGTTGCAAAATCAAGCAGCTAGAGTCAGAAGTACTCCAAGAATTGGATCTAAAGGAGACTGAAAGTCAAGCACCCAGGAAAGGAGAGGCGAGGCACAAATGGGAGGAGAGGAGGGTGGAGGTGATGTAAGACTAAATAGAAAAAAGTCTGGCAATTAGAAGGGAAAGGAAGTAGTCTGACATTGGAAAGTGCTTGGCATGTAAGATGAGAACCTGGCAAGGGAAGGACAGGTGACGAATCAATTAGAACAGATCTTGCCTGCCATTATCTGGGCTTTGGAAATAAGTTGATGAGGTTTGGATTTAATAAATATTAAAATTCTAAAAACACTTAACTGCTGAGGGAGGCTTTGGAGCAATCACCATATGAATAGATTTCTAAGGCCAGACTAGACACCCATCTATTATGGATGGTTTGAGACTAACACATCCATCCTGCTACCACAGAGAGAATTTAATGACCCTGCAGGCCTTCCTTCCAAACTTCTGAAAAGCTGGGATGAGTGGAGGGAGGGAGGTTAAATGGTGCTAACTTTCATTCTGTGGTTTTTATCACAGATTCTCTGCCATTAATTCAGATACAATTGATGAGGATTTTCTCCAAACAAAAGATTTAATTGTTGGTCTTTTCATGAACATTGCTGTCCAACCAATCCTTACATATCTTTTTATGCACTTATTGCCCTACATTTATATACCCCTAAACACAGTAAAGTTCTACTATATAAGTTGATTTGGAAATTACAATAATTTTTTAAAGATTTTATTTTTAAGTAAATTTTATATCCAACATGGGGCTTGAATTTACAACCCTGAGATCAAGAGTTGCATGCTCCACTGACTGAGCCAGCCAGCTGCACCTGGAATTATATATATTATATATGTATATGTGTGTATGTATATTATATAATATATAATGAAATATTACTCAGCCATAAAAAAAATGAGATCTTGCCATTTGGAACAACATGGATGGACCTAGAGGGTATAATCTAAGTGGAATAAGTCAGTCAGAGAAAGACAACTACCATATGACTTCACTTACATGTGAAATTTAAGAAACAAAACAAATGAACACACATAGAAAAAAGAGGCAAACAAAAAAATAGATTCTTAAAATACAGAAAACAAACTGGTGGCTGCCAGCTCAGAGGTGGTTGAGGGGATGGATGAAATAGGTCTTTACCTATTAAAGGGATTACCTATAAAGGGATTAAGAGTAAACAGATTGTGATGAGCATTGAATAATGTATAAAGTTGTTGAATCATATTATACATCTGAAACTAATATAATACTCTATGTTAATTATACTTAAAAAAAAAAAAAAGGCTGTCAAAACAGAGCCATTTATATTTAGGACAAGAGAATTCTTTGCTGTGGGGGTAGTGTACTGTGCATTGTAGGATGTTTAGCAGTATTTCCAGCTTATATCCTCTAGATCCCAGTAGCATGCCCCCCACCCCCAGTTTATAACAGCCAAAAATATCTCCAGATATTGCCAAATGTCCCCTGAGAGGTAAAATAATTCCTGGATGAGAAGCACTGCTGTAAAATTATAGTAATTAATGTGTTACAGGTATAAAGATACATGAATAGATCCATGGAACAGAAGAAAGAGACCAAAAATAGGATCTTGCAAATATGGAATGGGACAAATGATGAAGATAAAATTGCATGCCAATGGAGGAAGAATAGGCTATTTATTAAGTGGGGCTGCAGCAGTTGATTGAAAAAATATTACAATCTTATCTCATACCATTCGTAAAACCTTTTAGAAGAAAATATGGGAGAATATCTTCATCATTTCAGGGGATGAAGGATTTCTTTTAAACAGGACACAAAAAGCACAAAACATGAAAGACAAGGTTTATATCTTTTGTATTTAAAATTATGTACCTCAATGGTTTCATAGACAAAGTGAAAAGCTAAGTAGCAGATTGGAAGAAATATTCAATAACAACAACAACAAATATATATATATATCTGTTGTTGTTTTATATATATTTATATATATAAAATTCTATATATATATATATTTAGAATATAATGAAGATGTACCAATCAACACCTAAATACTGATGGTGTTAGTTCCCTGAGCCTGCTGTAACAGATTACCATAAACCAAATAACTCAAAAAACAGAAATTTATTTTCTCACAGTCCTGGAGTCTAGAAGTCCCAAATCAAGGCGTCAGCAAGACTGATTCCTTCTAATGGCTGTAAGGGAGAATCATTCCATACCTCTCTCCTACCATCTGGTGATTGCCATCAAACCTTGGCATTTTATGGCTCGTAGCTGCATCACTCCAATCTCTGCCTCTGTCTTCACATAGCCTTATTCTCTGTGTCTCTGTGTCTTAACATGGGCTTCTTAGGACACCAGTCATTATATTTGGGGTCCACCCTACTCTAGCACAATTTAATCTTTTTTCTTTTTTACAAATATTTTATTGTCAAATTAGTTTCCACATAACACCCAGTGCTCATCCCCACAAGTGCCCTCCTCCATGCCCATCCCCCCTCCCCCCTACATCCATCAGTTCTCAGTTTTTGTCAGCATTCAAGAGTCTCTCATGGTTTGCCTCTCTCCCTTTCCCCCACCATTTCCCCCCTTCTTCTCCCCCTTGTTCCTCAGTTAAGTTCCTCCTAATCCCCCTATACGTGCAAACATATGATATTTGTCCTTCTCTGCCTGACTTATTTCACTCAGCATAACACCCTCAAGGTCCATCCATGTTGCTACACGTGGCCAGATTTCATTTTTTCTCATTGCCATGTAGTATTCCGTGGTGTAGATAAACCACATCTTCTTGATCCATTCGTCCGTTGATGGACACTTAGGCTATTTCCATGTTTTGGCTATTGTTGAGAGTAGCACAATTTGATCTTAACTTGATTATCTGCAAAGACTATTTCTAAGCAAGGTCTCATTTTGAGTTTCTGGTGGGACACTATTCAAATCCCTACCATCTGCCATCTGAACCCCCAAATTCATATCTAACCCAGAAACATTTATCCCATCCTAAATCCCCCCCAAATCTTAACTTATTCTGGTATCAACTCTAAATCCCAGACCTCATAATATAAATAATCTAAATCAGGTATAAGTGAGATTCTGGGTATGGTCCACCCTGAAACAAAATTCTTATCCATCTATGGACCTCTAAACCTAGAAAACAAATTGTCTGATTCTAAAATACAATGGCAATACAGACATAGAATAGATAATCCCATTCTGAAAGGGAGAAAATGGAAGGAATAAGAATAACTAGTCTCAAGCAAGTTCAAAACCTAGCAGGGAAAATTACATTTGGTTTCAAGGCCTGAGAATCATTGTGGCTTGATCTGCCCTCTGGGCTGGAGGAAGCCTCTGTAGCCTGTGCCTCTGGGTCCATCTCTTTGTCCTCTGCATCTGTGCCTACAGTATTGCCCTTGGAGTCACTCTTCCTTTTACCTGAAGCATAACACATATTTTCAGTTGAATACAGTTCATTTCCTGCTGGTTAGAATTTTTGAAGTCTGACAGCTTTCCTTCATTTAGTTCTGTCTCTGACCCTTTCAGTCCAAACTGTCAGTGTTTCTGCTGGCAAACTATTTTCAAAAAACTGTGTTGGTCTTCCATATATGTCAAAGGAATTAACACCATTACATAAGAGGGTTCTCCAAAGATCTTTCCTGGGCAACCCATTTCTATTCCTGGATGGTGCTGAGATGGTTGATTAGATCCATGAGTCACAAATTTAATCTCCTCAGCAAAAGTTTGTCCAAGCTATACTCTTGGCTCTGTTTCCACAGCATACTATCTGGATAGGCTAAGAATTCTTCAAATCTCTAAGTGCTAGTTCCTTTTTGTTTAATAGTTGCTTCCTCAATGTATCTATTTCCTCTCACATTTTACTATAAACAGTAAGGAGAAATCAGGCCATACCTTCCATACTTTTCTTGGAAATCGTTTGAAGTAAATATTTAATTTCATTGCTTACAATTCTATTTTCTACCCAACAGTAAAACACAATTCACCCAAGTTCATTACCATTTTACAATGATTTCTTTTCTTCCAGTGTCCAGTAACACATTCCTTATTTCTTCTGAGACCTCACCAGAAATACCTAAATCTCTATATTTCCAAAATAGTCTCTTCAAGGCTATCTAGGCCTTTTTTATCATGTACCTCAAAATTTTTCTAGCTTCTACCCATTACCTGATTCCAAAGCTGCTTCTACAATTTTAGGTATTTGTTACAGCACCACTCCACTTTCTAAACCAAAATCTGTATCAATCTGTATCAGTTAGGGTTCTCCAGAAGCACAGTACCAATATGGGAGATGTGACAGAGAGAAAAGGGGGGGCAGGCTGGAAACTTAGGCAGGAGTTGATGCTGCAGTCGTATAGTCTTGACATAGAATACCTTTCTCTGGGATGCCTCAGAGTTTGCTCTTAAAGACTTTCAACTGATTAGATGACACCCACTCACATTAATGGGGATAACCTACTTAAAGTCAACTGATTATAGATGGCAACCACATCTGCAAAGTATCTTCAGAGCAATATCTAGATTAGTGTTTGATTTAAAAGCTGGCTACTATAGCCTAGTCAAGTTGGCATATAAAACTAACCATCATACAAACCACAGAATAATGGACAAATGATAACAAATGGCTAATTCATAAAAGAGGAAACTCAAATAGTCAATAGCATATTAAATTTATACAACCACTTAGAAATTTAGATTTCTATGTAAGCAGGGACTGGATCAGAAAACAGGAACCATTCTATGTTGTCCAGATATGAGAAGTTTAATATATGAATTAGGGGCTTATATAACCATTGGATGAGCAGGACAGTAAAGGCTAGAGAAGCCACCATCAAAGATCAGGGGGTGCTACCAAAAATATCACTTTGAAACACCAATAAATGAGTCATTCCCAAGAGTGGTGAGAAGGTGCCATGATTCCCAAGAACCTGAGAGCCAATTGTCTTAGTCTGCAGTAATGAAGCAGAAGCAGGTGGTGTTCAAGAGCTTCCTGGGAAGCTACTATGGCTTTCCCACATATCTGGCTGTAAATTGACTTCAGAGAATAATGGCATCTCCTCTTCTACTCTCCATTTCATCTTTTTTTAAATTTATTTTTTATTAAAAAAATTTTTTTGACACTTTATTTATTTCTGAGAGAGAGAGACAGCATGAGAAGGGGAGAGTCAGAGAGAGAGGGAGACACAGAATCTGAAACAAGCTCCAGGCTCTGAGCTAGCTGTTAGCACAGAGCCCAATGCGGGGCTTCAACCCACAAACAGTGAGATCATGACCTGAGCCGAAGTCGGCTGCCCAACTGACTGAGCCACCCAGGCACCCAACTCTCCATTTCATCTTGGAGAAGATATCTATACATGCCTCAGACTGCTAGACCCCTGGAAAATTCATCAACGTAAGATTCTCCTTAATTTTTATGTTTATTTTCTACCCTCTGGCACGCAAGTGTCTTACAAAGGCTTCTAGGGTATTTGCTAAGAAAGTTCCTGTTCGTTAAGTACAGTCAGCAAGATGTTATCAAGGTAGTGAATCAACTATCTATGGAAGTTGGTTAGGTAATATGATCAAAGTCTCTGTACAGTCTAGATTATGACAGAGTTGGAGCATCAACACAGACTTGAGACAAGATAATGAAAGTATATGGTTTCTGCCAAGTAAAAGTGCCCCACTCTGGTTATCTTTGCATAAGTGCACACTGCCCCTGCCGAGAGAGAGAGAGAGAGAGAGAGAGAGAGAGAGTCCTACCTTATCTCTAACAGTTATAAAGTGCTCCACTTGGCCTCCATCACTCTTATCACACATTGAATTCAGGGAGCCCATTTCAGTGACAGCATTTCCTACTCTCTTGCAGAAAATGGCAATACAGAGACTTTCAAGGATGCTATGCCCCCATTCCCAGTGCATTTTTCAGTCTGGTGAATGGAGTGCATTTTTAAAAAAACTTAATGTTTTTTAAAAAAAGTTTTAATGCTTTATTTATTTCTGAGAGAGAGAGAAAAGTGTGAGCAGGGGAGGGTCAGAGAGAGAGGGAGACACAGAATCCAATACAGGCTCCAGGCTCTGAGCTAGCTGTCAGCACAGAGCCTGACATGGGGCTCGAACCCACGAACCATGAGATTATGACCTGAGCCAAAGTCGGATGCTTAACTGACTAAGCCACCCAGGTGCTCCAAAAGGAGTGTATTTTTAAGAGACTGCTATAACTTATCATTTTGCCATCTCCAAACCAGAAGTCCTATCCCTTGCCCTTTCAAACTACTTAATCTGGCTTTCATTTCTTTCATTCCAATGCTCTTACCAAGATTACCAACAATCTCAGGACACTTAGGTGGCTCAATCAGTTGGGCATCTGACTCTTGATTTTGGCTCAGCTCATGATCCCAGGGTAATAGGATTGAGCCCTGAGTTGGGCTCCACACTAAGTGTGGACGCTGCTTAAGATTTTCTCTATCTCTCTCTCTTTCTTTCTCTCTCTCTGCCCTCTCCACCCCTCTTGTTCTCCCCCGCCAAAACAAAAAGATTACCAATAATCTCATGTTGCTAAATCCAAGGCACATCTTTAGCAGCATTTTAGAATTTCTGTTCTTGGCTTTAATATTGCATTCTCTTTTGGAATTCGCTTACATCTCTCCCTGCACATCCCTGCCTCAAGCTTGGCTCTTCCTCCACCATTCATACTTTAATGTTAGGGTGTCTTAGGACTATTCCCTTGACTTTTTACATTTTTTTTTAATGTTTTATTTTTATTTCTAGGAGGGAGAGAGAGAGAGACAGACAGCGTGAGCAGGGGAGGGTCAGAGAGAGAGGGAGTCACAGACTGAAATAGGCTCCAGGCTCTGAGCTGGCAGTCGGCACAGAGCCCGACGCGGGGCTCGAACCCACGAACCGCGAGATCATGACCTAAGCGAAAGTTGGACGCTTAACCGACTAAGCCACCCAGGCGCCCCTATTCCCTTGACTTTGTAAAAAATGTTTGTTTACTTAGTTTTGAGAGAGAGAGAGAGAGAGAGCGCAGGGGAGGGGCGGGGAGAGAGAATTACATGTGGGGTTCAAACTCACAAACTGAAAGATCATGACTCTAGCTGAGATCAAGAGTTGGATGCTTACCCTTACCCAACTGAGCCACCCAGGTGCCCCTAACATTTATTTATTTTTAAGGGGGGAGGGACAGAGAGAGAGAGAGGGAGACAAAGGATCTAAAGTGGACTCTGTGCTGACAGCAGCCAGCCTGATGTGGAGCTCGAACTCACAAACCACAAGATCATGACCTGAGCTGAAGTTGGATGCTCAACCAACTGAGCCACTCAGGTACCCCCTATTTCCTTAGCTTTTTTCTTTTCTTGCCACACAAACCGTTCTCCTTAGGTTATCTCATACATCTCAGGTCTCTACTTGGGTTGTTCTCCTTCCTAGAATACTATTTATCCCCTTGTTATCTGGCTAATTTCTGTTGGTCTTCAGATGTTAGCCTAAATGTCATGCCCTGACCCTGAGACTTCTTGATGCCTTGGATGAGATTAGGAACACTTTTTGAGCACTCAGAATTTTCCCCTTATAATAATTACATTTCTAATTATGTATTCCATTAAACTGTAAGCACTTTGAGAGTAGCGGCAGAGTTAATACCTAACATTATGCCTGGCATATAGATAATGCTCAAGAAATATTTATAGATTATTCATAGATGAATAAATAGAAGTAAGGGTCAAATTGAATTTCATTTCAAATTGCTGAACAACTGTGGTCCAACTTTATTTGTTGAATAATATGTGCATTACCCATAATTTATAACACCTGTCCACAACTATAAGCTCATGACCTGAGCCAAAATCAAGAGTCAGTCACTTAACGGACTTAGCCACCCAGGCTATTAAAAAATAGCCCCCCATGCTATTTTTTAAAACAAACTTTTATTTTAGAAGAATTTCAATTTATGGAAAAGTTACAAAGAGAGCTCCTGTATATTCCTCACTCAGTTTCTCCCCATTGTTAACATTTTATATTAATTACCATCATATATTTGTCAAAACTAAGAAACGAACATTGATACATTATAATTAGCCAAATGCAAGACTTTGAGTTTCACCCACTTTCCCCATTAATGTCTTCCTTCTGTTTCAATCCAGGACATTTAATTTCTATGACTTCTATTAGTCTCTCTGGTCTGTGGTAGTTTCTTAGTCTTTCCTTGCTTCTACTGACTTTGATAGTCTAAGATACACTGGCTAAGTATTCTGTAAAATGTCCCCTAATCTGAGTTTGTCTAATGTTTTCTCATGATTAGATTGGGCTTATGAGCTGTTGGTAAGAATGTCACAGAGCTCAAGTGCCCTTCTTTGCATATCCCATCAGGGTAAATAAATGATACTCATGTGACTTCACTGATGATGTTAATTTTCATCACTTGGTTAAGGTTGTGTTTGGCAAGTTTCTCCATTGTAAAATTACTATTTTTCCCTTTCTCTATTCTATCCTCTTTAGAGTTAGTAAGTATAGCTGACCCTTGGAGGGGAGAGAGTACAAATTAAGATGCATCCTAACATATCTCTACATATGTTATTTGGAATTCTTCTGAGAGATTTACTACTATTTTAATTAGAGTTTTAAAAACACTTAAAGTTTCTGTGAAGGGAGAATCTTCACTCATTTTTTATTTTATATTCTTCCAGAAGATATTAAAATTATCTTTAAATCATGTTACAGTTAAAAATTAATTTGATGGGGGTGCCTGGGTGGCTCAGTCGGTTAAGCGTCGAACTTGGGCTGAGGTCATGATCAGTTTGTGGGTTTGAGACCCGCATCAGGCTCTGTGCTGACAGCTAGCTCAGAGCCTGGAGCCTGTCTTCGAATTCTGTATCTCCCTCTCTCTCTGAGCCTCCCCTGCTCATGCTGTCTCTCTCAAAAATAAATAAAACATTAAAAAAATTAAAAAATTAATTTGATGATTAGAATTGTACTTAAAAATACATTAACTGGGAGGGCGTCTGGGTGGCTCAATCAGTTGAGCGTCGGACTCCTGATTTCAGCTCACATCATAATCCCAGGCTCATGGGATTGAACCCCACATCAGGCTCCCTGGTGAGCGTGGAGCCTGCTTAAGATTCTCTCTCTCTCTACCCACTCCTCTACTCTTGCACTCTCTCTCTCTAATTAAAAAAACAAACAAGCAAACAACAAAAAACATGAACTGGGGAAGGACCAACATCCAGGAATATGGTACCTGTCTCTATTTAGTCAAATCTTCCTTTATATCTATAGGAATTATTATATTCTGATAACAAGTTCAGGAAGCACATAAACAGATATGCAAGGATCTGTTTTGTAGTCAGACACTGAAGTCCTGTGGCTTGAGATTCAGTCTGAAGATTGAATAATGTCCAGGCTGCTGCAAGGAAGAAACTTATCAGAGATATCAATTTGAGGTTGTTATTGAATTTCGTTACATCAAAGTAAATTATATAGAAAACAAGATTATAAAATCCCAAATGTGGTTTGAGGAAAAGGATGATAAAAACCATTCATTCCTTGGGGCACCTGGGTGACTCAGTCAGTTAAGCATCTAGCTCTTGATTTCAGCTCAGTTCATGATCTCATGGTTTGTGGGTTCAAGCCCTACATCAGCAAGGAGACTGCTTGGGATTCTCCCTCTCTCTCTGCCTCCACTTCCACCTGGCACACACATGTGCATGCTTTCTCTCTCAAAATAAGTGAACTTAAAAAAAAAAATCATACAGGGGCGCCTGGGTGGCTTAGTCGGTTAAGCGTCCGACTTTCGCTTAGGTCATGATCTCGCGGTTCGTGGGTTCGGGCCCCGCGTCGGGCTCTGTG